>NC_140178.1:114971746-115108620 GCF_963971535.1 Notolepis coatsorum | reverse complement strand
GATTCATATTTATTTATGTGTTCTCCACAGGGGAGGAAATTAGGCCACTTTACTGGCCAAATGCTGGTATTTTTTACGTTTGGCTGGTAAAAAAAATCAGATACCCGCCAGTTGGCTGTTAAGCCAAAAAGTTAGTTTCCTCCCCTGCTGGCGAGTATACAAAAAAATAAAACATTCTGCAATCACTGCACTGGCAAACGGTGTGCGTCTTCTGAGTGTTCGCTTTAGTTGACAGTGCCACGAGAGCACTGCACAAGACCACCCGCGGACATATAATGTTTAATAAACGTTTGCGCAGTACTGGCCAACCCGCGGACATATAATAATAAAAGTCCCGCGGTACTAGGCTAGCCATCAGGAGCACTCGCAAACAGATAACGTTAAACACAGCAGAAGATGGAAAACAGACAGACTGACCAATGGGGAACTGCATCCAACCCTAGTACAACCCTCGAGTATAAGTTACTAAGGAAACATTTAAATCACAGAGGTGTAATGTTAGTCTACTGGAACTGTATACAGTGGTTAGCTTCTAGTTAGCGTTTTAGCTATAGCTGCTTGCTAGCTAACGTTAGCCCCGTGTGCTCAAATCAGCCAGCTAGGTGTATCTGTTATGACTATAATGTTTCCAAAAAAGCACCGGACTACGACGTAAGGTTAGACATTTTATTTCATGCTCAAAAGCCCCTGGCTTGCACATCGCAGTCACGAAAGGGGCTAGCTCAACCAGTGCACTGTGCACAACAGCACACCAACCCAACTGACGTTACCACAACACTTGACGGTACTTCACAGCACTGTCGTAAGACCACCGTGCTGTCTTAAAGGCACAGTGTGCCTACTCAGATGCATACACAACATTGACACGGCTTGACATACAAAGAAGTAATTATCACAATTAGCGATTTTTTTTGTCTGGTAAAAAATCTGTTTGGCTGGTAAAAAAAATCAGATACTCGCCAGTTGGCTGGTAAGCCAAAAAGTTAGTTTCCTCCCCTGGTTCTCCACTTGCACAACCTGAAAGTAGTCACTTCCGGCTGACTTCCGGTTGCCAATGGTACTTCCTGTCCCATCCAAATACATTGGTTTTAGCTACTTTTCTCCCCTTATTTAAACAACTTTGTCGTCACAGAGAGGCAATGAAACGTTTGTATTATTATAGTATAGAATGTATTTTATAAGCAAACGTTTGTCAGCAGGGTTTTTGGGCTGTATTTCATGTAAAAACGTTCACTGTTAGTTTACTTGCTCACGCTAATTAAGGCTAATACTGGCTAACAGAAGCTAGCGCAAGAAACGACGCCGCAAAGTATTGTTTATAGTGCATTTCTTGCCACCTTATAGCATTTGTACATTTGTATGACAGTCTATAATGCTCCCGTGAGGTTTTTCCGGACGTTTTGGTAATGATTTTCACTATAAAATCATATTTCTAAATGACAGGAAGTTGATGAAAACTGTCCGGAATAGCTTTGAGCTAACGATCTTTGCCAATGCATTGCAAGAAACAACGCCGCAAAGTATTGTTTATAGTGCATTTCTTGCCACCTTATAGCATTTGTACATTTGTATGACAGTCTATAATGCTCCCGTGAGGTTTTTCCGGACGTTTTGGTAATGATTTTCACTATAAAATCATATTTCTAAATGACAGGAAGTTGATAAACTGTCCGGACTAGCTTTGACCTAACGATCTTTGCCAATGCATTGCAAGAAACGACGCCGCAAAGTATTGTTTATAGTGCATTTCTTGCCACCTTATAGCATTTGTACATTTGTATGACAGTCTATAATGCTCCCGTGAGGTTTTTCCGGACGTTTTGGTAATGATTTTCACTATAAAATCATATTTCTAAATGACAGGAAGTTGATAAACTGTCCGGAATAGCTTTGAGCTAACTATCTTTGCCGATGCATTCCATTCTAAACGTAACATTAGTTGTTCAAAACATTACCCGTCTATATAATTTGTTCCTCAACGTTATATAGACGGGTAATGTTTTGTAAACTAACTGCAGCCTGCTACAGTTAGAAGCTAACGTTAGCCAGCAAGCTGCAGCTTGCTACAGTTAGAAGCTAACGTTAGCCAGCAAGCTGCAGCCTGCTACAGTTAGAAGCTAACGTTAGCCAGCAAGCTGCAGCCTGCTACAGTTAGAAGCTAACGTTAGCCAGCAAGCTGCAGCCTGCTACAGTTAGAAGCTAATGTTGAGGAACAAATTATATAGACGGGTAATGTTTTGAACAACTAACGTTACGTTTAGAATGGAATGCATCGGCAAAGATAGTTAGCTCAAAGTGACTACTTTCAGGTTGTGCAAGTGGAGAATTGCATGCATTTCTACATTTTATTTCCTATTTTGTTTATTCATCCCAGTATCTTTCTTTCTTATGTGTGGAATTCTACAAGACATTTACATTCACATTTACATTTAGTCATTTAGCTGACGCTTTTATCCAAAGCGACTTACAAGTTCATTCCACCATTGTGGGGCAAGGACTGAGAATAGGCGTGTAGGTGGTGTATATGTGTTTGAGGATGATATCCTTCAAACAGGCAATAGTGATGATATAATTTGGGCAGTGCTGAGCTGGGTCACTTTCCTCCAGTGTATTTGTCCCCCGGCCCCACCCAATGGCCCCATGCACACACACACACACACACACACACACACACACACACACACACACACACACACACACACACACACCGAAGTAAAAATAAAAATAAAAAGTTGATTTTTTTATTTTATTTTTTTTAACTTCGATTTTTTTTTAATGTTTGAAGCTTGTGCCATCGAACGAAGCTTCGAAGTATTTAAGACAGCCCTAATTAGTATAGGGTCCCGCTGCAGCACAGGAGAATCCTTTTTGGAGCTGGAGGCTACTAGAGTACACACAGACAGTGGAGCTGTTTGCAGATAGCGAGCATTTTGACTTATTGCGTGGTGGCAATGTCTCGCAGATAATACAACTACAAGTATGATTATATAATATATATTTTATTTAAAAATTTTTTTTTTATATAAAATATATATATATATTTTTTTTTAATCAAAAAAGATTTGGCAGGTAAGAAATATGCTTGGCGGGTAGATTCTTCCCATCTACCCGCCACTGGCCGGTGAGTCAAAAAGTTGCAGGTAGCTGTGGTTATATACAGTACATATTAAAGTACATATTAAAGTCATGCAGGTAGCTGTGGTTATAGTAGCCTGGTATTAGGCCGTGTTCACATCTGAAAGTCCACGGGTAGACCGGACTTTCTGGTGGACCAAATGTGAGCATGATACATTGTTTCGATTTTGGTTTGCGTTCACACTGCCCTTTTTTGAGCAAACCTAATTTGTAAACAAAGGACATGCAGTCGCCAAGTCGTTCATCTATTGGACAGATCAGTCGCCCAGGTCATTCATTCTATTGGACAGATAATTTTCGGGAATGTCCCGGCTGAACAGCACATGTTCGCTCGCACATGCACATTCTCTCTCCCTATACAGCTAAAGAGATTAGTTTTATCTGGTATCACAGCGGCTAAAAAGCTGATAGCATCACGATGGTTTCAACCGGAAAAAAATTGTCGGAAGGTTTGGATTCTTACATATCTTGATGTGATTTATCTAGAAATATCTACAGCAAGAATTTTAGGTGTCAGTGAAACCAAAATTGCAATGTGGTTAGAAGTGGTGGAGAGAATAAAAGCTAGCATATGAATTGTAGTGCCTGGTTAGGAGCGAATGATAATGGATGGATTATCCAAGTGGGGGTCCGGGGGGGGGGGAGAGAGCGAGAGCATATGTATGTAGGGTATTAGATAGCAAGTATTAGGTGTATATCTCGTATACTACATTTATTTAAATGGTGATTTCATTGGATGTGTACTGTTAATTAATGCTTGTATATCTAATTTTATGTTTAAAAAAAAAACATTCTCTCATGCTCGCTCGCGCACACACGCTCTCTCTCTCACACACTCGCTCTCTCATGCTCGCTCGCACACACACGCACGCTCTCTCTCACACACGCTCTCTCTCTCTCACACACTCGCTCTCTCATGCTCGCTCGCACACACACACACACACGCACGCTCTCTCTCTCACATGCTCGCACACTCTCTCTTTCACGCTCGCGCACACACACTCTTTCACACTCTCATTCACACTCACTTCCAAAAATCCTGCGCTTCCTAGATTAGGTACTATATAAAGTTCAATGCCGTTCACACCAACAGCAAACCGCACCATGCTCCACTTTGAAAGGGACCGAGTCCCAACTTTTCAAGAGGACCATGGTTCGGTTGTTTGGTCCTCACAATAGTTTGGTTTGTGTTCACACTTCTCCAAACGAAACGGACTATTGATTTAAAGGGACCATCATGGTTCACTTAAAACGGACCAAAACAGGGTAGGTGTGAACGCAACCTACTGATGCAGATATCATCCCTTCTCCTAACTTGTTCCCCCCCTCAGCTCTGGCCGGTCAGAGGGAGCTGGACGACGCCTTGGTCAGCATGTTGGTGGCCGACTGCCACCCCTTCTCTCTGGTGGAGGAGCACGGCTTCTCTGCCTTCATCCACAAACTCAACCCTGACTACACCTTACCATCCAAAACAGCTCTAAAGGTACAGTACACTCAAACTCAACCCTGACTACACCTTACCATCCAAAACAGCTCTAAAGGTACAGTACACTCAAACTCAATCCTGACTACACCTTACCATCCAAAACAGCTCTAAAGGTACAGTACACTCAAACTCAACCCTGACTACACCTTACCATCCAAAACAGCTCTAAAGGTACAGTACACTCAAACTCAACCCTGACTACACCTTACCATCCAAAACAGCTCTAAAGGTACAGTACACTCAAACTCAACCCTGACTACACCTTACCATCCAAAACAGCTCTAAAGGTACAGTACACTCAAACTCAACCCTGACTACACCTTACCATCCAAAACAGCTCTAAAGGTACAGTACACTCAAACTCAACCCTGACTACACCTTACCATCCAAAACAGCTCTAAAGGTACAGTACACTCAAACTCAACTCTGACTACACCTTACCATCCAAAACAGCTCTAAAGGTACAGTACACTCAAACTCAACTATTTCTTGTCTAGAATATTGTCATAAACATATTTGGGTGAACATGTGATTGGACACTCCTGTTCCCCATACGTTATGCTCATTCTCCGGAGATGGATCGGTGTGTGTGGAGATTGGAAGTAACATCACTTCATCTATAAAGCTATACACACTGCTTTATGCAATCTTAAGATATTAAGATATTCAGAATCCCATTCAGATTGTTTTATTGTCAATCTTTTGCCGTTGACTAAAAACACACTTCTTCAATCAATATCTGAAATGAAAAAATATATATAATAATAAAAACACTAACCTTCTACTGTCTTATACTATCATGCACTCTACCTACTATACTAATAATGTCTTTACTACTATGCACTCAACACTGCAGCACCCAAGTTAAGGTGCTGGTTCACACAAGTAATGAAAAAGAAACACAATATCACAATACTATACAAATAAAAAAGTTTCAGCACTGTTTGAGCACAGTCATCTTGTACAGACGGGGGGGGGGGGGGGGGGGGGTTCCACCCCATTGACTGCATTGGTTAGTGGCTAACTAGCTGGAAAAAGAGAGAGAGAGAGAGAAAAAAAATCACAACCTTCCCTTTTAAAATATCACGTCCAGATGTTCACCACTGACCACATGTGGTGTCTGTATCTTTTAAAGGCCAGTGTCGCCGCCCAGTTTGATGTCATCAGAGACGGTGTGATGTCAGAGGTGGAGAGGGCGGAGTCTATCAGTCTGTCATCAGAGGTCTGGACCACTGCAGACGGTGAGAACAGAAACTGTGTGAGATGGACATGTTTTAACTGTTCCAGTTGTAGCATTACAAATTATATATATATTAGTGCTGTCAAACGATTAAAATATTTAACTCGATTAATCGCATGATTGTCCATAGTTAACTCGCGATTAATCGCAAATTAATCGCATTTTAATTTTTAATTTCTTTTTTTTACCTTAAACAGATCTTTTTCAAGTTCCAAGTTTTAATACTCTTATCAACATGCGAGTCAACAAATGCTTGCTTTGTGCAGCCATTTAACACAAAAGGATGACCCTCATGCATTGCAAATTTGCATCAAATTCAAAACAGAGTGATGCACAAAATAACTTAAAAGAAAATAATAATTTAAAACAATGAATAAAGTGTGCATGAAATAATAGGGGAAAGAAAACGTTAGGAACTTGTTACATTCACACACACAAGGGCTGATTAATCACACACACCCCTCTCTCCCTCACACACACACTCTCCCAGCTCTTTTTCTCTTTTGCCCCTTCCTCATCTCTCTCACCCCCCTCTCTCTCTATATCTCACACACACATACACACACACACACACACACACACACACACACACACACACACACACACACACACACACACTTCAGAAACAAACATAGTATCAATGAGAGCATCAATAATACACCTGAGTGAAGTCTAGTAAAAAATGTTTTTTTTTTTTTTTTCTTTTTAGTTAATCTTGAGTTAAAAAAATTTGTGGCATTAATAGAATCAGGCGTTAACGCGATATTAACGCGATATATTTGACAGCCTTAACACTTTAACTGCCAGGAAACGCTTTACAGCGTCATTCCCGGCCATGCTCAAGTTGCCGAGGACGCTTTACAGCGTCTTTAATATCAATATTTCAAAAATCTGGGATCGGATTCATATTTCCCCTCCGCTGGCCTGAGATCCACCAGGAGGACCCACTGAGCTCTCTGGCGGTTCAGGAGCGCCATCTGGTGGCCGATCGGCGCAATCGCTTAACAGGAAGTGCAGTAGAGGTTGTGCTGGTCGGCCATATTACTTCCGGGCACTCGCTATAGGTCCCGGGACTCGATACTAACTGCTATTATCAACATTTGACCCACATTAGATGATTGGTATAACGCTGCCCACGGAATTATAAACGCCCCCTAGCCCATCCGGTCAACATCAGATGACGTGTAGTAACTTCTAGAAGTACGTCTAGTTGGAATTTTTTATATTGCGCTGATTGCCATACAACTGTATTGCATCATCAATATAATGCATTTGGGGCTATAGATCACGTTCTGGAGAAAGCTGCAGAAAGAGATGAAAACATACTTATACATTAGACCATACTTTACTATGAATATGTGAATGAAAACGTTGCTACACAATGAACAATACATATAGGACTTTGAATGGGCCCTAATAATGGCAATGTAGCAATAGAATTTAAAAAGTTATAGCCCTGCAAAGAAGGGGACTTTCTCCATAGACAAATAGAGCCGGCAACCTACGGTTGATAATGAATCTAACCCATGGCACCCAAAGTGTTATATATATATATATATATATATATATATATATATATATATATATATATATATATATTAGGGCTGTCAGTTTATCGCGTTAATTAGATTAATTAATTACACGGCAAATTATCGTGTTATGAAAATTAACTCAAAATGAATACCTTTTTTTATTTATTTTTATTTAAATATCTTTCAATCTCATTCATTCCATAAGAACGTAGAATACACATTTACAGACTTTCTTTTTAATATGGGCCATTTGCATGTTCTAGGTATCTGATTCTAGGGACATGGGAATGTATTCCCAGTGTCAGAAATACTGTGTCTGTTACTAGGCTTGAGTAAATTGTAATGAACCAAATGAGAATATCAATTCAAATTATTTTTAAATCTTTGACTGTGAATAACACCATGCTCAAATTGACCAGACCTGAAAAATCTAAGCAAATGAATAAATGGAAGATGATTAAACAGAAGGTTTTGTATACAGTACTGAATTCTGCCATCCGGACACATGCAATTTGAAATATGATTATAGAATATCAGGCCTAAAATGGTTATGCGATAAAAATGCGATTAATTAGATTAATTAATTACAAATCCTGTAATTAATTAGATAACTTTTTTTAATCGCCTGACAGCACTAATATATATCCTCTATATATAATATATATATATTAGGCCTGTCCCCGACTAAGGATTTGTATAGTCGACTTTGATTGGCCCAAATTTGCAAATTGGCCAAAAATATTTTGGTTTTTGTCATTCCATTTGGGCTGTGGGGGGTGCTTAATGTCTGAAGGAGTCGACGGAAGGCTTCTTCTCCTCTGCGAAAGCATGCAATTGGTCCACTGATGGATACATCTTGATTTTGTCTAGTGTGTTCATTAGACGGGTGAAATCCTCTTTCTGTGCCTGTTTTCTTAGGCAGTTAGCCTCGCCATTAGCTTTAGCTGCGCTTCTTGGCCTTCTTGCTTTTGGAAAGAATGATATATAAATAAAATAAAAAGATTATATACTATATATATATATATATATATATATATTATTTTTTTGACTAATACTTTTTTTTTGTGACTAGGTTGGCAGTCGATTACGGCTCCTTTCGGTCGATTAGTCGACTATTCGGCTAGTCGAGGTCAGCCCTAATATATATATATATATATATATATATATATATATATATATATATATATATATATATATATATATATATATATATATATATATATATATATATATTAAGGCTGTCAAATATATCGCGTTAACTCCCGATTCTATTAATGCCACTAATTTTTTTAACTCAAGATTAACTAAAAATTTTTTTTTTTTTTTTTTACTAGACTTCACTCAGGTGTATTATTGATGCTCTCATTGATACTATGTGTGTGTGTGTGTGTGTGTGTGTGTGTGTGTGTGTGTGTGTGTGTGTGTGTGTGTGTGTGTGTGTGTGTGTGTGTGTGTGTGTGTGTGTGTGTGTGTGTGTGTGTGTGTGTGTGTGTGTGTGTGTGTGTGTGTGTGTGTGTGTGTGTGTGTGTGTGTGTGTGTGTGTGTGTGAGATATAGAGAGAGAGGGGGGTGAGAGAGATGAGGAAGGGGCAAAAGAGAAAAAGAGCTGGGAGAGTGTGTGTGTGAGGGAGAGAGGGGGGTGTGTGATTAATCAGCCCATGTGTGTGTGAATGTAACAAGTTCCTAACGTTTTCTTTCCCCTATTATTTCATGCACACTTTATTCATTGTTTTAAATTATTATTTTCTTTTAAGTTATTTTGTGCATCACTCTGTTTTGAATTTGATGCAAATTTGCAATGCATGAGGGTCATCCTTTTGTGTTAAATGGCTGCACAAAGCAAGCATTTGTTGACTCGCATGTTGATAAGAGTATTAAAACTTGGAACTTGAAAAAGATCTGTTTAAGGTATAAAAAAAAATTAAAAATAAAAATGCGATTAATTTGCGATTAATCGCGAGTTAACTATGGACAATCATGCGATTAATCGAGTTAAATATTTTAATCGTTTGACAGCACTAATATATATATATATATATTCACACATATTCTATCTCTCTCTATATATAGAGAGTGCATGTCAGTGAGACACACTAACATTAACCCTTTCCCTACCACACTACAGAAGGTTAACCGTTTACTATCACACTACAGACGGTTCCATCTGTAGTGTGATAGTAAAGGGGTAACCTTCTGTACTGTGGTAGGGAAAGGGTTAACCTGCTGTTGTGTGGCAGTGAAAGGGTTAACCTTCTGTATGGTCACAGTGAAAGGGTTAACAGTTTGGCAGTGTGGCAGTGAAAGGGTTAATATTGTCCTCCTCCTCCCAGGTGAGACACTGGTCTCCGTGACGGGTCACATGGTCTCAGAGGAAGGTCCGCTGAAGACGTTCCTGTTGGGAGTCTGTTCTCTGCCAGACGACCACCAGCCCAGTCAGCTGGAGGACTCCAGGAACCAGCTGCTGGCAGCATGGGCCGTACACAGCAAAGTAGTGGCTCTGATCACAGAACCAGGTGGAAATATACATATAAATATACTTATAAATATACATATATACATATACTGCTGGCAGCCTGGGCCGTGCACAGCAAAGTAATGGCTCTGATCACAGAACCAGGTGGAAATATTATATACATATAAATATATTTATAAATATACATATAAATATACATATACTGCTGGTAGCCTGGGCCATACACAGCAAAGTAGTGGCTCTGATCACAGAACCAGGTGGAAATATACATATAAATATACTTATAAATATACATATATATACATATACTGCTGGCAGCCTGGGCCGTGCACAGCAAAGTAGTGGCTCTGATCACAGAACCAGGTGGAAATATACATATAAATATATTTATAAATATACATATAAATATACATATACTGCTGGCAGCCTGGGCCGTGCACAGCAAAGTAGTGGCTCTGATCACAGAACCAGGTGGAAATATTATATGCATATAATTATATTTATAACTATACATATAAATATACATATACTGCTGGTAGCTTGGGCCATACACAGCAAAGTAGTGGCTCTGATCACAGAACCAGGTGGAAATATTATATGCATATAATTATATTTATAACCATACATATAAATATACATATACTGCTGGTAGCTTGGGCCATACACAGCAAAGTAGTGGCTCTGATCACAGAACCAGGTGGAAATATTATATACATATAAATATATTTATAACTATACATATAAATATACATATAAATATACATATAAATATACATATACTGCTGGTAGCCTGGGCCATACACAGCAAAGTAGTGGCTCTGATCACAGAACCAGGTGGAAATATACATATAAATATATATATACATACAGTATATACATATACTACTGGCAGCCTGGACCATACACAGCAAAGTAGTGGCTCTGATCACAGAACCAGGTACAAATATAGTGATTTATATGAATGGGAAAATGAATGGGACTCATGAGTGATTAATGTGAACATGAATGGGACTGTATGAGCGATTCATGTGAAAATGAATGGGACTCTGTCTCTGTGCCAATTTGTAACTGATCTCTCTCTCTCTCCCTCTCTCTCTGTCTCTCTCTATCTCTGTCTCTCCCTCTGTCTCTCTCTATCTCTGTCTCTCTCTATCTCTGTCTCTCCCTCTGTCTCTCTCTCTCTGTCTCTCTCTCTCTCTCTCTCTCTCTCTCTGTCTCTGTCTCTGTCTCTCTCTCTGTCTGTCTCTCTCTCTGTCTCTCTCCCTCTGTCTCTATCTCTCTCTCTCCGTCTCCCTCTCTCTTTCTCCCTCTCTCTCCCTCTCTCTCTCTGTCTCTCTCTCTCTCTCTGCCTCTCTCTCTCCCTCTCCATCTCTCTCTCCCTCTCTCTCTCTCCCTCTCTCTCGGTCTCTCTCTTTCTCTCTCTCCCTCTCCATCTATCTCTGTCTCTCTGTCTCTCTCCCTCTCCGTCTCTCTCTCTTTCTCTCTCTCTCTCTCTCTCTCTGCAGACCTGTGTAGTAGCATGTCCTCCAGGCTTCAGAAGCTAGGCGTGCTGGAGATGCCGTCTTTAGTCGTGGTCTTAAACCAGGCCTTACTCAGAGCCATAGAGGCCACCCAGGACATCCAGGAGATCAGGACGCGTGCCAGAAATATAACAGGTAGCTACACACACACTTTATATTGTATTTATACTGTATTTATATAGGCCTGTCGCGATAAGCAATAAATCTATTTATCGCGCGATAATGAAAATGAATGTGATGATTTTGACGGGCGCGATTAATTGCTATTTGCGTGTTTGTTTTAATGAGGCGGAAACCAGAACCTCTTGTCAGTCATTCTAGTCTGTGTGTGGGGAGGCGGGGCCGCTAGCGTTACTACAGAGGTTGGCTGTGATCTGCCCGCATGCAGGCAGGCACGAGAGCAAAGCTTGCGTCACATCACGGCATGGCAATCTCACGACATCCCTTGTCTATTATTGCTTTTATACAGCAGGATGAATACAGACAATTCTAGGGTCTTTTATCTCAATTTCAGTGAACTTGGCCCTACCCCATTCGAAATGCGTTCCGCGGCCCATGCTACAGAGTACAGCACGAGAGCTCCTGTGAGCACCATGCGTATCCGCGAGCCACAGTAAACAAACGCGAGCCACAGTGTGGGGTGACCAGGGCCCTATTCCCCGTACCTGGTTCAACTAAGTCGATCAAGAGTCCCATTATCCAGATTCAATTAACCCGATGTTTGAATCCGGGATTTTCCTGTTCCTCGAACGCTGATTCAGTCTCGTTCATTTGAACCAGACTTGAGACTCAGGATAATTGCGCGCGGCCGCTTCAGCTGAAAAGACAGCAGATGTCGATCGCAGAAATCCTGATTTTCTAACGGCATTGATTGATTGATTGATTTAAAACTTTATTAACAGATTGCAGAATGGGTACAATGCAGTACGGCTCAATAGCCTCGCCGACAAGTTAAATGCATAATCTATAGGCTAATTTTAAGTCCCTCATTACCCCAATCAATCAGATTATATTTCTTTAAACGTGCCTGCTGGCAGTAGGCTTATGGATTGAATAATCAAATGAGATCTTGCTAGCGAAAATAATTAGTTCAACTCTTTCAGAATAACGATATGGCTCTCTTATCCATTGATGGATGTATGGTGGATGTTTTATTTATCTGGCACTGTGGTGTGGCATGACCCGCGTTCGAATCCCCCTTTTTCAATTTTTTGTTTTTCTTTTTGCAATGTAAATGCTTCAATTTGGTGCACTTTGAGAGCTATATAAAGAATGACATCCTCAATGCATGTAGATTTATAATATTTTAACTTAAAACTAGGCTACTTTTGCGTATATTCATTAATATTATATTCCAAAAAAATTATATAGTTAACGCGGGGTTTCGAACTAGGGTTGTCCGCTTGACAGGAGTGAGCACTAGCCGTTGCACCACTGTGCCAGACGGGATATATCAATTGTGTATCCGTCAATGGACAAGAGACCCGTGTTTAGAATATTCTTCTTTTGAATGAAGTTTTATCTCTTTATTCTCAAATGCATTAATGTGACGTCAACGGCTCATTCAATTGCTCAAATCCGTCAAACAGCGCATCTCATCAGACATTTTAATCCCAGTTACAATATCACAATAACGTGTGAGTGATGATACAATTCAACAATCCTCAGATTCCTCGTAATTCATAATCCACAAAGACTACAATCCACGCATAGACACTTCAATTTTATGCTTGAATGAAACACAATCCGGGCGCTCTGTTAAGCAAATCTACAGCGGAGAATATATGAAACTAATCAGAGCCAAACGGCCGATAGGTTTCATTCATTAAAAATATCCCCGCAGGATTCACATTTGCAATTATTTTATTTAGGACAAAGTAAATCTATAGGCTGAATATGATTTATTATCAGCATTTAGTTCTATTATTATACATTTCAAAAGCCCCCTCTAGGAAAACGAAGTACAAAAACATAATTTAGAATGGTATAATGGGATCTAGACTGTGAGAAATATTTCAGGAAGCGAGCTGGCATTTCTTTGCGCGGGCGTGGCCATGGTTCATCCAGCTAACTGAACTTAACCCTGCTCCGGACCAGGTTCAAACTTTCTGATCTGTTACCATGGTGATTTAGAAAATCCGACTTCGGGGAACGGAAAGGTCCGGCTTAAGTCAAGCTATGCTGAAAATTATCCGGCTAACTCAGTTAGCCAGGTACGGGGAACGGGGCCCAGGTGTCCCGCGGTAACCGCAAAAAAAAAAGTTCGAATGCATTTATTTCTGTAGTAGTCTATTCTGTATAGCCTATAGCATCTAGTCTAAATGTCTATCTTTAGAGGACGACTTTGCAGCAGGAATATTGTTTGGGATTCAGCAAGCACGCATTTGTTATTGAAAGTGAAACACAGACAAATAGGCTATACTGAACACTGTTTATTGACACTTGCAAGAACACAGAACAAATGTGAAACTTGAAACTAAATGTGCATAATATAACAACAGAAACCGTTAGTAAATACAAATAAATCCTAAAGTGCACATTCGTTGTGGCAATTTATTGAATAAAGGCCACTCGTTTAAAAAACTAAAAACAATAATGAAATAATACAAGGTCTAACCAATTAAATGAAAAGCCATTTTTGCATTTATTCTCTAAATTTGAGCCGCTCTCAATTTATTCTCTCAATTTTTGCCCATATACGTAAAATACGCACGCAGCCACTTATAGTTATTCTGAGACTATAATTAATCTGTATCTGGATAACCAAGGCACAGATTTTGTCGTGGCAGGTAGCGTTTTGTCAGGAAAATTTATATCTATACTGGTGTATTTTTCCTCCACGAAAAATGGAGCCTCGAATAATTATTATTGCCCATAGACGTAAAATACGCTGTAAAAGTTAAGCTAAAAACGGCGACAATGCCACTTATTTCAAATACGTTCTTTTTTTTATCTACTTTTTTTCGCATTTTCTATTTTTCTCCCATCCCAATTTCATATTGTCCAATTCTACCCTCCCCTGTCTTGAACGCTGTTAGGCCATGCCTCCCACAGGTCGGCTGCAATGTGGACCAAGCCTTGCATCATGTGTCCCCTCCGGTACACGAGGAGGCAGCTGTTGCATCTTTTCACTTGAACAGCGCAATCTCTCAGCGGCGAGGGTCTGCGTGGGAGGGACACGCCGCCCTCGTTGCTTCCCGATTCTGCTGTGCAGGCGCACCAACCGTCTCTCTCTCTCTCTCTCTTTTTTTTTTTTGCCTGAGTATTTAAACCCTGCACGCACGGCTCGGATCGTCCCAGAAAAGAAACTACACCATTCCCAATGGGGTGCAATACCAGCTGGAAGGCGTAGGCGGCGGTATTTGCCCTTTTGCGAGCTCAGACCCATTCCCAACGATAACATGAGGCTGGATGGATGAAAATGAATGGATATCGCTAATAAAAGAAATAACTATTAAAACCTGACTATCAGGGCTCCAGACTAACTTTTTTCACCACCGTCTCAGAACCGTCCCGAAATACAGTTTTAACCGTCCCAAAGTGAATGTAAACCGTCCCAAAAAAATGTAAATATATATATCTATCAACGTCGATTTTTATCATATGGGGACATATTTTGTGCTGATAATGGCACAGAGGGTGAGACCAACTGTGTACCTTAACTTTTGATTATTGTAAGCACAAAGATAATAAGCAGCTATAACTAGAACGTGTCGATAACATACAGTTCCAATAGACTAACATTACACTTCTGTGATTTAAATGTGTCCTTACCTTAGACTCAGGGGTTGTATTGTTGGATGCAGTTCCCTGTTGGTAATCTTTTTTAAATAAATATATATATTATATAATTATACTTGTAGTTGTATTATCTGCGAGACATCGCCACCACGCAACAAGTCAAAATGCTCACTATCTGCAAACAGCTCCACTGTCTGTGTGTATACTCTGCTTTGGTCAAATCACATTCAGCATTGCCATCTTCGCAGTGTTGTTATGAAGCATGATAGCTAATTAGCTAATGTTCAGCTGCAAAAGTGAATACTTGACTGTGTAGTTTTGTTTAAACAGTAACGTTAGCTCACGAGCGATAGCTAGTTAGCCAACGCTAGCCAGCACTTGCGAAAATGAATGCCAAACTGATATCAGACGTTGTTATCAGGAGCTATCAGTAGTAGGGATGCACCGAATGGGAAATTCTTGGCCGAAACCGATACCGAAAATAGGAAACAGTTGGCCGAAAACCGAATGCCGAAAGGCCGAAAATGATTAATATAAATATATATATATATATTTTTTTTTAGCTACCTGATTATGGCAAAAGACATGATTATGGCTAAACTTAACTTAAATAATATTAATAATCACTATTATGTGCCCATAAAACATTTATTCAGCACTTTTGAATGCATACATTAATTCCAGACTGTTAAGACTAAAAGACTTACAATGATTGATGACGACTTCCTGTCCTCGCATTTCCATTTCCGGTTTAACGATAATACATTTTCAACAACAGATTGCTGCTAATTAAACACTTCATTTAAACGGAGTAACGTTAACGTTATGTCGAGTTCATACGTGTTGTGTAGTATGAACTCGTCATAACGTTAACATTACTCAGTGTCCACTGTTGCTGCCACCGTTGCGTCGCAGATGGATGGTACACTGTTAGCTCCGTAGCTAATCCGAAAGCCGAAAGAGCCTTTTTAACCATTTTCGGCCGATAATTTTCGGTAGCCGAATTTTCGGTGCATCCCTAATCAGTAGCTAGATAACATTAGACAACGCCTCATGTATTAAACAAAAGTGAATAGATGACTGGGCCATTTTGTTTAAAGGGGACATGTACTGCTATTCCTAGCACTATTTGGGCAACTTTACACAATTCCTGTTAGTCTATTGAAGACATCTGTAAGGTTTTTTTCAAAAAAATGCATTGTTTTATATTTCGACTGGTAGACAGAGAGAGATAGAGAGAGAGAGAGAGAGGGGGGGGGGGGGTGCGAGAGAGAGAGAGAGAGAAAAAAGACAGGCCGTCTCTTCCTTTCGTTTTTTCTCTCCCTGCGGCAGCTTGTGGGGGGGGCCTCCCTTCCTCCCCTCTCCCGTGTGGCGCAGCAGGCCCCCCCCCCCCCCCCAAGTGCTCCCTCCCTCTCTCTCTCTGTCTCTCCCTCTCTCTCTCTGTCTCTCCCTCTCTCTCTCTGTCTCTCTCTCTCCCTCCAGAGTATGCAGAGGTGTCAGGTTTCACTGCCTCGCAGTATGAGGAAGTGGTTTTCCACTCGCTGTCTAGTCTATGTAGATTGTGGGCGGGCATTAGCTACAACCACAGAGCCAATCACATCACTGTCTTCTACCCAGAGCCTGAATGACGTGACTCAGGCCTTCAAATCAGGATGGACTAATTTACTGGAGCAGGAAATTATCTGAGCTGAATCAGAGCAATCCGCCAATATGGTTTGTGACATTGATACTAACTCCTATTACTATAATACAATGCTAGAGACTGAAAAATGACATTTATAGTACATGTCCCCTTTAATGCTTGTTATGTTGAAAGAGGAGCTCTGAGGTGCTCATCCACTCGACTCTTGCGTGGTAAGGGTTTGTTGACATGCCATGGGTCTGGGAGGGGGAGGAGGAGGAGGAGGGCCAAGACGTGCAGCAGCAGCAGCTGTGTGGCTGTGAGAGAAGAGCGAGTGAACCTAGTGTGGTTTGCTGATGAGAATGGTGGGCAGGAGCTGCAGCTGGATTAGCATATCGCTGCGTTGGGAGGCGGAGATAGTCATTGGATTCGGCCAATCACGCAACATTTAGCCCCACATGATAATGTTGCCGTCTCTCTGTCAACTAACAGTCAGCACGAGACACGCACCGTTTGACAGCAATATATGCGCGCACTCGGCAGTCGGCTAATTGAAATTTCCTGTGAAAAAAATAAATCCTCTTCGTCCCGTTTGTGTCCCGGCAAGGATTTCTGTTTGTCCCAAATAATTTTTTATCGTCCAGGGGACGACGGGACGCCGTTAGTCCTGAGCCCTGCCGACTATACTCGTGATTGGCGCTGAGCGGTCGGCGAGTTAACCCGACTAATGAGTTAAGACTTTATTAAGACTTTATTAGGACTGTATTAAGACTGTATTAAGACTATTAAGACTGTATTAAGACTGTATTAAGACTTTTTTAAGACTGTATTAAGACAGTATTAAGACTTTATTAAGACTGTATTAAGACTATTAAGACTTTATTAAGACAGTATTAAGACCTTATTAACACATTGGTCGCCATGAACGGCGTAAGTCATTATTGCCCACCATGCATTGAACGCCAACAACGGCGTAAATCGTTTTTGGGATCAATATAAAAAAAATTCGCCATGGCATTCATAATTCATCCAGCCTCCCTCCGGA
The DNA here is from genome assembly GCF_963971535.1 of Notolepis coatsorum. NCBI lineage: Eukaryota > Metazoa > Chordata > Actinopteri > Aulopiformes > Paralepididae > Notolepis > Notolepis coatsorum. The sequence goes on along the minus strand of NC_140178.1, from coordinate 115,090,828 downwards.
CTGCAGCGGCACCCTGTATGAGATTGCAACGCCTCAATACCGCCGCCTGGTGGATGGTCGGGCGAGTTACACTCTCGCCAAAACCGGAAGTGGCGATTGGTGCGTCGAGGAAATCCCTCCGGCAGTCATATCTTGTTACGTGGATCCAGACAAACACTATAGTGCATTTGGATCGCTTTCTAAACGCAATAATCGATATGATTTCGGCGTTTATTGCGCCATACAAACCGGAAATGGATCTAGGAGATTGGCGTCAAATAATTGGGATCTTTTTCCTCCAGTCTCATCGGCGAACGGTAAGAGGACACTAACGTTATTTTCAGCGCGATTGTTAATTAATTTCACTGCAAACCATCTGCTCAACATATCAACCCATACTAAATAAAGCCGTTACTGACGATCAAGGAATTATAAACGCCCCCCCCCCTTTCCTTCACGCATGATGAAGCATAATGTATACCGATCATATACATTTGAATTTTTTAATATAGCGTGTATAGGAAAGAAATGCCAATCGATAATCTATCATATGCGTCAGGGCCTATAACTCTCGTTTGTGGAATTATAGCAGAAAATCTTAAAAACATACTTATATTCTAGACGGTATTAACACAACAATGTATGAATGAAAAAATATAACGTTCCCACATCCTGAACGATAGATAATCGATGTTGAATGGGCCATAGTAATGTCAATATAGCAATACAATTTAAAAAGTTATAGCCCTGCAAAGAGGGTAAACATCTCCATAGGCTTTCAACGGTGGCAGACTGGGTACAATGATGGGCACAACCCCCGGCGCTCCCCAATGTGTTAAGACTGTAATAAGACTGTATTAAGACTTTATTAAGACTATTAAGACTGTATTAAGACTTTATTAAGACTGTATTAAGACTATTAAGACTTTATTAAGACTGTATTAAGACTTTATTAACACATTGATTGCCACGCAGTATGCCCATTATTATACCCAGTCTGCCACCGTTGAAAGCCTATGGAGATGTTTACCCTCTTTGCAGGGCTATAACTTTAAATTTTTTATTGCTATATTGACATTACTATGGCCCATTCAACATCGATTATCTATCGTTCCGGATGTGGGAACGTTATATTTCTTCATTCATACATTGTGTTAATACCGTCTTGAATATAAGTATGTTTATAAGCTTTTCTGCTGTAATTCCAAAAACGCTAGTTATAGGCCCAAACGCATATGATAGATTATTGATTGCCGTTTCTTTCCTATACACACTATATTAAAAAATTCAAATGTATATGATCGGTATACATCATGCTTCATCATGCATGGAGGAAAGGGGGGGCGGGGGTCGTCCATAATTCCTTTATCGTTATGTAGTATGGGTTGATATATTGATCAGACTGTTTGCAAACAAAGAAACGCACAATCGGGCTGAAAATAACGTTACTGTCCTCTTACCGTTCGCCGATGAGACTGGAAGAAAAATATCCCAATTATTTGATGCTGATCGCCTAGATCCATTTCCGGTTTGTATGGCGCAATAAACGCCGAAATCATATCGATTATTGCGTTATGGAAGCGATCCAAATGCACGTCAGTGTTTGTCTGTAGTCCCGTAGCAAGATATTACTGCCGGAGGGATTTCCTCGACGCACCGATCACAACTTCCGGTTTTGAGAGTGTAACTCGCTTGACCATCCACCAGGCGGCGGTATTGAGGCGTTGCAATCTCATTCAGGGTCCCGCTGCAGGGTCGGAGGTTGGCTGGATGAATTATGAATGCCATGGCGAAAAAATTAAATATTGATTTAACCCTTGTGCCTTGTTAAGTAACTGACAGAGTTGTCACGTTAGTGCATGAAAAGATTGCATCACGTTCAAGGTCATAAAAAACTTAATTTGTAATATTTCGTTCCAATTCTTTTTTCATGAATACCACTATGAACCTAACTCAACATATCTATCAAAGATTCCAAATATTTCCGTTTGTAGGGTTATGGTTAGGGTTAGGGTTAAGGTTAGGGTTAGGTTAGGGGACTGTTGAGCAAGTGTTGGGGTGGGCACGGGCACAGGGATGAGATTTGACCTTCTCCTAATCTTTCTGTCTGGGTAACCCTAACCCCCTAATGGCAAGAAATAAACCACTATGGACGGGTTGAAAGCTAATAGTTAACTTTTGTGTTAGAGGGTTTCAAAATCTAATCTTTTCAAATTCTGTGAATATATGGAAAATAAGCAAACAGACACAATTTCATGACATAATAATCAACACAGCCATCGTTGTACACAGAAACACAAAAAAATATAGGCAAAAAACACCAAATAGTCGCTAAGGGGGCAGAAGAGTTAAAAAACGGCGTTCAGCGCATGGCGGCCAAAAACGGCGTAACTCGTTAATGGCGACCAATGTGTTAAGACTGTATTAAGACTGGGTTTGTGATCATCTTACACCTGACGGCCCTGGTGACGGGGGGGGGGGGGGGGGGGGTGAAACTGAGGCCAACTGAGGTGAAACTTGTTTGCCTGCGACAGTGAAATTGCTTGAAATGTCATGTGGTGTCAGACCAGCACAGTGCGTGTCTACTGTGATTCTACTGTTAGGTTTCTTCAGAAGCAACGGAGCAGCCAGAGACCGACTGGAGGCCATTCAGGAGCAGCTGAGCGGACCAACACACACACTGGTGGTGGAGAGTGATACCAGGTGCTATTCTATTCTATTCTATTGTAGGTGAACAGTGTCTACTCTGTTAGAGTCTATATTCTATTCTATTCTAGATGGAACGGAATGTTAGAGTCTCTAGGTGGAACAGTATAGACTCGTTAGAGTCTCTATGCTATTAAGCTTAGGCGCTCTTTCGAAGTTGGTTAAGGTTAAAGTTTGTCTTAGAGCGGGGCGATAGAACGCCTGCCCTGATTTCAATCTCTAACCTTAACCAACTGCGAAAGAGTCGCCTAAGCTTAACCAGTGATAAACTAGGCGTTAGGTAGTTTGCAGGCTGTTAGACCCGGAAATAGGCGCAGAACTTGCCGTCCCACGATTGGCGCACATGTCACATGACCAGAAACGTGCGTGGTCAATCAGAGCGCAAAACTCGAACGCGAAAACACGAATTTGTTGTGGAAAGCATAGACGCATCAAGGCCTGACCACTCCCCTCTGCTCATCAACAACGAGGTAGTGGAGAGGGTCACTGAGTTCAAGTTCCTGGGTCTCAGTGTGAGTGAGACCCTGTCCTGGAGCACCAACACCGCCCCAGTGATCGGGAAAGCTCAGCAACGCCTATACTACCTAAGGAAGCTGAAGTAGGGCTGGGCGATACGGCCTCTAAATGATATCACAATATTTTTTGGCCATATCACGATACACGATATATATCGCGATATTTTGACATTTCCTCTAAAGCACTTAAAAATGCTTGATTTAACCCTTTGATGCATAGTCACGCCAATATGATGACTATAATAATAAGAGAGAGAGAGAGAGAGAGAGAGAGAGAGAGAGAGAGAACCAGCCCCCCCCCCCCCCCCCTCGAGTTTTGTTCTAGGTTTGCGTTTTGAGCGTCTAAGCTGCTGTAGGTGATGATGTCACACTCGATTGTCAACACAGGAAGTTTAACACACGGTGATGGGAACTGGATGCCCGATATAAAGAAACGAATAACCAATAAATATGAAGTTATGTTTGAACTTCTGTTGTCAAGCCTCATCAATATTACCCCACCCCCTTTCCTCACGAATGGAACTAGTGTCGTGGAGTTCGCTTTGAGCATTTCCAGGGTTATTAGCCAACGCTAGTTAGATTAGCCTAGTTATGTGCGATAACTTAGTTAGCAGCTAACGTTAGCCCATTGCTTCGTCAATTAAATTGCATGTCATTAAAGGTCCGCGCTGGTCTGTCTATAATGAAATGAGAGGACAGCTCTGCGCTAAAGCAAGTCTCATCTCAGCCGCGACGTGACAACATATACTCGATGTTCACGATATAGTAATTTACTACATCTCATGTAGAACAAGCCGCGATACATCGAGTATACTCGATATATCGCCCAGCCCTAAGCTGAAGCAGGCTGGCCTGCCACGAAATCTCCTTGTCAACCTCTATCATTGTGCGGTTGAGAGTGTGCTGACCTACGGTGTGTCTGTGTGGTTCTCCAGCTGCACAAAGGCAGAGCAAGAGGCTCTACAGAGGGTGGTGAAGGCGGCAGGCAGGATCGTCGGGACTCCTCTACCAAACATCACCTCCGTCTTCACCTCCCGCTGCCTCCACCGCTCCAAGTGTATCATCAAGGACCAGTCTCACCCAGCAGCACATCACCTCTTTCAGCTCCTTCCCTCTGGGAGGAGATACCGGTCCATACATGCGAAGAGTTCAAGATTCATGAACAGCTTTTTCCCCCAAGCAGTCAGACTGTTAAACTCTCATTGACTGTCCCCTCACGTGCACCATGCACTTACCTGGACTTGAGAACCACTATGTTACCGCTCATCATGCACTTTATTATTTAAAATATTCTGTTATATGTACAGTGTTATGTGTTACATGTACCGTATTTTCCGGACTATAAGCCGCGGCTTTTTTCCCCATTTTTTTACCCTGCGGCTTATATAACGGTGCGGCTTATATGTGACTCGACGTGACCAAACTCGAAAATGTAAACATCTAAATATTGCTTTTTTGACTGCATTGAAAGGTTATTTATCTGTTCCCTTATTTGCTAAACTTAATACAACTTGTAAATGAGTTAATGCTTGTTATTTATCCGACAGTATTGTGTCCCAAAGCTAATTACATATGGTAATTAAACATTAAAACACCTGCGGCTTATAGTCCAGTGCGGCTTATATATGTACACATCATTCAATTTAGCTGCTGCGGCTTATAGTCAGGTGCGGCTTATAGTGCGAAAAGTACGGTATGTATATATTGTACTATGGTCTGTGGGAGCTCCCCTGAAATTTCGTTGTATACTTGTGTGCAATGACAATTAAAAGTCTATTCTATTCTATTCTATTCTATTCTAGTTGGAACAGTATATACTCTATGTTAGGTCGCTTTCACATATAGTTTTGGTGGACTCGGTGCGGTTCTGGGGGTGAAGTTGCAACATTGTTGCATTCTTCATTTGGTTCGCCTGCTTTCACACAGATATCTGTCAGGCGGACCGAGACCTTCTGAACAATGTCACGCGGTCGAAAAGGGCGCTTGTCTATTGGACAGTGGAAATGTGTGTGTGGCTGCGATCCCGTGTGTGCGCGCGTGTGTGTGTGTGTGTCTGTGTGGACTGCGAGCCCTCCAGATCAGCGGAGCCGAGTTTTGACATGGCATTGATCCATTGTTCTATTGAAGCACATTACCACCATCCTCTCGCTAAACAACTTGTAGACCACGGTGTTTTTATGAGTGCCCACAAGTAGCTGTTTTATTAATAATATAATAAGCCGCGCGCCTCGGTAATAACAATAAGCTGCGTTTTTTCTTCCTTCTTCCCAAGATGCACAGACATATATAGATAGATAGATAGAGAGATTAGATGCAGTGTGCTTGTTTTGCAGTGAGTGCTGCGAGCAGTGGTAATAATAATCACTTCCTATATTTGGTTCGATGAAGCCGAACCGAGACCTACATTTTCAGGCGGACTAGAGTTCGCCTGCTTGGTCCGCGGACCGAGTTCGACGCGCATTCACACAGACCCGAAAAACCGGACTATCGAATTCTGGTCCGAAAGTCCGGACCAAACAGCCCCTGTGTGAAAGCGACCTTAGAGTCTCTATTCTATTCTAGGTGGAACAGTATATACTAGGGATGTTCGATATTGGCTTTTTTACCGATACTGATATACCGATATTGTCCAACTCTTAATTTCCGAATACCGATATCAACCGTTACCGATATATGCAGGGTCGTCTCCCCCCCCCCCCCCCCCCTGCTTTTGAATAAAATCAGAATTTGTTCTTACTTGCTTGCCTGGGTAAATAAAGGTTAAATAAATGTAAAAGATTTTTTTTTTTTTAACGATACCGATAATTTCCGATATCACATTTTAATGCCAATATCGGTAGGCCGATAATATCGGACATCCCTAGTATATACTCTACGTTAGAGTCTCTATTCTATTCTAGATGTAACAGTTTATACTCTATGTTAGAGTCTCTATTCTATTCTAGATGTAACAGTTTATACTCTATGTTAGAGTCTCTATTCTATTCTATTCTAGGTGGAACAGTATACACTATGTTAGAGTCTATTCTATTCTAGGTGGAACAGTATACACTATGTTAGAGTCTCTATTCTATTCTATTCTAGGTGGAACAGTATACACTCTATGTTAGAGTCTCACTACCATCAGAGGGAGTCGATCGCTGCGGCCCTCAGTACTCTGGATACAGACATCACTCCTCTGGCGTCGCAGGATTATGATGTCATCAGCCAGTGCCTGGAAGTGTTGGTGCCCTTCCGCGAGGCGATCGAAGAGCTCTGCTCAGAGACACGAGTCTCCGCCTCCAAGGTCACACGCACAACACACACACAACACACACACACACAGACAGACACACACACCTCATTACTTATTGTAATGTCATATGGTGCAACACTTACCCCAGCCATCTCAAGAAACTTGAAAGTTTACAAAAAAAAATACGAGTAGTGTCATGGTCTGGGCCCTCACGCCCTTTGTTCCATCGCTTTGGTCTCCTGAGGCTCGCTGAGTTTAATGTACACCAAAATGCATCAATTATGTATCAAGTTGTCAACAACATGAATCACAGACTGTCTGAGCTTGTCCCAGTCTGCCGTCCTGCACATCCACAACACAAGAAATAGGCATCTTATCTTTAGTAAAGAGGAGAAAACTAAAACGTGCCGGCCTAAGCATAGCACGCAGGGGCCCGCAGATCTGGAACGAGCTCGACGAGAGTCTGAAACTAGGGGTGGGCGGTATGGTCTAAAATTTATATTACGGTATAATTTGAAGCATAGACGGTAACGGTATATATCACGGTATCAGTGTTTTCGTTCGAATAATTTTTTTTGCCTGATAGGCAGGCTATATAAAGAATGACATCCTCAAGGCATGTAGATTTATAATATTTTAACTTAAAACTAGGCTACTTTTGCGTATACAGTCATTATATTCCAAATAAAATAAGTCCCAAGTCGAGACTCCGTGCTGCTCCCAACAATCTCAATAGTATGCAACTGCAGAGCCGCAGAGTAGGGGCGCTTTCAGGTCCGGTCACAGGCCCGCTCAACAGCGCCCCCCACCCAACGGCTGAATTGCCAATCGCTGAATTGGAGTATTGCACTGTGCAAAACCGCTGTCATTGTAAAGGATAGGTGACGAGACTATTGGTTCTTCTGCTCTGCTCCCTACCAGTAGTGTACTTGGGCCGTTTTGAGTTTTCAGAGCCTCCTCAGAGTTTCAGAGCCTCCCTCTCAGTCAGAGAGCCTCCTTAGAGGAGCCTTCTCCTCAGAGAGTCTTAGTCTACTTAGTCCAATTGTTACATGAACCGGACGGGATCAGTTTAACCCGTTGTCCGCCGGGGAGCTGACAAGTTCTGGTACCCCGAAGGACCCTGAGCTTTTCTGGGGGGAAAATGCCTGGGCGGGCCGGACGTCACAGGGGTTGATGTCATGAATGTGTGTGTCATATAGATGTCACTACGAGTTGCCCTTAATACTTTGAGTGCCAGCCACGAGAAATCTTGTTATTTCATGCCATGCGTTGAGTGCCAGCCACGAGAAATCTTGTTATTTAATCGTTATTGCTTTTATTAGCGATTTCCATAAATTTTTCATCATTCTAGCCTCACGTTATCATTGGGACTGTCTAGGATCTCGAACAGGGAAAATACCGCCCCCTATCGTCTGCCGGATGGTAATGCACCCATTGGATTGGACTCAATGAAAATGGATGGGGAAAGAAAAATCCGGATTCCACATTTTACTTCTCAGGCATGTAACCTGAGCCGGATTCATTGTAGACCCTCAGAACAGCGTGGAATATGTGTTTCGAGTACCCAGCGTTGGATCAATAAACGCAACCGATATTTGGAAAAATATAAAAAGCCGACAGCATAAAAAAAAAGAAAAACGCCAACCAAGGCGCGCCGGTCCCAAAAGGCGGATTCAATCATTGGAAAACACCCTGGGCCAACGCTGATCGGTCTCGTAAGACCAAACGCTGATTTATGAAACAGCGTGCATGCTCGTAAAGAACCCGAGAACAGTGACGGCAAATTTCTAACAAGAAAGAGCCCCATGTCATGTCTCTTGGCCAATAAGAAAACGCACCTGTGACGTCTTCAATGGCCGGGGAAATCCCATGTCCCACTATCCTAATTTGGTGTGGGAGACAGGGAAATCCACCTGTAGTGTAATAGCTTTACATCCTGCACGCCAACCACAGCCGATTTTTGCGTAAAAAACGGGTTTTATCCACGGCTCTGGCTTACGTGCGAAAAACTTGCCACCCGCTATTTTTTATCTTTACCCTTAAGCAAAGAAAAATACCAGACTGAAGAGAGGGACTCAAAAAGTCCTTGGTTTACATGCTACATATGTACAACTCTGTAAGCTAACAATAGCACACCAGTTGCGGACTCAAATGCTACGTTTTATCCTAAAACGTATTTACATGAAACACAAAACCCTCATCGAAGCCATCAAGTTCACTTTTACCACGTAAGAAAGAACACTGGCTTAGGTAGAGAGAAAGGACATAAGCCCTTGGCTAAGTGCTAGAAATACAGGCCTTGCAAGTTATACAAAACGGCACCCAAAGCAAATTTCAGAGAAATTTGCACAAACTCCCAAGCAAGAACACGACCCTAGCATTTTAGCTGTGGGTCTATATTGCACATGTCGGCTGATGCCAGAGATGACGCCGAATCAGAGTGTCCAGGGCCCGCTATCTCCCTGCGGCTATCGCTAACGGTTAGTTACAGGCTAACTGCTAGCTACAAGCTAACGGCTAGCTACAGGCTAATGGCTAGCTACAGGCTAACGGCTAGCTATTGAAGCTGCGTAAGGTGGAGTGCAGGCCTGGTCACTCCAGATAGCCAACTGCCTAGCCCAAAGAAAGGGCAGACAACGCTCTCCTCCCTCACACGAGATACAGTGGCGTCGGCAGCGGAGCCCCGTTTGTACGGGCGGCTGCCGCCCTAAGCTCGGGGACAAAAAACATGCAGCTCCCTTGCGTACTTTCCTCCGTCTCGCTCGCATCACTTTCTCTTTCTGAAAAGCGGGAGCCAACGTCCAGTGCGGATGGCAGTAGGGCATCCCGTCTCGAAGGTGGGATTTGAACCCAGACTCGGAGTACAGGGCTCCCAGGAAAACAAAGCACACTCTGCCCGAGGGGAGAGAGCTCTGTCTTCGTGGGGTGTCAAGAACTCCCCGCCCCCTCCATGTAATCCTAATTGTCCATCGGACGCTACAGGCTAACGGCTAGCTACAAGCTAACGGCTAGCTACAGGCTAATGGCTAGCTACAGGCTAACGGCTAGCTATAGGCCAATGGTTAGCTACCGGCTAATGGTTAGCTACAGGCTAACGGCTAGCTACTGTAGCTGTATCGGACGCGATGGAGAGGTAACGGAGGAATCCTCGCCTGGAGCCGGCTGTTCTGCGGGGCCGTATGCCTGAGCAGCCGACCCTGCACAATTGACACATCCGTTTAGACCGTCCGCCCCCGCCACTCACCGCCAATTGACGTGAGCGAGCAGAGGCGGAGAGCCTGCGTCGCAAGACACCACCCACTAGGGATGGGTACCTTCACATTTGAACCGATACCGGTACCGGTACCTGTGAATCGATACCGGTACCCAACGGTACCTTTTTTCGGTACTTTAGTCTGAAGAAATTTAATTTACCTACCTCAGTTGTAAAAAAAGAAATCCAAACTTCAAATAACTACAATTTCGACAGTTTTCGGCTTGTCATTGCTCCGACTGCTTTGTTGTTGAATCAAGTCAAATCCTAGGTAAGCATATATTGTGCGTGTGAACGTTGACATGAAAAGATTTTTTTTTTTTTTTTTTTTTTTGTTTCTCACTTGATTCGATACTCGGTAGTACCGACGTGTTTCGGTTCGGTACCTCAAAAGTACCGAATTCGGTACCCATCCCTACCACCCACCAGAGAGACCGTCGGACCAGCCGACTGCCTCCCGTGGCAATAGTATCCAGCTGCACAGCCGGAGAGCAACGCTGGCGGGGGAACTGCCCAGTGACGCGCACTCCCCTCCGGGAGCCGCTGAGGCTCACCTGCCTGTCACAAACGTGGAGCAGGAAAGCCCCACTACGCCCCGAGGAAGCCCGAATGTGAAGCGCCGGTGGAGGTCAGAATAATCCTCTAGACTCTCCGGTGGTGACGACATTATTCTTTCTTTCCCCCGTAAATTAGTGAGAGAGGGAAAAACAAAAGACAATGCTAACACAGCTCCTGCAACTAACTAACTACTTCAGCACTGATCTGAAGAGGTGCCCTGCACGTACTTCCAGGTGGTGAAAGTAGGGAAGGAGCTGGTAGTATGGCCATGGCCCCGCTTATGTGAGCGGATGTGGGCGTGGCCAGGCAGGTGTAGGTGCGTGCATGTGGTTGAAAGTTTTCATGATAGCATATGATTAAAGGGACAGTTCCAATAGAGCAGAGCGTAAAGCCATATGAAATATAACGGATAATGATGTATAACAGATAATGTTGTATAACAGATCATTTTGTATAACAGATAATGTTGTATAACAGATCATTTTGTATAACAGATAATGTTGTACCTTGCAGGTGATTCCTCTGGTCTTCTGTTTGAGTGAGTTCCTGGAGAAGCAGCTTTCCTCTGGCGCCCTGCGCTGTGCTGCTGCAACGCTGGCCTCCAGCCTGCAGAGGGAGCTAGCTGCCAGCTTCAGCAACATAGAGACAGAGTCTGTACTAGCACTGGCTACTATACTGGACCCACGGTATAAGGTGTGTGCGTGTGTGTTTGTGTGTGTGTGTATTGAAACAAAAAAACTAATGCAAGCAGAATTACTGCAATGATTTAAAAAGCTAAATCCAATTATTATCAAACACTTGATACTTTGGGCTGTTTCAAAACTCCTTGGACACTGTGGGATATAGTGGATATCCTGAAGAATGTACTCAGTCAACCGAGATCCAGTTAATAAGGTTTATTAGCCAGACAGATAGAATATATACATGTAGTTTAGAGAGAATGGCGGAGGCTCTCGTCCAAGGTGATCAGCTGAAATCACTCAGGTAGAGAAGGCTGAATCTTTGTGAGGAGGGTGATTATATAGTGTGAAGGGGGAGGGGGGGGGGCCCATTTGATAGGTAAAATGGGTGGGGGGCAACACAGGATAGGGAACAAAGGAAAAGGCAGGGGGGTGTCTTTACATGAAAGTTGGGGGCTCAATATATTATTCCACAGTTAGTCCCTTCTTTTTCTTTATAATGTGGGTGAGATCAATATATAATACCACACATATAGCATGATTCATAATACATAGACTGAAAACTATATCCCCGATCCGAACAAGTGATGGCTTATTTTGAAGGTATGAATCTGTACTTTCATATTATGTAAGAAAAATAAAAAAATTTTTTTTTTTTGAAGATGCCTCAACAAGACCATAATTAATGTATATGGCTAGTCACATATTATTCCACAACACTTCAATTACCGGAAGAACTAGGAATGAAAAACCAACGCAAAATAAGTATAATTACTGAGTCTAAAAAAACTGACCTGCCTCTTTCATTAGTATTTTTTATAACCTCTTATGGAAGCAATGGCTCTTCTGAATGTAATCAACTGGATAAATAAATCAAACTCAACACATAACTCTAGTAAAAACATGCATTTTGTCACTACCCATATCTCTGTAAATAAACTGTATCATAGATCTGTCTCCAACAGTAGAAACAGTCTATAGATCTGTCTCCAAAAGTAGAAACAGTCTAACAGTAGAAACAGTCTATAGATCTGTCTCCAAAAGTAGAAACAGTCTAACAGTAGAAACAGTCTATAGATCTGTCTCCAACAGTAGAAACAGTCTATAGATCTGCCTCCAACAGTAGAAACAGTCTATAGATCTGCCTCCAACAGTAGAAACAGTCTATAGATCTGTCTCCAACAGTACTGTTGAGTGACAGCCTGACTGTTGAGTGACAGCCTGACTGTTGAGTGACAGCCTGACTGTTGAGTGACAGCTTGTATAGCTGAAACCAGGTGCCTTTTGACCATAGAAACATGCAAATGTTTGTAAATGGACTCATTTCATAAATATGAAACTGGAAAATGGCCATAATGTGGGCTCTTTAATGTAAACCACTCACCCTCTGTCTGTAACTCATCACAAGCGATAACGTATGCTGACGACACAGTCGTCTTTACATCTGACCATAATGTAACTGCAATACAGACAGACTAAGCTAACTTCTGATCTTGACATGCTCAAATCACTGTCTGTGTGTGTCTGTCTGGCTGTGTGTCTGTCTGTCTGGCTGTGTCTGTCTGTCTGTCTGTCTGTCTGTCTGTCTGTCTGTCTGTCTGGCCGGCTGTGTGTCTGTCTGGCTGTGTTTCTGTCTGTCTGGCTGTGTTTCTGTCTGTCTGGCTGTGTGTCTGTCTGACTGCCTGTCTGTGTGTCTGTCTGACTGTCTGTGATTGGCTGTAGGTGTTTGGGTTCCAGTGCCAGTCGAACTGTGATTGGGCCGTGAAGCTACTGACGGAGGAGTGCGCCGAGGTCATGGTTCCCGTGGCGACGGAGACGAACAGCAGCAGCCAGAGCGTCTCGGACAAAGAGGACACCAAGAGCCCCCCCCCGCCGGAACCAGCCGCACGCTCCTCCTCCTCGTCTTCATCAATCTGGGACTGGTTCGACAGTGTTGTCAGGAAAACCCAGAGTGTACAGAGCACCTCGGTGGACGCTGCTGTAGAGGTATTATTATTATTACTACTATTATTATTATTACTATTATTATTATTACTATTATTATTATTATTATTATTATTATTATTATTATTATTATTATTATTATTATTATTATTATTGTTGTTGTTGTTGTTGTTGTTGTTGTTGTTGTTGTTGTTGTTGTTGTTGTTGTTGTTGTTGTTGTTGTTGTTGTTGTTGTTGTTGTTGTTGTTGTTGTTGTTGTTATTATTATTATTATTACTATTGTTATTACTATTGTTATTATTATTATTATTATTATTATCATTATCATTATCATTATCATTATCATTATCATTATCATTATCATTATCATTATCATTATTATTACTTATTATTTATTATTTATTATTATTATTATTATAACTATTATTACTACTATTGTTATTATTACTATTATTATTATTATTATTATTATTATTATTATTATTATTATTATTATTATTATTATTATTATTACTATTACTATTATTAGTATTGGTATTAGTGGTATTACAAAAGGCGTTCCACATGGATCAACCCTGGGTCCTGTCTTATTTACGGTTTGCTGCATTGATCAGTACTTTGATCAGAAGTCGGTCAAGTCCAGCTACAGGTAGAAAACACAGTTTGCAGGATATCAGTAAGTAAGAGCTGTAGGAGGATGTAGATGGTACTGAGGCCAGAGAGAAGAGCTGTAGGAGGATGTAGATGGTACTGAGGCCAGAGAGAAGAGCTGTAGGAGGATGTAGATGGTACTGAGGCCAGAGAGAAGAGCTGTAGGAGGATGTAGATGGTACTGAGGCCAGAGAGAAGAGCTGTAGGAGGATGTAGATGGTACTGAGGCCAGAGAGAAGAGCTGTAGGAGGATGTAGATGGTACTGAGGCCAGAGAGAAGAGCTGTAGGAGGATGTAGATGGTACTGAGGCCAGAGAGAAGAGCTGTAGGAGGATGTAGATGGTACTGAGGCCAGAGAGAAGAGCTGTAGGAGGATGTAGATGGTACTGAGGCCAGAGAGAAGAGCTGTAGGAGGATGTAGGAGGGTACTGGGGGGGGGGGGGGGGGGGTCTGTCACATGTTGACGAGTTCAACGAGCTGAGGGGAAGAAGCTGTTCCTGAGCCTGCGGGTCCTGGAACAGTGATTCCTGTAGCGCCTCCCAGAGGGGAGGAGGGCAAACAGTCTGTGGTTGGGGTGAGAGGTGTCCTTGGTGTTCCTTCCTCAGACATCATTCACGGTGGACAGTCTCAACTGCAGGGGACGATGTGCCAGTGACCAGTTCCCTCCGTTCTTCCTCCCAGGTCGTTCATTCTCTCTCCTCTTCCTCCCAGGTGCAGCGCTACCTCAGTGACCCCTATCTGCTGCGATCTGAGGATCCTATTGGCTACTGGGACCTCCACAGACAGGTGTACCCTCACCTGTACCAGCTGGCCAGGAAGTACCTGAGTGTCCCCGCCTCCGCCTCGCCCCCCCGTTACCTCCTCAGCCAGAGCGGAGAGGGGAGGGGCCAGCGGAGGCGGGCTCTGAACAGGAGGACAGTAGAGATGATGATGGGACTAAACCAGGGACTGATCTGATCAGTACCATTCTGTATCCCCAGTTCCTCCAAACCACACCATTTTACTACAGTACCATTCTGCATCCCCAGTTCCTCCAAACCATTTACTACAGCACCATTCTGCATCCCCCCGGTCCCACCAAACCACACCGTTTTACTACAGTACCATTCTGCATCCCCCGGTTCCACCAAACCACACCGTTTTACTACAGTACCATTCTGCATCCCCCGGTTCCACCAAACCACACCATTTTACTACAGTACCATTCTGCATCCCCAGTTCCTCCAAACCATTTACTACAGCACCATTCTGCATCCCCCGGTCCCACCAAACCACACCGTTTTACTACAGTACCATTCTGCATCCCCCGGTCCCACCAAACCACACCGTTTTACTACAGTACCATTCTGCATCCCCCGGTCCCACCAAACCACACCATTTTACTACAGTACCATTCTGCATCCCCCGGTTCCACCAAACCACACCATTTTACTACAGTACCATTCTGTACTCCCACATCCTCCCGTATCATCCACCTCTAAGGACAACAGGAGGCACTGCTCTAAAGGAAGTCGATGATTTCAAATACCTGGGCTCGTGGGTCAACTCGTCCGAGCAAGACCTTAAAGGGAGGAAGGCGCTTGCGTGGAGGGCTCTGAACGGCATGACCAGTGTGTGGAAATCCAACCTCCCCCGTCGAATCAAGCTCAACTTCTTTCATGCAACAGTTGAGTCTGTCCTTTTGTATGGCAGTGAATGCTGGACCTTGAAGCCCACCCTGCAGAAGTCCTTGGACGGGTGCTACACCAGAATGATGTGTGTGGTGCTCAACATCAACATGGATGAGCATGTCACTAATGCAAACTTGTATGGGGGGTGCTAAAGGTGAGCGATAAAGTGGCAGTCAGGAGAATGAGGCTGGCAGGTCACTGCCAGAGACACCATGAGATGCCAACCAGCAAACTTGTGCTGTGGGAACCAACACACGGGCATCGATCACGAGGACGTCCCACATTAACCTACGTGGACGTACTCAGGAGAGATGCGGGAACGGAATGCACCGGCGAGCTAGCCAGATGCATGGAGGATCGGGATGACTGGAAGCACCGATGGAGGGCCCGTCCGAGGACGACCTAGATAGACCATTCTGCATCCCCCGGTTCCACCAAACCACACCATTTTACTACAGTACCATTCTGCATCCCCGGTTCAACCTGTGCTGTGATTACATGGCTGCTGTAGATTAAAGATGCTACATTAAAGATCCTCCACTCAAAAACATGTTTTTCTACAGTTAACTAGATAGATAACTTTGACTATACTACAGATTGTTATTTGTGCAGAACTTGTGACCAGAGCGCCTTTTTCATATTCTTCCCCTGGAGAGGGAGAGCAGCTCTGTACTTCCATGAAATCTGAGTTGCATTTGTGATGTCACTAATAGGTCAAACCAATCATGGTCCACGGTGGTAACTTGACACCTATAGCTTCAGCAGGCAGAACACTGAGTAGGTATACAAATTAAAATGTAACATTTAAATACAAGCTGCTGACTTCCTGGTAAATATCAATGGATGCTTTTTTACAATATTCACATATCATTGCATCTCAATGAGGGTAGAGATGCTGCTAAGACATTTTCAATCGTTTATTGAATCATTTGGTGGAAAAAATATATTTAGACAAACGTATTCAATGTAGAACATGTTTAATGGTTTAAAATGTATCTGGAGGGGATCTTCAAGGATCTTTTCAACAATAAGTCAGTGTTGTTATGATCGATAATGAGGCTGTTATAATGAGGCTCTTATAATGAAGCTGTTATAACGAGGCTGTCATAATGAGGCTCTTATAATGAAGCTGTCATAATGAGGCTCTTATAATGTACAGACATCAGTATCTTCATCCAAAACCATGAGTGTTTGTTTTACATGGTTATTAACACATTGAGTGCCAGCCACGAGAAATCTCGTTAGTTCATGCCATGCGTTGAGTGCCAAGGATGAGAAATCTTGTTATTTAATCGTTATTGCTTTTATTAGTGAAATCCATTCATTTTTCATCATTCTAGCCTCACGTTATCATTGGGGCTGTCTATGAGCTCGAACAGGGAAAATACCGCCCCCCTATCGTCTCCCGGATGGTAATGCACCCATTGGATTGGATTGAATGAAAATGCATGGGGAGGAAAAAATCCGGAATCCACATTTTACTTCTCAGGCATGTAACCTGAGCCTACTGCAGTCATCACCGACCCTCAGAACAGCGTGGATTATGTGTTTCGAGTACCCAGCGTTGGATCAATAAACGCAATCGATATTTGGAATGGCGATCAGGAATTGGAATAATCTTTTTGCAGAACATCTGATGTGAGGTAAGGACTTTATTTTACCAGTCTTGGGGTAATCAGAGTTTTTTTTCACGTATATCTCAACGTGTCCCCTATGTGTGTGTGTGTGTGTGTGTGTGTGTGTGTGTGTGTGTGTGTGTGTGTGTGTGTGTGTGTGCGCTGAGTGCTGACCAGGAAATAGATAATAATTTTTCAGCCCGCTTCTCTAGCGTGCATAAGTACACATATACTATCGATAATCTAGCGTTTATTTGAAAAACTATTCATAAATAGGCAGAAAAATGACAATGTGTTTTGTGTATTCCACTAAAGGGCGATTATCACAGAATATATTTTTTTTCTGGAAATTTCCAAAAACATCAGTTTTTCAAAATGGTATAAAAAACGGAAATGTACCGATGAAATAACAATCCGTTTCGTACATGTTGACTGCAAGCAAGTCATTGATAAGCAACGGGCGTATTAGACACATAGCCATAATATAGAATATAGAAATAGCTCAGTGAAAATCATGAAATATCGGAAAATCTGTCTAAAAAGGCTGGCATTCAAGCACTAATTCTGGCGCCCCCTGCTGGCACTCAATGTGTTAAAGGAACACTCCCAACATTTTGGGAAATACACTTATTTACCAGACAGTCGGACGAGAAGATTGATGTCAGTTTTGGAGTTGTTGGAAGATGTATTTCTTCATTTTTGACGGAGCTAGGCTAGCTGCTCCTTACTGCTTCCAGTACTTGTGCTAAGCTAGGCTAGCTGCTCCCTACTGCTTCCAGTCATCGTGCTAAGCTAAGCTAGGCTAGCTGCTTCCTTCCAGCCCCTGTGCTAAGCTAGGCTAGCATGCACCCGGACCCCTCTCGGGCTACTGGAAACACAGAGATGTAACTGATATCAATCTTCTTGTCTGAATCGGGAAGATGGCAGGTAAGTGCATTTCCTTAACTCATTGAGCGCCAATAATGAGATCTTGTTTTTCGTTCCTTTTTTTCTATTTTCTTATTCTAAACACTCGTGCGGGCCTTTGTGAGTGTGCCTGGGACGGGACCTGCAATGACTATTAAATCCCGACAGGTGGCAGTATCGCCTACCTTATGAACTGCATGGGCCAGTTCAGTGAGCAACCAAAGCACTAGGGAGTGAGCAGCAGTGAGAAAACTACAGCCATCTAACGTTCGACAATGGCGATCGCCTAGAGTGAACTATTGGATATTAGGGGTTAGGGGTGTACCGATATATCGGTCGGGTATCGGCCGATAAGTGCCTTGTTGACTGCCATCAGCTTATCGGCCGATAAGCTCAAATTTGCTGATGTCAGTGGCCGATAAATGTCCATCAATTTGTGTCGCGTCAATCTGGTCCACACGTTCAAACTTTGAAAAAATTAAAGCAACTAAAACCCTGCCTACTCCCCCGACGTTCTGCAAACTGTCACAAGCATTCTGGCACTAGCTAAATCTGAATGAGATTATTCGTTCTACTCACATCATACATGTAACGTTAAGCTAACGTTTTTCCAACAACGATAGCTAGTTAGCCAACGCTAGCCAGCTACTGCAAAAACTATTGCCAAACTGATGATATCAGGAGCTATCAGTAGCTAGCCAGCTAGATAACGTTAGACAATGCCTCATGTATTAAACTAACGTGAATAGTTGACTGGGTAATTTTGTTTAAACAGTAACGTTAGCTAGTATCACTCGAGGTGCACTCGACTGTTGCCGGAGCATTTGTTGTTATATAGTTACACGTTCAATAACATCAGCAAGCATTGTTGGTCATTCAAGAGCCCGTACTGAATTGTACCCATTCTGCAATCTGTTAATAAAGTTTTCAATCAGACGAATGTATAGAAAAGCTTTTATTATAACATTCTTTGCAGTAAAATCATTATGCCTCGTTTGGTACTCCTGCGGACGCTGGTATCCTATTCATGAGCGGCGGGGAGCTAACGTTATTAGCTACGGTATTGTTTATTGTTTAAAAAGGATCCCCATTAGCTGTCACCTAAGTGGCGAGCTAGTCTTCCTGGGGTCCACATAGAAAGACAACACAAAACACATGTTTTGTATGGTTGTTGTTGATCTTGTGTAAATCAATGGCGCAGTTCCCGGAAGTAAAAAAAACGAATAAGCGCTTGCTTGCGCGGTGTGACGTAATTGGCAGAATCGACTGTCAATCAAAATTGTTCTGATTGATTGATTGATTGAAAACTTTATTAACAGATTGCAGAATGGGTATTTTTGGCTTTTTTACATAAGGGTCCTCCATTTTCAATTCAGCAAAACATTTAGAGACATACAAATATACAATATTTTCATAAAAAACGAAAAGAAAATATTAAGAAAATTAAATATTTATAAAAAAAAAAAATTGCCATAAATATCGGTATCGGCCGATTGTGATAGTTGAACAATCGGTATCCGTATCGGCCGCAAATTTTCATATCGGTGCATCCCTATTAGGGGTGTAACGTTACGTGTATTCGCCCCGTGAATTTACGGTACGTGGCTCACGGTGCGGTACGTGCAGCCATACGAAGAATACGTCATATATACCACACTAGGTGAAACTATGGTTGCACATTTTAGTATCGAGTATATGTTGTCACGTCGCGGCTGAGATGAGGCTTGTGTACGTTTTGATAGTTCGTTTTTAGTTTCAAACGGAAATACGAAAAAAACTGAAATACGAGGTGTTTTCCTATTTCTGTTTGAAACCAAAATCGAAAAAACTGGGAAAAACAGAAATACAGAGCTGTTTTTCGTATTTTGGTGTTGGAATCAAATGAAAAAAGGAGTAAATAATGGGCCGGTTTAGGTTTTTGACCATTCCTTATTTCGTTATTCTTTTTTGAACCACGTGACAAGTACGTTTTTCAATGTAAAAGCCATGCACGATCTAACGTTAACGAATATGTATAAATGTTTTGTGCATTTCATTTAGACATGATATTTTATGTGAAGTAATAGCCTAATATGGAAATAGCCTGTGTGGTCCGTCTGTCCCAATAGTACAATACAATACAAATAGTGTTCTCTAAACGCACGTTATACAGATATCCTAGTTCAGTGGTCGGCAATAGGCGGCTCGCAGGCCGAAATAGGTCCGCCAGCAATAATATCTGCCCATCAGATTATTTTGAGAATATGATTTGTAATGAAGACTCGCTTTAGTGTATCGGAATCGGGAGACTTAGGTAATGTTAGAAAGATATTCACAGATTCGAATTTCCGCGGTCAATAATTCTTGAAGGAAAACTCCAACATTTTGGGAAATTAGCTTATTTAACATCTTCCCTGGAGTTAGACAAGAAGATACATACCTTTTTTGTCTCTGTGCGTGCATTTAGCTTTGGGAACAGTTGCTCCGTTAGCGTAGCTTAGCTTCATCACTGGAAGTGGGGGAGGACAATAGCCTGACGTTCCCTTACAGTGTATACAGTCACCAAATACACTCCAAATACAACTCCAAAACGTTCATGTAAACATGTTGTGACCTGTGTATTTACCACGTGGAGAAATAAAAACCTCCCCAATTTAGAAAACCGTAATCCAATGGCTGGTATTGATAATATAATACTAACTACTGCACGTAGCTAACCGGAGCTAACACAGAACCGGATGGTCACTAAAGCAAATATAATGACTTCCTTTCTGGGGTTTTCAAAATAAAAGTGCTGACGTTTATAGCAGCGGAAAACGTTTATTTTGTACATTATCTAACGTTAACACGAACCTAAACTAACTTTAGACATATGTTTTGAGGGCACGCAGGTTAAAGGCACCATTGTGATTGTGTCAGGGTTATTTGACATTTGGGAATGTTGGAATTAAAAGGGGGGGGGGTGTTATAATGTGAGCTTATTAAAACTGAGTTAATACTAATTAGGAATAGTAATTAAAACAAATCTGTTCTGGCCCATGGACTATAATGGTAGGAGTAACATTCCATGGCAACCTTCTGATGAAGCTTAACACAGATGTGGGACATGCTGATGAGCTCCTGCTACCCAGACTGTTACAATCACAGCCAGGGCCTCTCTCTCACCTGCTGCTTCCACGCCCTTATATGGGCAGCTTCCTGTCGCTGCTTCCACACGCTGTCAGCCAGGTTCAATCTGCACACCTGAGACTCGTCAGGTCATCACCAGCCCTGACAAGAGACCTGCGTTTCCTGCCACTCCCTGTCCGAGTGTTGCTTGAATCTGGAGACAGCTGAGACGCAGCACCCTGTGCAAAAAGCTTACTGCACCTGGTATTCCCAGCCGGTCTCCCGTCCAAGTACTAACCAGGCCCAAACCTGCTTAGCTTCCGAGATCGGACAAGACAGGAAGTCTTTCGTACCAACAGCCATCTGACTGTATATCGCCTCAGTGTGCCTCACTGAGATTAACAATCTATCAATGTGATTTTTTGCACTGGACTGTATAACTCATTGTATAATATCTTCCTGTACATTATCCATTTACTGTATATTTTTGGACTGTATGTTTTAGGATGTATATCTTTGACTGTGTATTCTTATTCTTTGGAATACCTAAATGTTTATTGTGAGCGATCTGTGGTGCTGAATTTCCCTCAGGATTAATAAAGTACGTCTATGTGTAGAATCATGTGTCATTGAAAAAGGAACTATTTTCAATTGTGTCCAATGAGAAACAAATGATTTCCAGATAGACTGTGTCCTCCACAAGTCCAAACTAATGGCAATTGTTTCTTGCCATCTATACGTTGGCTTTTGTCGGCAGGTTATTTCGCTTACGGCCATACCAACTTGAACACGCCTGATCTCGTCCGATCTCGGAAGCTAAGCAGGTTCGGGCCTGGTTAGTACTTGGATGGGAGACCGCCTGGGAATACCAGGTGCAGTAAGCTTTTTGCACAGCAAGGAGGTGCTACTAGTACTGATCCACTTCAAGCTCAAGTCTTTCAACTAGCTTTTGCACATTTCAGTAGTACACTACCTACAAACACTCATTCAAACAGCTTGAAAGTAAGTAACATGCCTAGTGTTCGGATCTTTCAAACATTTTCTATTTGACTCCCTCCGAAAGAGGCCGACAGGCACCACACAATGGATGACTCAATGGTTTGTCATTAGAGTTTGTTTATTTTAAACAAACTAGTTGAGATGTTTTTCCACAATACAACTCTTATAATTCCCACAGTTGGCGTTTATTTGATTTTGGGCACTTTTGGGAAAATCTATTTATCAAAAATAAAATTGCATAAAACCTTAAATGATCGATTAAGCTTTATAGTCATTTTGTCAGGAATCATAATATGAACATTGTTGTAAACATCACTTTATGGAATTTAATATATTTAACACTTTTCCTAGAATGTCAGAGAACATTGTCATTACCATCACGTTACCAAATAACTCTTTAAAATGTAAAAAAAAAAAGTAAAAAATGTGTGCTTTTAAGACATTTATGTAACATTATACCTTACTTCTGATGTATTAGTGGTTTGAAATATTTTACTTGAATTGAAACATGCTTTAGATCTTTAGATATGCAGCCTTTTAAATATATTGCTAGATCCTGTCAAGAAAGATACAATTACTACAACAACAGGTCCATGACTCTTGTTTTTCATACATAAAATGTTAAGGGAGGGCTTGTAATATAGGAAAACATGTAGGAAAATGTCAGATTTAAACTATTTGTTACAAATTTGTTAAGAAATATGTCATGTGTTGGTAATGACGTACTGTTGTGGTAATGACGAAATGTGATGGGAATGACATTTAGATAGATTTATTGAATTAATTCATGGATACAGTAACACAACATCTGAATCATAGGTATTATCAACAACTGTTACAACAGGATAGGAACATCTAAGAAACCATCTAAAAAAAACACTGACAACCTTTATAGTTTCAAACAACATACTTTAACAGTAAGAGGTTTGTTCTTTTAACATGCCTACATCTTCTTCTCCATGAGGGAGCATACTTGTTTCCAGACAGAGGCATTGAGCATCATATGTCTTTTAGTAATCAGTTGCGGCTCTGGGACAAGGCCCAGCACATTTTCCATTCTATACCATATTAGGGGAGAACGGGGGACGTTGTCACACTTTTTACTCTAGTGTGAATTGCTCATAATCAAAACATCTTTCAATAGTCATTCCTACATTAAATTGAAGCTTAAGATGTTGGCTTGAAATGTGTATCCCTCTCATTTTCCAACGTATTGTAACAAAGAGTTAATCACCTATCAAAGACACTCTGACACATTGTGACAACCAACCCCATCATGGGGATGGTTGTCACACACTATGGGGTTGGTTGTCACCATGTGTTTTAAAACTTTTAATGGGAAAATCTTAAAAAGAAGACCAGATTTAGATTTCAGATAATGATTGAAGAAGTGCGTCTTTAGTCGACGGCGAAAGATTGGATGGGTTTCGGCTGTCCTAACTGGGGTGGGTAGTTCATTCCACCATTGTGGGGCAAGGACTGAGAATAGACAAGAAGGCAGAACTAAATTTCAAAGTTTAATTGCATTGACAAGTTGACAAATACATAACTTAATGCATCTTAATGAACATAAACAGGAAACACATCTTTAGGCCATCCTATATAACAAAATAAGAACACAATAAATCGGCCTAACAATAATAGCCTACACAACATGTCTAGTAAAGTACCTGCACAGCAGGATGTCTGGCAACACCACATTAGAATAGTATACACAAATATACTAGTATAATATAATAGTATACCCAAAAAACCCAAATATCGGTTATCGAATATCGATAATATAACAACCAAATATCAGTTATTCGATAGTTGCCCTTTATCTGGCACTATTTAAAAGTTTAACTGAGATCGGAATAAAGGAGTTTTTAAACCTATTTAGTCTAGAGCGTGGAACTCTAAACCTCCTCCCATAGGGCAGTAGCTCATACTCGGCATGTAAGACATGGGAGGGGTCCGAGACTATTCTATTGGCTTGCCTGTTAAAAAATAGTCTGCATCAGACGGACCAGTTTGGACTTTAATTGTACAGACAGGTTACCAAACCAAGCTGTAATACCGTATCTGATGAGACTCTCTAATACAGATTGGTAGAAAAGTAACAAAATTTTTTTATCTACATTTACATTTACATTTAGTCATTTAGCTGACGCTTTTATCCAAAGCGACTTACAAGTTCTGTGCGACAAGACAGCAAGAAGGGTATAACTCTATCAGCTGAGTAACAATGTTCATCAAAGTGTTGCGTGTTACAGTGTAGGTTAGTTTATTAGGACAAGTGCATGACATTAAGGTTAGTCGGGGTTAGATTTTTTTTTTCTTTTTTTTTTATCATTTCAGATAATGGTTGAAGAAGTGAGTCTTTAGTCGACGGCGAAAGATTGGACGGGATTCGGCTGTCCTAACTGGGATGGGTAGTTCATTCCACCATTGTGGGGCAAGGACTGAGAATAGGCGGCTTCTCTTTGATGACCCTCCGGGAGCTTGGATAGGAGTAGATCTGAGGCGGCCAGAAGACGCAGAGCGTAGGGGTCTTGAGGGTGTGTAGTTAGAGACCATTGACCGGAGGTAGGCGGGAGCGGTTCCCTTTGCCGCACGGTATGCTAGGTCGAGGGCCTACACCATGAACTCTAAGGCGACGTAGAAAGTGCAGTCGTTGTTGTAGTCTGCTACACAGGCTATCTACATGGGTGTTCCAGGTTAGTGTGTTATTGACAAAAATCACAAGATATTTATATGAAGAGACCGGCGAGATGGACTGTGTGTGGATGACCACAGGCCTGTGGTCCCCAACACCTCTGGGGTCAAACACCATCTCCTCAGTCTTAACTGATTGAAAATGTTATTAACAGATTGCAGAATGGGTACAATACAGTAAGGCTCAATACACACAATTGTTAAGGGGATGCAGACCAGAGAAAGACTTTCGTCTTGTTTACACCAGGTCCCCCATTTTCTATTTATAATGAATTGTAAGTAGGGTGCAACTAGCACCGTGCAATCCATTCTTTGTGGATCTAGCCCTTAATGTTGCTAGTCTTTAGCACTTTGTGATGGAGCAGTTTGTCAGCCATCAGTTGAGTGTTTGCATGTGTTTTAGACAAGCATGTGTCCCTATCACGGACGGTTGGCCTCACTATCCAAAATGGGCAGGTTTTCCATAACTTACTATAGGAAATATTGAGCTGTGGATGTTCATTCTTGAATTTCCGCCAAAGACTGTACATTTCATTCAGAAAGCGCTTTTGCATTTTCACTTTCTTCCACGTCAATGTGTCTCTCTTCCCTGTTGTTGCCCGTGAGCAGTGATGCCAGTAACTAGTTACTAAGTAACTAGTTACTCTAATCTGATTACTTTTTCAGTAAATAGTAATCTAACTTACTTACTTTTTACAAGCCAGTAATCTGATTACAGTTACTTTTCCAAGTGGCTGTGTGTTACTATTTAGTTACTATCTCATAATGCTGATGATAAGAGAGCCAGGGGTACAGTCAGCTAGACTGGAGATGGGATGTGCGCTCGTGCACGCACGCACACAGCCACACACACATGTTTATGTTTATAGCTGATTTTAGAATGGCTTCAGCATGAAGTTAAATAAACTATCCAGTTTGTTTTATAGTGTAATTTGGCTACTTGAGAGAGAGTGAGAGAGTGAGAGTGAGAGAGAGAGATTCATGTTACGTGCGACTTGCGGAGTACGCACTGAGTCCGTTGTCTCAGAATGGATTTGGTAGAGAGGGAGAGAGAGAGAGAAAAAAATTGTCATTCTTATGTTGTGGCAGCAGCAGGGGGGACGACGACAACTTCGTAACCAAGTTACTTTCAAAGTAAATAACTTACTTTGATAATCAAGTAATCAGTCAAGTAACTAGATTACTTTTTAAAGGAGTAATCAGATTATTTTTACAAGTAATCTGTGGCATCACTGCCCGTGAGTTATCATCACGTTCCAGAAACTCTTTGACTTTTGTCCTGGTAGAGAGAGGCAATGCATTTGCATGTTTCTTCTGAAGTCCAGTTCCTCTTCTGTATTTCCGCATCATCTTTGCAGAGAATCCAAGTTCCTTTTGAGCCAGATACACCAACTTGTACTTTTTCAGAATCCCCCCCCTTAGAATCTTTGAAATTACTTGCTTCTCTTTAGTGTTGGTGTCTCGCAGCTCTGACACTAGAGTATTGTGGAACAATATAGTGTCTTCCTGAGATCACATTTCTTTGACTTCATTTGTTGTTTTGATTTTGATCGTGGCGATTCTTGTGGTTTGAGCTTATTTGACAGTCTTTCATATCGTTTTTTATATTTCTCCATATTTCGTTTTGCTCTCTCCAACATCAGGTTGGCTTCACACAGATCTCTGTAGACTTTACTTCTGTTTCTGTTTCCTTTTTTCGTCCTCTTTGTTGTGGGGTTTCTTGTGGTGTAGGCTGATTGGGACTTTCACATCTGGCAATAGGGACAGGGACAGCATTGTGTTGCTCAGGTTGTTGTGTTGGTGACACTGGTGGGCTCTTCACTGTTAGGTAGTCATCCATATTTCATATTTGCTTATCGTTTGTTCTTTTGTTTCTTTGATTGATTCACCATTGATGCCTTTTATATCTTTGTGTGCATTTGGGCTGCTGAGATATGCATTGCAGCTTACCCGTCTCTTTTCTCTTTTTATACCGCTCTTTTTCTTTTTGAAAGTATCTTTGATATTGTTCTGGATCATCTTTAAGTCTCTCTCTGTATGATTTTGACCTTTGGCCTGTTGATTTAGGTGCCATGGTGAAGACACTAGCATAAACAAATACAAAAACCAATAAATAAATAAATAAATAAATAAATAACAATAAATATCAGTTATAAATGAGACACAACATATATTTACATATACATATACATACAAGTAATGTTATCAAAAAAAAAGAGCTATAAACAGATATCTTTGTCATTACCACCACACGTTGTCATTACCACCACACTTCATTGTGTGGTGGTAATGACCGTGATGGTAATGACATTTTCTTACTTTTAAGCTAACAGCTAGCATAACATCAAACTTGCTTATATTCAATTCTTAGCTAGCTAGCAATGTACTCAATGTACCTACAAATATGAAGAAGTTTGACTAAGATTCAAAAGCATTATCAAATTATAGTGTGTTTGGTAATGACACACAATAAACATATTCTGTAGTATGAGTAAGTAAATGTGAAAATATCTTACATTCCTGGTGATCAAAATGTCAGTCTTCCACTCTGACAGCCATGTGCTCCACTGTCACTACAGGTTGTAATGGGTACCAAAGCAAGGGGCGTAGCCAACACTTCATTGTATTGCAAATAGTTCAATGTGATGGTAATGACACAGATATTAAGGGATAAACCTATTTTGATATTTTTTTTTTCACATATTGTATTTAAGTTAAATATTTGGCAGAGAATCATTGATTCAAATGTAGTTATAGTAATATATACCTAAAAGTATTGTTTTTTAATAGTTTTTTCTAGAGAAATACAAGACCAAACGTTAAAACTCTGGATTGGGACAAGGTGAAAATGGTAAAATTCCAACATTAAACAACAAAAAATAAGATAAAAAATGTATGTTTTAAATTGAATAATTAAGTCTAGGTAAGTAATTAATTATACTAATCAATGATAGCATAAAGAATCTGGAAATATTTTTTTTCTTTCAAATATATCCCAGGGACATGAAAATGCCCAAAATCAAATAATCACCCGTATATAGTTTCTTTCTTTAGATAACCATAGCTTGTATATAGTTTCTTTCTTTAGATAACCATAGCTTGACTGTCCATAGGTTATAATGTCCACAGCTTTACCATAGCTTTACCATATGTCAAAAACCTGTGAAACAGAACAAAATGCACAGTAGCATACACATTAATTAAGCATAATATTATATATTATATATTAATATTAACACCAATCAGTTAATTAATTAATATCAATATCAATATACATCAATACCACTATTGAATATACATACGCTATACATTTCATACATACTAATCAAACCTGCATGTCATGTCCCTTTTAACAGTGGGCGAAAGAGGGAGAACTACGATGACTACATTAACCAGAATGCCTGGCAATGTTTACTTCCGCATCTCATGCAACACACACAAGCCACCCGTCGTCTCAGCAGGGATGCGTTCTTCATGGGACGAGGCTGCCAAAGATTTGAGCAGAAGCGCGTGCACGCACATGCACGGCACGCACGTGCACACAGGAATGCGCTGCACTCGCTATAAATACCCACCTGGGCTACTTTGCATATCAATAGCGCTGGTCGTCAGGTGTGTTAAATACGTTCTCAGACGTTTTCAATGACACATAATTCTACACATAGAAGTACTTTATTAATCCTGAGGGAAATTCAGCACCACAGATCGCTCACAATAAACATTTAGGTATACCAAAGAATAAGAATACACAGTCAAAGATATACAGCCTAAAACATACAGTCCAAAAATATACAGTAAATGGATAATGTACAGGAAGATATACAATGAGTTATACAGTCCAGGGCAAAAAATCACATTGATAGATTGTTAATCTCAGTGAGGCACACTGAGGCGATATACAGTCAGATGGCTGTTGGTACGAAAGACTTCCTGTGTCGTTCAGTGTTTCATGTTAAACAAGGTGAAAACCCTGTCGATGGATACAAAATTTGGAGAAAGTTGATTTGATGTAATGTCTTGTCATCTTTTGGAACAACTCTCCAGCTGATGAACTGCCTCCTCTGTCTTGGAATTCGTCGAAATGGGGAATTTCTTCAGCAAGAGTATCACATATTATAGCGAATTTTCTAACCTATGCACTCAGTCATCAGTGCAATCAGACCACAGACCTGCCGGCTGCCGATAATAATAATCACTTTATTTGGGCTGACAGAGCCACAGAACAACTGCGTCTGCATTTGATCTGGTCTTGTCGATGGTGTACAATGAATTAGGTATATTTGTTAGTAAGTTAGCCATGTAATAAGCGGGATAATGTATAGCTATACTCGATCATTGTCGCAAAATAATTGACCTTCACTGACGTTTAAAACACCTCGGCGCTGCGAAAGCCCTGGGTCTCCTCTTTCTTAGGACAGCGTCATGTTCTCCCATCTAAATCATCTGGTTTCCGATGCAATGTGCAGAGATTTTTATAAGCTCATATTTTGCTAAACAAATGTAGTGCTGAAAATATACACTTTGACTGCTGTTTTGATAGGGTTAGTGTCTTTACTCTTGGCTACATTTGAAAAAAAAAACACAACATTAATTAATACGCTACCGGGCCGATCGGGCTTAAGAGGTTAACAGCTTCCATTTATTTTGCAGAGAAAGGCTGTCACTACTACACTGTAGAAAGAAGCACGAAGAAATCTGTCCCGGAGATAGATCATCATTACAAAGAGGAAGATCGTCCAAAAGGTGCTTTGAAGTTGGCGGGACAATCAAGAGAAGATATCATTAAAAACATCAAGCTCCTGTTAGATACAGTCTTTTGCAGGAGCTATAGTTTCCTGAAAAACAACTGTGAACACCTTGCCACACTCGCACGCTACGGAATAGGCGTCTCAGAGCAGGTGAGGCTGTTTGTCTGTTTGTTCCACTCTGTTGTCTCTGTGCTAAATGCAGTAAACTGACCACATCACTGTCTTCTTGTGTCAATGGTTTTCACAGATTTTAATAATATGTGATACTCTTGCTGAAGAAATTCACCATTTCACAGTAACTGTGAAATGGTGAATTTCTTCAGCAAGAGTATCACATATTATAGCGAATTTTCTAACCTATGAACTCACATCGCTTTTAAAACATGCTATCGCTAATCAAGTCAATGATGCCCAATTGTACAGTGTAAGCGTGAATGTCAATAGCGACTGCTTAAGGCATTTTGAAAATATAATGACGATTGTGAGAGAAAGGGTTGCTATATAATTGGAAATATTTGATAGAGGAACTCTCAAAGGATCAAAGTCTTCTATTGGAAAACGCCATAGTTATAATTTTAGATCATATGAATGGTAATTTTGATAGACCCCATCTGCTATGTTTGTATACCGTAATAGTAGATGCTGCTGCTTTTAAACTGAAAAATCATCAGTGTTTAGATATTAATCACATTATTGATGTTCTGCATGCTTCTATTATTGAGAAAAAAGGTTACAGAATTATTTGCAATATTCTTTAACCCTATGTAATCATTCTTTAATAAAAACTGTCAAAAACCATCATTGTTTTTATTTGACCTCAAGGGTTATAATATATGGTTTTAAGATGATTTTAAGTTCCTCCTTACAGTTATAGATGTTTTAAAAAAAAGAATTATTATTATTACCTGGATGAACAGCTTTTTGTTTAAAAATGTCTTGTATAAAAATGTTGAATTAGAAAAAAGCTAAGAAGAGACAGTATGGAAACCAAAAGGTCTCATCCACAGTGATCTACCTAAAAAGTGATACAGTACTATCATCACGCACTACGCAAGTTAGTTGAAAACAGATTGAATGTTTTGTGGCCTTGTTTAAACAAGGTGAAAACCCCTCTCTTCACTATAACCTTTAGCCACACAGACAAGCTGATGTTATATCCAGATTCAGAGTAGGCTAATCAGCAGGAAGAACATCGATTTGATGCTAATGTATGTCTTTTATTACTATGTATAATATATTTTTACTTATACTGTCTATTTATCTTTTCTTTGTACAACCGTTTGAAGTGAAATATATTAGTAGAACTCTTTTACATCATTCTACAAAAGAGTTCCATAGTTTGGTGTTTTATTTGATTGACAATCAAACCGAACAAAAGAGACCTTTTAAATGTGAGATCCTACTATAGATGGAAATTAGCTTCTGCTAAATCTGTTGCAAACATGTTTTCATGTGATATATTTAGCAGAAAATGAAAACATCATCACAATTACATTAACACAAATAAAATAAATTTTGTGTATATCAGTTAAAGTGCATATTTATAGGTTCCTTCATTTTTACACAACCACACACACATTTATCTCTATTATATCATGTATTATTCTATAATATACTTCTATATACTGTACTATATAATTGTATTATTTTTATTTTTATTATATTATACTAGTCAAGTCAAGTCAAGAGTTTTATTTGTCACGGCATTACAGTGACATGCGGGTGGTCATGCCCTCAGCGATTGTGCAATAATACAGATACAGATGTCCTAGACTATATTATATTGGTATACAATATTATACAATATTATATATACTGTTATTTAAATATATTATTCTATGTTAATCTGCTAAATACTATATTACTATAGCATATACTGTAACGCTATACTATTATCCTGTTATGCTGAACTCCAATAGCTATACTGTCTATTTATCTTTTCTTTGTACAACTTTTTGAAGTGAAATATATTAGTAGAACACTTTACATCATTCTGTAAAAAATAGTTCCAATAGTTTGATACCTAAAACGGAGGTGCATCTTTGTTTTAAGGTGGTTCATGCAAATTGGTGTTTAAATTTAATTTCCTTCTACTGTTATCTAGACAGAACAAATAACCTCTGTATATTTACTGGTAATACAAATTTTGCTCTAAAACAAAACTATTAAAGTCTGTATTTCAGCTAACTTAAGTTTCAGTAGTCTGGACTTAATAAATAATTTATTGGTATGTTCTCTTGAATCTACTTTGCGAACTATCCTCTCTTCTGTAATATAAATAATGGCTTTTATGTTACTTTCATACGTGTTACCCCTACTTCCATAGCAACTCAGATAACACAGACATAAGGGCGTTTTCACACCTAGCTCGTTTGGAGCTGTTATTCCGGAACCTGGAGCGTTTACCCCTTATTTCGGTTCAGTTGGGCATATGTGAACACAGCAATTACATTCTGTTGCGGAACAAAACAAGCGGACCGAGACCACCTGGAGAGGGTGGTCTCGGCGCAGTTGCAACCGAACGCGAAGCGGACTCGTACGCTGTGAGAA
The DNA here is from genome assembly GCF_963971535.1 of Notolepis coatsorum. NCBI lineage: Eukaryota > Metazoa > Chordata > Actinopteri > Aulopiformes > Paralepididae > Notolepis > Notolepis coatsorum. Next base: position 115,059,034 of record NC_140178.1, on the reverse strand, counting down.
TGCAATCGATTTAACAAACCGACACAATTAATAATAATAATACGTCGTGGGTCAACGTGGAGCAGCGATGAGGTACACTGCGTCGTTGAGCCGCGCGCAGGAGAGAGGAGCCGGGGTCTCTGTAGTGACAGCAGCAGCACCGTGCGTCTCTCTCTCTCTCTCTCTCTCTCTCTCTCTCTCTCTCTCTCTCTCTCTCTCTCACTCACCCACCCACCCACCCACTCACTCACTCACTCACTCTCTCACACACACACACACACCGAGAGAATGAATGTGGACTGTTCCATCCGGGAGCTTCGGTGGTAATGTGAGTGGCTACAGACCGCTGCACTTAAATATAAACATTAGTCTACCTGGAGACTCAATGAGGTAATTATAGATGTCGCCATAAGACGCTTCTGGCCATTTAGTGGGATCATTGTTTCATTATCCTGGTCGGCTGAAAGGACACTGGCCACCGAAGCTGCCCCCTCTGATGGAACAGTCCACATTCATTCGTGCGTCTCCAGACTCTGTGGGCAATCTGCGCATGTGCATGGGTAATAATAGGTGCTTTAAAATGGGCTTTTTCGCTGCCGATTTAGTTCTGATCGATTAGGAATGGCTCGCGCCGTGTTCAGGAGATTGAGGTGCATAAAAGACTATTCGATCATGTCTCTAGCACCCCCACAGCCGTATCTGCAACCACTTACATCACGGCTCTCATCCACATTCATTCATTTGCTCCCCCGCTCTCTCCTCCCCGATTTCAATGTAACGCGGAGATTCAGGGTTGGGGGGGGGGGGGGGGGGGGCACACCTCAAAATCTGACCAATGAGTGATAGTTTGCTCGCGCGTGCGTTTGTTTTGGTCCGTGTGAACACAGCCGTGTGAACACAAACGAACTAAGAATCAAGTGCAACAATTGTATCATAATAGTCCCTGAATCGGAACAAAGCAAACGAACTACAGGTGTGAAAACACCCTTAAATTAGCCATAGAACTGTCAGACACCTTTGAATTACTTGAATATTTCCTGCCATGTGTAACTGCCGTTTGTAATGAAGCTCAAATTACTAAGAGCAACGTACTGCTCATGGCTTTCTAATTTTATTGTACCTAAAAACTATATTGGGTGTCGGAAAAGGGGTCGCCCTAGAAACACATGGCGCAGAGACTTGGAAGCAAACACCAAGACCATGCAGATGACCTGGAAGCAAATGGAGAGAACAGCTCAAGACAGAGATGCCTGGAGATCACTTGTTGATGGCCTATGCCCCATAAGGGGTAGCAGGCGTAAGTAAGAACAAAATACAACTTTAACGTTGTTCTGTAGAAGTAACTCAGAACTGTTCTGTAAAGTAATTCAGAACTGTAATTGTTGTAGAATGTACCTTAGAACGGGGTGAAAAAGGCGTATGAGAAAAATATCTATTGATCTGACAGTACTAAACTTCTAAAATACTGTTTTTTTTTTTATCCACTTTTTCTCCATTTTCTATATTTTCTCCCATCCCAATTTCGTATCATCCAATTCAACCCTCCCCTGTCACGAACGCTGTTTCTTGCCTCCCACAAGCCGGCCGCAATGTGGACTAAGTCATACATAGCACAAGTCCCCTCCGGTACTTGAGGTAACAGCAGTCGCATCTTTTCACCTGCGCAGCTCGATCTCTCAGTGGCGAGGAGTAACGCGTGGGAGGCTCACGCTGCCCCCGACACTTCCTGATTCTACTGCGCAGGCGCACCAACCGACCTGTGGGAGTCGCTGTCCACAACGCCCGATCCCCACCCATCAGTTTCTCACCCCCTAATACGGCCAATGTGTATTAGTACGGACAACCAGCTAAACTGAAAGCAATGTGGAGCGCTGGGCTCGAACAGGCGAGCCCAGCCCAGCGTCTCCAGTATTCGTGGCGAGCGCCTTGCCCACTACGCCACGTAGCCGCCCACTTCTAAAATACTGTTGTGTTGAAACATGTTAGTGTTGGTTTAAAATACATCTATTTTACATGTATCAGCCAGTTTCATGATTTTATGTTTGTTTTATGTGTACCATTGACAATCAAACCGTAAAAAAAGGAGACCTTTTAAGATGTGAAATCCTAAGATGAAACATTATGTGATTATCATGTTTTTTGTACAGATGGACATTAGCTTTTGCTAAATCTGGTGCAAACATGTTTTCATGTGATAATTATTAATGTAAATGCATATTGTCTATAGGTAAATAAAGAAAATAACAATTGTTAATGTTCTATGCCTTATCTCGACTATTTCATGCTCATTTTATGTTTATTTTATGCATATATTCTATGCCTGCACTTTTTGCTTTGCCCTTTTGTACAATATTTTTTTGCGTGTGCAAATGTTATGGCTATCTGTTTCACTGCTGTGAAGCACTATGGGTTTAGCAAAGTAAGATTTTTATTGTATGGTAAACTGTCTGACTATGCATATGACAATAAACAATCTTGAATCTTGAGTTGTAATGCTTGTATGAAAGGTGTTATACAGATATACTCTTCAAATGCTGCATAGTGCTTTTGTCACCTGAATTTATACATTTGCTTAAGTATTATACTTCAGTGGCAGAAAGTGATGATTTAGAAAGAAAAGTATCTTAAATATCTCACTTGTTTTCTCTTTTGCTGTTATCGTACAATACCTTTAGAATTATTGGCATCTTTGGTACCTATAAGCCGACAAGACACATATCATGTTATATTTTGTGTTAAGATTTTTTTTTTATTGTGAACAAAATGTTTAACAGAATGTTAAGTTCTACTTGTTGTCTGTTCGTAATTTGATCAGTATAGCCATAACCGCTTCATCTATTATCTATATTTAGATCCTGAGAGTTGTGGTATATTCCTTTGAGATACTGGCCTACCTACTGTAGGTAGGCTAACATGATAAATATATTTAAAAGTTATAAAACCCCTCTCTTCACTTTAGCCTTTAGCCAAACAGGCAAGCTGATTTTATATCCAGATTCAGAGTCCAATACATGAAGAAAATTGGCTTGATGCTAATTTATATCTTGTATTATTGTCTATAATTTATTTTTAGCCTTTTCTTATCAATCGTATTGTGTCAGGATTCGACAACCATTGAGCTATACTCCGCTGCTTAGACTCAGTGCATCAATACTGTGATTGTTGTACTGTAGATGAGAACAAATTTATTGCACTGCACTATTGTACTATTTTACTCTGTTTATCCTACTTCACTGTCTATTTTATTTCATTTAATTTTGATTTATTCGTACATGGAATTGTTACAGTCCACTAGTGTCTTCAGTATATATATAAAACTCTTATTGTACCTCCCCTACATACAATACACCGATAGACTGTTCCTAGCAGTGTTTACCAATCCAAACAAAATGTACATAGTTATTTTGGAGAAAATTAAAACATCAACACAATTACATTAACACAAATAAATACATTTTGTGTATCTATCAGGTAAATTGCATATTTACTGAGGTTCATTCATTTATACACACACACACACACACACACACACATACACACACACACAGACACTATCCCTCACCTGTTGCGTTGGTGTAATATTCGCCATTCTTCTTCTGTTTTGATATAAGATAGTGTATTATGCCATGCTAGATCAGGTCAGTTTGATAACCCCATATCTCATTGGTCCGCTCATCTTGACATCAAGCAGCGTCCTGCGATGTCTTTGACATTCAGAATCCAGTGGGTCTCAAAATGTGTTGTTGTTATCAAATTACAACTGACCTGCAAAAAATAGCGAATGCACGTCTCGACCCCCTTCGGCACTGACCTAAATCAAGTGATAAAAGTTGCGAGATCTTTACTTTGTTTTATTACTGGGACGTTTTTATCTGACAAGTCTGACCCTGTCAATAGGATGTGTCATTAATCAGATGATTTCCCCTTCCCTAATCCGTCACACTGCAGCTGGGGAGAATTACTCGCCGAAGCCTCAATGAGTGCGCTGTTGTTTTAAATTTCTTCTAAAATGCTTACGGTCTAGAGTCATTATTCTATATCATTTGAATACGACTAGATTATCTACTTCTTATTTACGTCTCTGTAGTGAGAAGAAAGACATCTGTAATCATTACCGCCAAAATCTTTACATCATAGATAATGTGTCGTCGGAGCAGCGTTCCTGCCGACTTCCCGTTATAATGCAGAATGGATTCTTAAAAGTGTACCATGATATTTAAAGCTTACCAGGATGTTTAGAAGAAGTGACACGAAGTAGTTTCCAAAAAGTTTTAATTAAAAATACAAGGGTTACAAAAGAATGCAAAAATTATCATAGAATCTCTTACAGCAGTAAAAAAAGGCTTCAAGTCACAAAAGTACCAAAAGCTCCTCTAAAAATGTCAAAAATCTAAAATCTGTCTGTAGCATAGCAAAAAACTCTCTTTGTCATTTTGAGCAAATGAGCTAAAAAAACAAAGCTTTGTCATGGGGACTCCACTTTGAAAAATAGACCGATTCCGTTCCTTACACCGCACAACGGTATCGGCCGCTAGAAGAAAGGTGTCTGCAAGCAAAATCTGAAAAATCTGTCTGAGATCCAGCGAGTTGGTCTTTATAAAGAACTCACAATCTTTTTGCTATTGGTTTAAATACAGTGATGTCATTTCACTAGCCAATCAACGTACAACACCTAACGCATTCCGCAAGGATGAACTCCTCCTTTTGTCTCTCTATGCTGGGAAAGCACCCAGTTTCCTCTGCCACGAATCCCGGCCCTCTCTGCCGGCAGGACAGGCAAGGGTTAAAATGTGCCACCCTGCTCTTAGCTTGAGCTGGAGTGGAATCTTTCAAGGCCACATATAGAGAGAGCACATTCCTACCCCTTCTAACAGAGACTGCATTATCAAAAAGGTTTCTGTTTCCATTCTGACTGTAACATAACATTAACATTAACTGTAGTATAGTTTTAAAGTGTATAAAGAATATACAGGTTATATAAGAATACAAAAAGACATCCGTCATATCATAGGCCTATTCCATTCTCCAGGATCACACGAGATAGAAGATTGTAGTGTGCACAAGTTACTGTTCCAGAGTCCACAGTCCATAGTTCTCACAGTTTTACAGCCAAATGGGTCAAGTCCTACCTGGAGGGAAGAGAACAGGTGGTAGACATCAATGGCACCTTGTCCTCGTCCCTTCCAGTGACATGTGGGGTCCCCCAAGGAACCATTTTGGGGCCTCAACTGTTTTTAATATATATTAATGACATGAAATCGGCATGCGATTGCAACCTGTTCCTGTTTGCTGACGACTCGGCACTCCTGGTCTCTGACAGGGATAAGTCTAAAGTGGAAAGTGTCCTGAGCAATGAAATGAAAAAGATCTGCTCTTGCCTCAGTGACAATAAATTGTCTCTACATCTGGGAAAAACAGAGGCCATACTCTTTGGGTCAAACGCCAACCTAAAGAAATCCCAGGGTTTTAAAATTAGAGTAGGTGAAAACATTATTGAGGATAAAGAGGAGGTCACCTACCTGGGTTTTATTTTAAATAACAAACTTTCTAACGAAAAAATGGCACAAAAAGTTATTACTAAGGTCAATCAAAAAAACAAAATTTTTAAAATAAAAATAAATAAAATAAATAGAAACGCTCTGAGGACCCTAGCTGGAGCCCTCATCCAATGTCACTTTGACTATGCTTGCACTTCATGGTACAGCAACATATCAAAACAAATGAAGACAAAGCTCCAGACCTCCCAAAACAAACTAGTGAGACTCCTGCACAACCTTCACTTTAGGACTCACCTAACGCCAGCCCACTTTAGCAGTCTGGGATGGCTTAGGGTTGAAGAAAGGGTACACCAGCTTAAAATGCTACTGGTTTTTTAAGTACTGAAAGAAACGGTCCCCAAGTACCTAGTAAATTATTTTAATAAAGTAGGAGATGTCCACAAACACGCCACAAGAGGGAGCCCCAGGGACCTGGTCCTGCCGAGAGTCAGGACATGCATGGGGAAAGATGAATTTTTTTACTCGGCTACGGTAATGTGGAATGCCCTGCCAACATTCATAAAACTCCTGAACTCCCCTCTCGGATTTAAATCCGCCCTAAAAACATGGCTCAGCAGCAACTCAAATTGGTCTTAAAATGTTTTTTATCTCTTTTATCATAACTTGGCTTTTATTTCTTTTATCATGAGTTGCTTTTAAGGGTTGCGGATTTTCTTTTAACATTAGTTAACTGTATGAGTTGTCAGGTTAGGTGTTTTTATACAAATTTTTAGGATGTATCCTGTCTCTGTGCCTTTTTATGTTCCATGTATGGACCACAATGGAAACAAGCCTTGGCTTTATTGTGTTTTATCCATTTTTGACCAGCGTTGTTGACACTGTTATTGTCTTGTCTTTTAAAATGTTTTTGTCCTACGATTTGTGTCAAAATAAAGTATTCAATCAATCAATCAATCAAACACAAGTGGGAGGAAGAATATACAGACATTCCTCATAATCATATATAATAAACATAAGAACAGGATGTCATTATTAAAAGTGTCATTCGTTGTCAGTGGCACTTCACACCCCCTCTGTCATCCTTGTCGGTCATTTTCCACTGTATTAATAGCGTCTGTACTTGGGGACGAGATGGCATTTGCGGGGTCACGATGGCTGTGACTCTCAACACCCCCTCTGTCATCTTGGTACCTTGGTACCCTGGTAGCCGGCAGGAAGACTTGCATCTGTTGTTCCCTGGATGGACGGCCCGACAGGATAGGGGCCACGTCGTTGCTTGGTAGCTGGCGGGAAGACTTGCATCTGTTGTTCCCGGCCAATGCACCCCCAGTTGTTGTCGTCTGAAGAACACAATGTCATAGTTCTTATGGTCACCCCCTCTGACCTCTTGGATCTCTCCCGTAGTTTGAGGTAGGTCGAATTGTCACTTCTCGGGCGACCCCACGGGTCCCAGAGAATTGTAGTAGCAGTCCTCTATTGAAGTGTGGTTGGCCTGGTCGTGTGACCCTGTCCGTAGGCCATGCAGGACATCACAGATACAGTCCACAGAGGACTCATTTCTTTTCTCTCTTTCAGGTCCATTCAGGGCTCTCATCGCCCTGTAACCTGGGTCCAGGCCGATGTCTTTCTGTCTCCATGTCACAGGATATGCGGGCATAATATCCCCTGTTTCATCGCCTGCCCATTCTCCTCCAATCCTGAGCTCCAGGAGAGCTTTCAGAGAAGGCCCCTTGCTGATGGGTCTCAGTTTGGCCTGCTTAGCTCTCTTGTTCGGTCTAGGAGGTTTGTCCCTTGGGTACCGAACTCTCTCCCTATCCCGGTCTTCCTCCATTTCTGAGTTCTGATCTGGGTCAGTATATTCCTGTTTGCTATTTGCTGCGTCATCCACTGACTCCGGGGGACAGCCCCCCCATCTAAGAATGCTCCTGGCCCGAGATAGGGCAGGTTCTGATCCTTCCGGTCCGAACTATACTGTCGGTCTCCTTGGTGTATCCTAAGGAGGGAGGTCGGTTCATCCCAGGATCGCAACATATTCTCCTTGATTATCTGATCCTTTATAGAGCGTACAGCTCTCTCTGCCACCCCGTTCGTATTGGGCTGGTAGGGTACAGAGTATTGGGCCATTACACCCGCTTCCTCCAGTAGTTTCAGTCCTGCTTTCAGATACTGCTATTCGTTCCGGTGGCACTGGTTCAGGTTTTGTCCCCCTTACCATCGCACATTGTTCACAGGCCTTTCGGACTGTTATCGCTCTTTGTTTGGCTTTAGGTATGAGAATGTTGTTAGTTCTCAGGTATACCAACATCCTCTTACTTCCGACATGTCCAAGGTTATCGTGTACCTGTCTGATCATGTGAGTAGCCTCGTCCTCCGGTACTCTCACCGTGCCTTTGTCTTCCCAGGCCGTGGGCATGACTAAGGCCAGTCTTTTGAGGTGTAGCCCTCCGACCTTAAGTTGTTTTTGGGCCAGGGTATCCGCTTCCTCTATGGGGATGTTCCTATTCCTAGGATTTTTTCCCTCGAGAGCTTTGCCTTTCAGTTTGTGGAGTGGTGATGCTTTTGTCGCATAGCCAGGCACATGAGTCATAATGTGGCAGCATTTTCCCATGGCAGAGTCCAGCTGACTCAGGGACACCGGCTTCTCTATGGCCGCTACCTGATCCAGGTATTCCCTGCTGGCCGACTTTCCGGTGTCCGTGATATTGAAACCTAGATACCTCAGGGTGTGTTTTGCGATCTCGCACTTTTTGAGGCCTATTTTTAATCCGGCCCTGGAGAGGCGGGTCACTACTTGGTCCAGCAGTTCCAAATGTTCCTTTTCCGAGTCATTGTTTCCGTCAGTTCCTTTTTTCACAGGGGGTTAACCCTGTGTTGTGCTTGCCTCGGTGGTATGGTCCCTTTTATAGTGTGTGTATACTTGGGGTCCACCTTTCCCACGTCGTTTTTGTGGGTAGCATACAAGCCTTTCTCGTATGAGGGTTTTCTCGTGACTTTCTGACTCTTCCACAACCTTATCCATTTCACTCTGTATGTCCACCGGCTTCATATATTTGACACAGACTCTCTGCTGTGGACCTTTCGGGTCACAATTGAGTATGGATATTGCCTTCCCCTCTGTGCTAGATCTTTGGTTATGCAGCATTTTGACTTGGTCATATAGCATACATTCGGTACGTAACTGGTCTCGGGACCATGCTGCGCATTTGGCTGCCAGGAGGTTACCCCCTGGTACTCCTATGAATAGCTTTTCAAGCAGTAAGCCTGATCCGTGCACAGGTCCTCCACGTATGACTGATTCTGCTGCAACAGTGAGAGACAAGCTCCCGTCTCGCACCTGTGGGATTAGTTTCTCCACCATGTTTTCCCCTGGATCTTGACCGGGGGTTCTTACTTCTATTTCCATCATTTGGGCCATTTGAGGCCCTTTCGGGGATCTCCAGTCTTTTGAGAGGTCTCAACATGCGAGCTAGCGTCTCCTTGTGTTAGCTTCTCCTGAGCTATTACTCAAGATGTTGAGTAATCAGAACTGTGTTCAGTTTCAGAGGTACTTAGCTCCCCATCTTGTTCAGGCTCAGACTTAGTTTCACCTGACGGTGTCATCTGTGGCCTCGGGTTCTGATCCCCGATCTGAATGTCGCCATACTCCTCCTCTGGGCCAAAGAGAATGGGATCATTCCGCTTCGATTCAAGCTCGTCCCAGGTAGTGTGTCGAAGTGTTTTTGAGCAAGACACATAACCCCTGACTGCTCTCGTTAAGCAGGTTGGCACCTTGCATGGCTGCCTCCGCCATCTGTGTTTCTTAAGCCCATGCTTTCTCTGGAAGCTCATGTAACACTGGTCACAGTAGTAAGGTTTCTCTCCTGTGTGTATCATGTGGTGTTGTTTAAGGTGAGTCTTCGTCTTGAAGCTCTTGTTACACTGGTCACAGCAGTAAGGTTTCTCTTCTGTGTGTACCCTGTGGTGACTTTTAAGTCCTGTCTTACTCTTGAAGCTCTTCCCACACTGCCCACAGCAGTAAGGTTTCCCTCCTGTGTGTACCATGTGGTGACTTTTAAGCTCTGGCTTCGTCTTGAAGCTCTTCCCACACTGGTCACAGCAGTAAGGTTTCCTTCCTGTGTGTACCATGTGGTGACTTTTAAGTCCTGACTTACTCTTGAAGCTCTTCCCACACTGGCCACAGCAGTAAGGTTTCTCTCCTGTGTGTACCATGTGGTGTCGTTTAAGCTCTGCCTTCGTCTTGAAGCTCTTCCCACACTGGTCGCAGCAGTAAGGTTTCTCTCCTGTGTGTATCATGTGGTGTATTTTAAGATCTGACTTTGTCTTAAAGCTCTTCCCACACTGGTCACAGTAGTAAGGTTTCTCTCCTGTTCCAGGTTTAGGGATTTCTTTGGGTGTGAATCCCCCCATTTCGTGTCCAGAGGGAACTCTCATTGAGGGCGGAGCCCTCTTATCCATATACATGGAAGTGGGAGCAGGCAGTGCTCGGCCAACTCCTGGGTCCTGACCATGTTCCTGTGTCATCCCCTCCTGCGTGTGTCTCGCACAGGTGGAGTAGAGCTCATGGCTTTCAGGGTTAGTGAAACCCCCTGAGCCTTCTTTCTCCGGGCTTGGAGGCCGAATATCTGGTGTTTCCTCGTATATCCTCCCTGGTCCTGACAGGAGCCACGTAATTTGGGCCCTCTGTTCTTTTTTTTTTTTTTTTTTTTTTTTTTTTTTGCACAAATCTCTCCAACATTCCAAACATCTCTTTCCACATCATCATATTCAATTTCCAGGATTTGCCTTTTTCTTTTTTGTAAGAACATACAAAACATGTAAAGGACTCATACAAATACATTAATAACTGACATGGAAAATAAAAAAAGACTTACGAAAAAAGAAACATACTATACTATACATTATGCGTATACATTCCTGATATATATACCTTGCATGTAGACCGAACTACCTTCGAGCAGGTATGTGCTGCATCCTCTATCGGGATGCCACCCTTCTCCATATTGCACGTGAGAGAAAGCGCCCCAGACATATGCAGTTGTGCATGATAACATGCATGCACGCATGTCTCCGACACATGTATGTGGGTACGTGTATCACGTAAGCATGTGTACATGCCTCATATGTGTGTGTGTGCATCTTCCTGGTATGTGACTGTACTCCTATCTCTTGTGTGTGTTTCGTATCCATGTGTGCCTCTGCCCCCTATGTGAGTGTATATCTCAGATGTGTATATATATGTGCGTCTCAGCTACGTATGTGTGTGTCTCCTATATACATGTGTATCCCCCTTATGTGTCAGTGAAAGCTTACATTTCAACTATGTGTATATGTAGGTATGTGTATGCCTATTTCCTATAAATGAGTATGTGCATGTATGTGTGCCCCTGACGTGTATACCTTATCCTTGTGTATATGAGTGTGTGTAAACCTATTATGTACACATATGAATATGTGTATCCTAGATACTTGTATGCGGCTATACCTGCGCACATGTGAGTGTGATAGAGACAGTGACCGTTCCATAGACACCCCATCCGGACATAAAATATATGTACATATATACACAATACATTATAAAGCACAAGTACCATCAGATCAAATCCCCTTTTTCATATTCATCCTTGATAATATTGTAATCCCATCTTAATCATTTGTCCCCAGACCGTTCAGTCAGGTGTAGAAAACTGTCCCATACCTCAGCGAAAATATCCTCTCTCCCTGCGACTCTATACGTCACCCTTTCATATGATGCTGTCCGGAACATTAGTTCCATCCATTCTTTAAAGGTAATATCAACAGGTGATTTCCAATGTCGTAATGCAATTCTACATCCTGATATCATGGCCATTCTATACCACATTCCCCGGTATTTAGGCAGTTTAATCCCTTTCGGTACTATACCCAAAACACATGCCATTGGGGCGTTATTTATCTTCACATTCAAGACCTTACTTAGGAATATCACAATTTGATCCCACATTTTCCGGACCTTCTCACATTTGTACAACATGTGCAGTAAAGTGCCTGTCTCCTTCTCACATCTCCAGCAGATGTCACTGTCCCTTAATTTCAGTCTGGCCAGTTTACTAGGCGTCCAATAGCTTCTGTTCAACACTTTGTAAAAAATAAGTTGTGATTGCGCCTCCCTAGAGAATTTACTCCATTTGGACACCAGTTTCTCCCACATTTCCTCAGTAATATCCTCACGTACAACGTTTTCCCAGCTCAATCTCAGACCCGCCAATTTGGGTGCATTGTATTCTCTTATAACATCATAAAATCTTGACGCACCGCCTTTCCTACGCCATCCTTTATAGAATATTTCTTGAATTGCAGTAATCGGGCCACACTTTGGTCCTCCTATTGATGACGATATACAATGTCTAATCTGTAGGAATTTATAAAAGTTTTTATTATCTATATCAAAATCCTCTTTAATATCCTCAAAAGGCAAGACCCCATCCTCCCCGGCTATATCCCCTAGTACATGTATCCCCCTTTTAATCCAATCGTCCCATATGACTGATTTCTTACCAATCTTTAGTTTCTTATTATACCATATAGAGGCTCTCGTAGTTAAATATGGGCTATCACCAGTCATTTTGTGCGATTGATTCCAAGTTTCCCTGATAAATGCCAATAAAGGGTTTTTAAAAGGTATAGGTCTGTCTGATTGTGTCAGGAAGGATTCCAGAGATGAGGGATATATCATTTCCTCCTCCATCTTGACCCAAGCAGGTGCCTCCTCAGACGAGTGATTCAGTTTGGAGAGCTGGGAGAGCGAGAATGCATAGTGATACCAGTCTAGTTTAGGCAGGGATAAGCCGCCATTTTCCTTTGCTGCATACATTTTGGCCCGTCCAAATAGCGGCCTTTTGCCCCCCCACAGATAACCATTAATGACTTTGTCATACTGTTTGAGTAATTGGGTCGGGAGAGTCAGCGGCAACATATATAGGATATAATTTAATTTGGGAGCCAATATCATTTTTACTAGGTTTATCTTTCCCAGGAGGGACATATTCATTTTGGCCCAATTCTGGGTCAGAGCTGGGCCCTCTGTTCTGAGCGACTTACTTCCCGTGGTGTTCCCGAGGGACCAGACCATGTCTGGTTTCTGTATGCCCACTTGTTCATGACCTGTGTGAGGTCTCCAACCATAGTGGGCTCGATTTCCTCGAACAGGTTTCCCCAGCCATTACGGTAGTGTAGTGGCCATGCTTCCATTTGAGCTCTGCGCTTGCTTGGTATGTATCCGGGATCAGCAAGACCACTGCTATTGACGTGGCTGGTATTTCTTGGTAAGCTTCCAGGAAGCACCATATGCTTGTGTTGGCATCATAATGCCAAATCCCTATTCCAAATAAGGTCATAACTAGGCTTGTTATGCCTACGCCCTGGGCTTGTCTGAAAATGTTCCTGTAATATGCCAGGAGTACTCGGGTTTGGCTTTCAAGGTCTGTTCCTGGCAGCACGTCCTGCATGGCAATTGTCAGTATCCCCTCGTAACCCTTATTTTTAAGTAGGTAGGGGATTCCTACCAGCACTGTGCCGTCCTTAAGGAGGTTATGAGGTTGTCTGGCCACTTCTCTTGCGCACCAGTCGGCGTAGCCGGGTCCTGCCATATCTTGTATGGTTTTTGCCATTCCTCCTCCATTACGTAGGCCTCAGTTGGCCGGGTTAACCACAAACGTATGGTTTCCTTTTGGTACAAAGTTTTGTAACCATATGGAGCAGACCCATAGGTGCTGTATATGCTTAGGGTTTCCTGGTTGAGATCTGGGTTTAATAGTACAAGAGATTTCATTCAATCTTGACATGCCAGGGGGCATGGTCTGCTCCCCTCGCGGAGAGTTTGGTGTAGGGATTTGGGGCAGTGGGTTCCACTGTCCCTGAAGTCCCAGGCTGTCGGGCCAGTATGCAGGGGCCATAGCTGCCGTGACCTTCCGTGTTCCAACTACTGCCTGCTGTACAGCTGGCAGCTCTGGGTATAGTGATTCGCTTGGTTCTGTGAATTCCTCACTTCCCGCAAACGTTTCAGGGGACTCTGGGTTTTCTCCCCGCTCTCCTAGGTAGTCTAGACCCAGGCCGGGTATGAAAACTCCCAATCCATCATCCGAGGGTAAATCCTCGTCCTCTGTGATGTGGGAATGATTGTGAGACATCTTGTTAGTACTGGCTCGTTAGCCGGCGCTCCTGTAGTCTCGGGCTAGGTAGCCTGCTATTCGCTCCTGTTCGCAATGGCTAGTTAGCCTGTGGTGAGCTAGTTAGCTCTTGTCTGGCTAGGGCCAGTTCACTTCCTGTTAGCACTGGTTTGTTAGCCGGTGGTGAGCTAGTTAGCTCTTGTCTGGCTAGCCATCAATTCACTCTTGGCTAGTTAGCCATCAATTAGCTCTTGGCTAGTTAGCCATCAATTAGCTCCTGGCTTTGTTGGCCTGTTGTGAGCTAGTTAGCCATCCATTAGCTCTTGGCTAGTTAGCCATCAATTCACTCTGGCTTGTTAGCCTGTGGTGAGCTAGTTAGCTCTTGTCTGGCTAGGGCCAGTTCACTTCCTGTTAGCACTGGCTTGTTAGCCGGTGGTGAGCTAGTTAGCCCTTGTCTGGCTAGGGCCAGTTCACTTTTGGCTAGTTAGCCTGCGTTCCTGTGGACTCCGGCTAGGTAGCCTCCAGTTAGCACTCAATTCACTTTTGGCTAGTTAGCCTACGTTCCTGTGGGCTCCGGCTAGGTAGCCTTCAGTTAGCACTCGATTCACTTTTGGCTAGTTAGCCTGCGTTCCTGTGGACTCCGGCTAGGTAGCCTCCAGTTAGCATTCAATTCACTTTTGGCTAGTTAGCCTGCGTTCCTGTGGGCTCCGGCTAGGTAGCCTTCAGTTAGTACTCGATTCACTTTTGGCTAGTTAGCCTGCGTTCCTGTGGACTCCGGCTAGGTAGCCTCCAGTTAGCATTCAATTCACTTTTGGCTAGTTAGCCTGCGTTCCTGTGGGCTCCAGCTAGGTAGCCTTCAGTTAGCACTCGATTCACTTTTGGCTAGTTAGCCTGCATTCCTGTGGACTCCGGCTAGGTAGCCTCCAGTTAGCATTCAATTCACTTTTGGCTAGTTAGCCTGCGTTCCTGTGGACTCCGGCTAGGTAGCCTCCAGATAGCATTCAATTCACTTTTGGCTAGTTAGCCTGCGTTCCTGTGGACTCCGGCTAGGTAGCCTCCAGTGAGCATCTGTTAGCAATGGCTAGTTAGCCTGCTGTTAGCATCTGTTAGCAATGGCTAGTTAGCCTGCTGTTAGCATCTGTTAGCAATGGCTAGTTAGCCTGCTGTTAGCATTCAATTCACTTTTGGCTAGTTAGCCATCCATTAGCTCTTGGCTAGTTAGCCATCCATTAGCTCTTGGCTAGTTAGCCATCCATTAGCTCTTGGATAGTTAGCCATCAATTAGCACTTGGCTAGGTAGCCTCCTGTTAGCACTGTTAGCTCGTACATTTTTCTACTGTAGGTTTGATTCTAAGGCTCCCTAGGCCCTTGACTTTTAAGGCTCCCTAGGCCCGCTAGTCGCACGTAGTCTTCTACTTAAGTTTTGAATCTAAGTAAGCATTATGTTACTTCAAGTTCAAGTGACTTTTTAAGGCTCCCTTGGCCCTTGACTTTAAGGCTCCCTTGGCCCACTAGTCACACGTAGTTTTCTACTTAAGTTTTGACTCTAAGTAAGCATTATGTTACTTCAAGTTCAAGTGACTTTTTAAGGCTCCCTTGGCCCTTGACTTTAAGGCTCCCTTGGCCCGCTAGTCACACGTAGTTTTCTACTTAAGTTTTGACTCTAAGTAAGCATTATGTTACTTCAAGTTCAAGTGACTTTTTAAGGCTCCCTTGGCCCTTGACTTTAAGGCTCCCTTGGCCTGCTATTCGCAAGTAGTTTTCTACTTAAGTTTTGACTCTAAGTAAGCATTATGTTACTCCAAGTTCATATTCTCTTGGCTGTTATTACCTATTCAATTAGTATAAAAGCCCACGCTAGGGACGCCATGTATTATGCCACGCTAGATCAGGTCAGTTTGATAACCCCATATCTCATTGGTCCGCTCATCTTGACATCAAGCAGCGTCCTGCGATGTCTTTGACATTCAGAATCCAGTGGGTCTCAAAATGTGTTGTTGTTATCAAATTACAACTGACCTGCAAAAATAGCGAATGCACGTCTCGACCCCCTTCGGCACTGACCTAAATCAAGTGATAAAAGTTGCGAGATCTTTACTTTGTTTTATTACTGGGAAGTTTTTATCTGACAAGTCTGACCCTGTCAATAGGATGTGTCATTAATCAGATGATTTCCCCTTCCCTAATCCGTCACACTGCAGCTGGGGAGAATTACTCGCCGAAGCCTCAATGAATGCGCTGTTGTTTTAAATTTCTTCTAAAATGCTTACGGTCTAGAGTCATTATTCTATATCATTTGAATACGACTAGATTATCTACGTCTTATTTACGTCTCTGTAGTGAGAAGAAAGACATCTGTAATCATTACCGCCAAAATCTTTACATCATAGATAATGTGTCGTCGGAGCAGCGTTCCTGCCGACTTCCCGTTATAATGCAGAATGGATTCTTAAAAGTGTACCATGATATTTAAAGCTTACCAGGATGTTTAGAAGAAGTGACACGAAGTAGTTTCCAAAAAGTTTTAATTAAAAATACAAGGGTTACAAAAGAATGCAAAAATTATCATAGAATCTCTTACAGCAGTAAAAAAAGGCTTCAAGTCACAAAAGTACCAAAAGCTCCTCTAAAAATGTCAAAAATCTAAAATCTGTCTGTAGCATAGCAAAAAACTCTCTTTGTCATTTTGAGCAAATGAGCTAAAAAAACAAAGCTTTGTCATGGGGACTCCACTTTGAAAAATAGACCGATTCCGTTCCTTACACCGCACAACGGTATCGGCCGCTAGAAGAAAGGTGTCTGCAAGCAAAATCTGAAAAATCTGTCTGAGGTCCAGCGAGTTGGTCTTTATAAAGAACTCACAATCTTTTTGCTATTGGTTTAAATACAGTGATGTCATTTCACTAGCCAATCAACGTACAACACCTAACGCATTCCGCAAGGATGAACTCCTCCTTTTGTCTCTCTATGCTGGGAAAGCACCCAGTTTCCTCTGCCACGGATCCCGGCCCTCTCTGCCGGCAGGACAGGCAAGGGTTAAAATGTGCCACCCTGCTCTTAGCTTGAGCTGGAGTGGAATCTTTCAAGGCCACATATAGAGAGAGCACATTCCTACCCCTTCTAACAGAGACTGCATTATCAAAAAGGTTTCTGTTTCCATTCTGACTGTAACATAACATTAACATTAACTGTAGTATAGTTTTAAAGTGTATAAAGAATATACAGGTTATATAAGAATACAAAAAGACATCCGTCATATCATAGGCCTATTCCATTCTCCAGGATCACACAAGATAGAAGATTGTAGTGTGCAAAAGTTACTGTTCCAGAGTACACAGTCCAAAGTTCTCACAGTTTTACACAAGTGGGAGGAAGAATATACAGACATTCCTCATAATCATATATAATAAACATAAGAACAGGATGTCATTATTAAAAGTGTCATTCGTTGTCAGTGGCACTTCACAGATAGGTAATTCACTACTCCGGTTTGTTTTATAAACCTCTATACTAATTCCTATATATATGCTTTTAACTAAATAAGTCCTGCCTACTTTAAAACGTCATTTCCCTATGCCATGTATGGACCCCCCCCCCCCCCCCCCCCCCCCCCCACACACACACACACACACACACACACACACACACACACACACACACACACACACACACACACACACACACACACACACACACACACACACACACACACACACACACACGTCAGTGCCTGAAACACATGGAGGGTCATGAAAGAGAATACAGAAATAGGTTTTGTAGCCCGTCTGCGCCCCTGTCTCCCCCTGTCTGGGGGGCCTGACAACTGCATGACTGAAAAGTGAGTGTACACATATACCTCAACTAGTGCAGTGCAGTCAGTGTCATTGTGCCAGTGTCACTTGGGGGCAGAGGGGGGGCCTGAGGCATTGATCAGCCTGGCGGCTGAGGGGAAGAAGCTCAGTCTGTGTCGAGCTTTCACAGCCTTTGGGATCCTCAGCCTTCTCCCAGAGGGGAGCAGGGTGAAGAGGCTGTGACTGGGGTGGGAGGGGTCGGCCATGATCTTCCTCGCCCTCTTCAGCGCCCTGGAGTCGTGCAGGGACCTGAGGGAGGGCAGGGGACAGCCGACCACCCTCTCCGCGGAGCGAATCACCCGCTACATAAAGCCGTTACTGACGATAAAGGAATTATAGAGGACCCCCGCCCCCCCTTTCCTCCACGCATGATGAAGCATAATGTATACCGATCATATACATTTGAATTTTTAATATAGCGTGTATAGGAAAGAAACTGTAATCATATGCGCTTGGGCCTATAACTAGCGTTTTTGGAATTACAGCAGAAAAGCTTATACACATACTTATATTCAAGGCGGTATTAACACAACAATGTATGAATGAATGATGCTAAGATGAGACTTACTTTAGCGCAGAGCTGTCCTCTCATTTCATTATAGACAGACCAGCGCGGACCTTTAATGACATGCAATTTAATTGACGCGAGCAATGGGCTAACGTTAGCTGCTAACTAAGTTATCCCACTAACGATAGATAATCGATGTTGAATGGGCCATAGTAATGTCAATATAGCAATACAATTTAAAAAGTTATAGCCTTGCAAAGAAGGTAAACATCGACATAGGCTTTCAACATTATTTAGTATGGGTTGATATGTTGAGCAGATGGTTTGCAGTGAAATGAATAAACAATCGGGCTGAAAATTACTTTAGTGTCTTCTTACAGTGAGACTGGAGGAAAAATATCCCAATTATTTGACGCCAATCTCCTAGATCCATTTCCGGTTTGTATGGCGCAATAAACGCCAAAATCAAAAGCGATCCAAATGCACTATAGTGTTTGTCTGGAACCACGTAACAAGATATGACTGCCGGAGGGATTTCCTCGATGCACCGATCGCCACTTCCGGTTTTGGCGAGAGTGTAACTTGCCCGACCATCCACCAGGCGACGGTATTGAGGCGTTGCAATCTCATACAGGGTGCCGCTGCAGTCCGGAGGGAGGCTGGATGAATTATGAATGCCATGGCGAATTTTTTTTATATTGATCCCAAAAACGATTTACGCCGTTGTTGGCGTTCAACGCATGGCGGGCAATAATGACTTACGCCGTTCTTGGTGACCAATGTGTTAATAAAGTCTTAATACTGTCTTAATACAGTCTTAATAAAGTCTTAATACAGTCTTAATACAGTCTTAATAAAGTCTTAATACTGTCTTCATACAGTCTTAATAAAGTCTTAATAAAGTCTTAATACAGTCTTAATACAGTCTTAATACAGTCCTAATAAAGTCTTAATAAAGTCTTAATAAAGTCTTAACTCATTCAACGCCAGACCCGATGATAGTCGGGTTAACTCGCCGACCGTTCAGCGCCAATCACGAGTATAGTCGGCAGGGCTCGAGACTAACCGCGTCCCGTCGTCCCCTGGACGATAAAAAAATATTTGGGACGAACAGAAATCCTTGCCGGGACACAAACGGGACGAAGAGGATTTTTCTTTTCACAGGAAATGTCAATTAGCCGACTGTCAGTGCGCGCATATATTGCTGTCAAACGGTGCGTGTCTCGTGCTGACTGTTAGTTGACAGAGAGATGGCAACATTATCATGTGGGGCTAAATGTTGCGTGATTGGCCGAATCCAATGACTATCTCTGCCTTCCAACGCAGCGATACGCTAATCCAGCTGCAGCTCCTGCCCACCATTCTCATCAGCAAACCACACTAGGTTCACTCGCTCTTCTCTCACAGCCACACAACTGCTGCTGCTGCACGTCTTGCCCCTCCTCCTCCTCCTCTTCCTCCTCCCCCTCCCAGACCCATGGCATGTCAACAAACCCTTACCACGCAAGAGTCGAGTGGATGAGCACCTCAGAGCTCCTTTTTCAACATAACAAGCATTAAACAAAATGGCCCAGTCATCCATTCACTTTTGTTTAATACATGAGGCGTTGTCTAATGTTATCTAGCTACTGATAGCTCCTGATATCAACGTCTGATATCAGTTTGGCATTCGTTTTCGCAAGTGCTGGCTAGCGTTGGCTAACTAGCTATCGCTCGTGAGCTAACGTTAGCTACCTAGCTAACGTTACTGTTTAAACAAAACTACACAGTCAACTATTCACTTTTGTTTAATACATGATGCATTGTCTAACTGGCTAGCTACTAATAGCTCCTGATATCAACAAATGCGCATTTCAGTTTAAGAATGATAGGGATGCCCCGTGCCGATCGATCGGCCAGCATGAGACCTCCGTTAGCTAGGTAGCTAACGTTAGCTCACGTTAGCTCACTGTTTTAACGAAATGACCCAGTAAACTAAATAGTTCACTTTATTTAATACATGATGCATTGTCTAACGTCATCTAGCCGGCTAGCAGTAGCTACAGATAGCTCCTGATATCAATGTCTTATAACATTATTCATTTTTGCAGCTGAACATTGGCTAATTAGCTATCATGCTTCATAACAACACTGCGAAGATGGCAATGCTGAATGTGATTTGACCAAAGCAGAGTATACACACAGACAGTGGAGCTGTTTGCAGATAGTGAGCATTTTGACTTGTTGCGTGGTGGCGATGTCTCGCAGATAATACAACTACAAGTGTAACTGAGGGGTTACAAAACCCTGACTGTATTAAAGATTGTGATAGATTAAACCACTGCTAATTATTATTACTTGCCAGACAGTACAGTTATTATATGGCAGACACTCAGAATAGACGGCACGGTGACAAGGAAATATCATTTATAGTATTTATTATTATGCAGCAATGCACAGAATGGGAATTAATTGATCGCGCTTTTATGGCGAAGAATAGGATAAAGTCAGTGAGTAGCAAAGTCAGTTGGAATGAATAATTCCTAAGCTGGGTATACTAGACCAAACGCCGCCTGGCGTGGGATGGCACTATAGGGGGCAAACGATGGTACCGCTGGAGACAGGGGGTATCCTCCCAGAGATGTAAGCTCTGGAGGAAGGAAGAATGTTCGGATACTCAGTCTGTTCACTTGAAGAAAAGGGGTTCTCATACGGATCCGGTCCTTATAATCCAAATGCTCAGTAGCAAGGTAATAGCTGTAATCCAATGCTCGATAGCAATGATGATAGCCAGCCAGCTTCGGTCCTCGAAGCTAGCCCGAGGTAAGATCTTCAAGGTGGTTAAATCCAAACGACAGTGGGTATTAACGATGCTCTTCTCCACGGTAGTACGTTCCACAATCACTATAATCCAACCAATACTGGTTCTACAATATCGCCGCAGCAGGTTCCAATATGCACATGTCCAGTAGTTCTGCGACTAGGCCCTCCTCGTGTGCTGGCACTAATTACTAAGTCCACACACACTTGCTAAGGTTTTACACTAGCTACTAAACGAACGAACTGCTTGGTAATGCTACACACCGAACGAACTGCTGTAACACGATTCACACTAAATGACGACTCTTTACTTCACATTAAGCTAGGTCGAACTTGACGTTACTGCATTAGATCTGACACTTTCACTTGTTCACTTCGCACTTCACGTGTTTAGGTTTCACTAGATTAGGTTCACACTACGGCTGCTGCGCCTTCCACAATATATACTCAGAGGGCTTTCTAGTGCCAAGCCTCAGCTCTCGTCTGGAATCAATGCGCCGGCACCAGGCATGTCCCAACATGTCCAGACTCGCCTTTGAACCTGACTCAGGGGCGCGGTCCTTGGCGCCGTGAACGTCAAGGGCATTATCCAAATGAGGAAAGCGAATATTACTATGATTCAAACGGAGGCTTAAAGGGATATAGCTTATATATATAAATAATATACAAGTTATATAAAACAATAAAACGTAGATTCTCAGTGTTAATCTGGCCCTTCACAACAGCCGCCTCCTAAATAGTCCGCACCTAATTAGTAAAGGGAGACAGATTAATATTAGGGTCCAGTCAACTTCTCCATCCTTGTTGTGAGGAGTAGGGCAATCTACAAAGTCAGTGGGTCATGGTCGTCATCAGGGGAGTCAGGGATCTCCGGCAACTCTATCAGCTTCGCCACAGGTCGGGTGTAAGTCCGCCCTTGGACTATGACTTCTGCCGCTCTGACCTTCCCATCGGCACCAGTAATCACTCTGCTCACGCGGCCGGCCGGCCACGTAGCTCGGGGTAGTGACTGGTCTATTATCATGACGACTGTTTCCACCTTCAGGTTGTCCCTGTCCTTTACCCACTTCTGACGGGCTGGAAGGGATGGTAGGTAGCTTAGGAGGAAGCGGGCCCAAGACTGGTTGATCTGTGCTTGGTTGTGTCTCCACATCCTCCGTCCGTTCCTCTCGTTCTGTCTGTACACCGTCTGAGGAGGGGCCGGGTCCGGCCGCCCCATCAAGAGGTAGTTTGGGGTACTGGGTTCGAGGTCAGCTACGTCGCTTGGAGCGTAGCTGAGGGGGGTGGAGTTCGGAACTCCCTCTTCTTGAGCCCACGGTTCTCTCATGGTCATCTTCGTCCACTTCAAGAGTGGGGTTGCATGTCGGAACATTCCATCGACCTTGACTCTCGTAGTCTTTGGCTCTAGTAGAGCTATGGCGTACTTGTCCTCCTTGGAGCGAACAAGTTTGCATTCGGCCTTGAATGGCATCGAGTCTAATGTCCATAGTCTCTCGACGTGCTGCAAGAGGGTAGTGTCTGTGTCGCTCACCTTTGTGTAAAGGCAGCGTGTGGACGTTGGTTGGCTGGCAGGTCCGTAGAGGGGGCCCTGGAGCGTCCACCCCAGTCGGGTCTTAACCGCGGCTGGGCATCCTTTGGGTCCGATGTGGGCCGCCGTGGTTGGGACAATGAGGTCCGCGTGGTCGGAGCCTATGAGCAGGGTCGGGGTGGCGCCATCGATGAGCGGTATAGGCAGTAGGCGTAGGTGGTCGTACTTCTCCATCAGCTGTGGGATGGGGTAGTCGTAGCTTGACAGACCTATGTCGTCGCTTGTGAACGCCTTGGTGATGCTGTACCGCTTCTCGGGCTGCTCGACCGCTGCTATAGTGAATGAGACGTTTTCACCCTTTATTGTTTTTAAGTCTCGACTAATGGTACGGAGGGTCATTGTTTCCTCGGTACCCCGCAGGCCCAACTGGGTTGCGGCGGAAGCGAGGAGGAGAGTCTTTTCTGACCCGTCGTCGAGGACGGCGTAGGTGTCGAGTACCTTGTCTCCGTAGCTCAGGAGCACTCGGACCACCTTGATGAGTACTCTGGGGCTCCCACTATACGCGGGGTCGATGTGGAGCACTTCTGTTGGTGAGTTGCCTTGTAGGTCTAATCTCCGCTTGGGGGCCTCGCACAGTGATTCGCGGTAAGTGGCGTCTGGGGGGTCAGCCTCAATCCACTGGTCCATTTCGGCGATGGTCAGTCCCTTGAACGCGTCGCACTGTGCCAGCCAGTGTCCTCTGTGGCAGTAGTAACATGCGATCTTCCATTCCTCTTTGGCGGGGGGGTTGTGACTCTTCTGTGTCAGATAGATATTACATTCCTCTGTGGCGGGGGCGTTGTGACTCGTCTGTGGTGACACCGACTCGGCCTGGTACGCGTAGCACCGTGACTCCCAGTGTCCGCTGCGGCAGTCGGTACACCAGGGGGGTGGGTCAAGACTGGTCTGTGGTGACACCGACTCAGCCTGGTACATCACCGTGATGGGCCTACTTTGGTTTCCTGGTGGGCGTTTATTGCTCTCGTGCAGTACTTCCAGGTGGGCGCCGTCACACTTGCCACACCGCTTCTTAAGGCGGCATTCTGCTGCCATGTGGCCACACGCGCAGCGGAAGCAGCGGCGGTTATCCTTAAGCCACTGACTTATTTCGGCTGTAGTCAGTCCTTTGAAGGTGTCGCATTGTGACAGCCAGTGTTCACTGTCGCAGTACTGACAGGCAGCCTTCCATTTGTCCTTGGCGTGGGGGTTAGGGCTCGTCTGCCGTGACACCGCCTCGGCCTGGTGCATCACGGTGACGGGCCGGCGGTTGTCGTTGAACCTTCTCGGTCCATCTTTAGGGTTAGAGCCACCCCACGCGAACGTGTCTATTCGTAGGCTGCTGACCTCCCTGGCTAGGAAGTCAGCAAGGTCTAGGAGGGATGGTTCTGGGCCGTGGGGGTCACGGTGGTCTCTCTGCCGCCGAAAGCGCTCTTGACGGGCTGAGGGAAGCTTCTCCAGTATCCGCTCCACGTTGGAATTGGCATATAGTTCATATCTCCCCTTCTCCTTCTGTGACCCGAGCATCCCTACCAGGGATTGTACCTTGATAGCTAGGTCATCTAGGGCTCTATTGTCTTTAGCTGGGGGGAGGCGGTCGATCTCCCGTATTTCTTGAATTACATAGTCAAGTTAGACCGCGCTCTCAAGATACGACACTGGGTGCTGAAATCCCATTAAGTATTATATAAAAGAAGCAGTGAAGCCAGACCAGCACTCTCAGGTTCAAAATTTAATGGCAGCCTGAAACAAACATGTTTCGGAAATATGTATTCCTTCTTCAGTGTTATAGCTTGCAAGCTATAACACTGAAGAAGGAATACATATTTCCGAAACATGTTTGTTTCAGGCTGCCATTAAATTTTGAACCTGAGAGTGCTGGTCTGGCTTCACTGCTTCTTTTATTGAATTACATAGTCCCATATGCGTCCATAGCGCGCATCGAGGGCCACCAGGGCATCAGAATAGGGGGTTCTTGAGTTAGAATATGCCAGCGCTATGTTGTGTGCTCTTGGTACTTTAAGGTGCTTGAGGAGGATGGCATATTTGTAGGACTCGTCATGTACCTCGGACATAATAGTCTCTAAACACATGCGTAGTTCAGTATACTGTGCTCTGTCCTCACGCGTAAAGTCTGGGAATGTGGGTGTCCCCAGGTAAGATGCCATGGATGGCTGGGACACCGATGAGCGTAGGGGGAGAGGCCTCCTGGGCGAGTCTCCCCGTACGGGTGGTCGTGGGTTAGTGCTGGGTGGGAACCAGAGGCCGGGCCCCCAGGTACTGCTCCTCGGTGCTGACTGTGTATTAAACTCACCCCTGGGTTGGGTTGGGGGCTCGTAACGCAGCGTCTCGGGGCTGAGGTCGGGGCTGTACTGTGCCTCCTGGTCCGAAATAGGTTCGTGCTGGGGGGCTTGAGGTTCTCCCTCGTCCTCCGCTAGGCCTTGAAGTTTCTTAGTCAGTTTCTCGGCGACGTAGGCGGGATCTTCCCGTTGGCTGGGTCCCGTATAGATTTGTCGGGGAGGGGTATGTGCCCTCGACCCGTGCCGTGATGATCTCCGGGACCTCTGGGTGGAGGAGTGGGGAGTCGCCCTCTGGAGCAATTGCTCCATCATCTGCGCCTACAGCCGGTCTCTTTCCATCTCGTGCTGTGCATTGGCGGCGTCGCGCTATGCATTGGCGGCGTCGCGCTCTGCATCGCGTTGCGCGTTGGCGGCATCTCGCTGCATGTTTTCTTCAGCCTGGAGGCGCCTCTCTTCCAGTCGGATGTGTTCGCGCTCGCTCTGTTGTTTTGCGCTTGGAGACGTTCTCTTTCCACTGCAGAATGTTCGCGCTCACTCTGTTGTTGCGCTTGGAGACGGTCGCGCTCACCCTGGATGCGGTCTCTTTCGGTTGAAGCTGTCAGTGTGGCGATCAAGGCTTGTGCTAGCCCCGGGTCTCTATTTGGGGATGACGCCGAAGATGGTGATCTGGAGTTGACTGGGCTTGTCGTTGACCTGTTCTCTTTATGCTCTCCGAGGTCCATCTCGAGGGCGCCGTCTCTTATCTTCTCCCGCGCCCCGAGGTCCATCTCTGAGACGCGGTACTCTTTTCTTTGGTGCGCGTCGAGGTCCGTCTCGGGTCCGCGCTCTTCATCCTCTTGCGCTCCGAGGTCCATCTCGGGTGCGCTTTCTTTATCCTCTGGCGCTCCGAGGTCCATCTCGGTGGCGCTGTGGTCTTTGGGTATAGTCACGTCATGTCCCGCTTGTCCCCCCCGTGAGCTAAGTCAGTTTCGTTTGAACCCGCTGGGGTCTCTACTAGTGGGGCCGACAATCGATAGGATTGGGCATGCTTAAATTATTAGTTTTATCCGTGCTTAACGTCTTTTTAGATAAGCTAGGAGGTAAAACGAAAGCGTAGTCCTCCAATTGTGGAGGGGGCTGACGTTGGCGCCTAGGGCGCGATAGTTTGGGAGAGCCGTTTGGAGAGTGTCCGCCGCTGGCCATATCACTATTAATATGATTAAGATTACTGATACCCTCCGGCTCGAAGGACCAATTGTAACTGAGGGGTTACAAAACCCTGACTGTATTAAAGATTGTGATAGATTAAACCACTGCTAATTATTATTATTATTACTTGCCAGACAGTACAGTTATTATATGGCAGACACTCAGAATAGACGGCACGGTGACAAGGAAATATCATTTATAGTATTTATTATTATGCAGCAATGCACAGAATGGGAATTAATTGATCGCGCTTTTATGGCGAAGAATAGGATAAAGTCAGTGAGTAGCAAAGTCAGTTGGAATGAATAATTCCTAAGCTGGGTATACTAGACCAAACGCCGCCTGGCGTGGGATGGCACTATAGGGGGCAAACGATGGTACCGCTGGAGACAGGGGGTATCCTCCCAGAGATGTAAGCTCTGGAGGAAGGAAGAATGTTCGGATACTCAGTCTGTTCACTTGAAGAAAAGGGGTTCTCATACGGATCCGGTCCTTATAATCCAAATGCTCAGTAACAAGGTAATAGCTGTAATCCAATGCTCGATAGCAATGATGATAGCCAGCCAGCTTCGGTCCTCGAAGCTAGCCCGAGGTAAGATCTTCAAGGTGGTTAAATCCAAACGACAGTGGGTATTAACGATGCTCTTCTCCACGGTAGTACGTTCCACAATCACTATAATCCAACCAATCCTGGTTCTACAATATCGCCGCAGCAGGTTCCAATATGCACATGTCCAGTAGTTCTGCGACTAGGCCCTCCTCGTGTGCTGGCACTAATTACTAAGTCCACACACACTTGCTAAGGTTTTACACTAGCTACTAAACGAACGAACTGCTTGGTAATGCTACACACCGAACAAACTGCTGTAACACGATTCACACTAAATGACGACTCTTTACTTCACATTAAGCTAGGTCGAACTTGACGTTACTGCATTAGATCTGACACTTTCACTTGTTCACTTCGCACTTCACGTGTTTAGGTTTCACTAGATTAGGTTCACACTACGGCTGCTGCGCCTTCCACAATATATACTCAGAGGGCTTTCTAGTGCCAAGCCTCAGCTCTCATCTGGAATCAATGCGCCGGCACCAGGCATGTCCCAACATGTCCAGACTCGCCTTTTAACCTGACTCAGGGGCCCGGTCCTTGGCGCCGCGAACGTCAAGGGCATTATCCAAATGAGGAAAGCGAATATTACTATGATTCAAACGGAGGCTTAAAGGGATATAGCTTATATATATAAATAATATACAAGTTATATAAAACAATAAAACGTAGATTCTCAGTGTTAATCTGGCCCTTCACAACAACAAGTATAATTATATAATATTTATATTTATTTAAAAAATAAATGACCAACAGGGAACTGCATCCAACAATACAACCCCTGAGTCTAAGGTAAGGACACATTTAAATCACAAAAGTGTAATGTTAGTATTGGAACTGTATGTTTTTGACACGTTCTAGTTATAGCTGCTTATTATCTTTATGCTTACAATAATCAAAAGGTACTGTAGTGGCTATTTGTCAACAACAACTAATAAAAACTAAAAAGCCACTGAAGCACCAGGGCAGCGAATCTCACGCAGATCAGGAAGTCCATTGTCCAGACAGCATTTGACAGTTTTGTGGCATTTATTGTCTGTTAATCAAAGAATACAGAAAAATTATGTTTGAAACTATATGATCTCCTGACGCTGATAAAAACCATATACCTTCCCTGATGCCCACTGTGCTATCAACTCTAATTACCTAAATACACCCAGCTGTGCTTCCCAATTGCCCAGAACCCCTTCAAAGTAAAAGCATTTAGCTGCGACTCATAATAACTTAAATAATATGGCTGTAAACAAATTAATACTACAAAAACACATAACAAATAAATATATTAAATAAATGTAAAAATAGTTAATAACTCCCACAAAGCGGCCCCTAATTGTGTGTCACAATTACCCTTATATATATATATAACATGTAAGGGAGCTATTCTTTCTATTCAAGCATCTTCTGTGTCTCCTTCTCTGCTGCCACTGAAAGAAAACAGATGGTAAGAAGACAGGATAGAAAGAGAGAATAGATAGAACAGGTATTATTATTATTCTGTGGCCTCCACCAGCAGGCAGATCTTTGTTACAGGTCTCTCCAAAACGCTGGTTTTAGTTTGGATGCACACAGAGCGGACCAATCCTTTGTAGTCAGACTTGGTACTCAAAACTCGACCCATCTTCCAGGATCCTCTTGGAGCTGTAGCATCGGCAATAATGACAATATCTCCTTGGGAGAAGTTTCTTTTTGGAGCTGCCCATCTCTGTCTTTCCTGCATCACAAGTAAGTATTCGGATGTCCATCTCTTCCAAAACAGCTCTGCGATATACTGTACTTGCTTCCATTTTCTTCTGATGTACAGGTCACTCTTTTCAAAGAGTCCTGGGGGAAAGATGGGTTTTCCTTTCAGCAGGAGAATATGGTTTGGGGTGAGGGCCTCAAGGTCATTAGGGTCATCAGACACTTTTGTGAGGGGTCTATCGTTTAGTATCGCCTCTACTTCACAAAACAGTGTCTGCAGGCCTTCATCATCCAAAACCTGCTGTCCAAGAACAGAGGTCAGTATACTCCTTACTGATCGAATGAGACGCTCCCAAACGCCACCTTGGTGTGAGGCTGTTGGCGTATTAAAGCTCCACTTAATTCCATCCTGAATTAAGGCATCCTGGATCCTTGCATTATTCAAAGCAGCAAGACTTTGCTTCAATTCTTTGTTTGCTCCAACAAAATTTGTGCCGTTATCAGATCTTAAATTTGACACAGGGCCTCTTCTGCATATGAATCTCCGCAAGGCGTTAATGCAAGAGTCTGTGTCAAGTGAATGTGCCACCTCCCGGTGTATTGCACGGCTGGTCAGACAAGTGAAAATCACTCCATACCTTTTTAGAAGGCTTCTTCCTCTTTTCACTTCTATGGGCCCAAAATAATCAACTCCCACTTTAGTAAAAGGAGCCTTGTCTGGCACAACTCGCTCTTCAGGCAGGTCTGTCATCTTCTGTTCCCCAAGTTTTCCTCTGTGCCGTCTACACACCATGCACTCTGTAATAGTCTTCCTTGCAGCTGAATTGGCATTGATTATCCAATACCTCTGTCGAAGTCTGTACAACATGTGGTTCCTCCCAGCGTGTCCTAGTTGTTGATGGATATGACGTAAAATGAGCTGGGAGACATGCAGGTGTTTGGAAAGAATGACAGGGTGCTTGGTTTCTGATGGTAATGCAGACCTGTTCAAACGACCACCAACTCTGAGGATGTTGTCCTCCAGTATGGGGTCTAGTTTGTACAGTGGGCTGTCCTTGGAGACGATATTTAAGCCATGTTTGAGGGAGGCAATTTCACTCTTGAACCTGTGTTTCTGAACAAAACAAATTATTGCCTTTTCTGCTTCATCACAATCGTCTGGAGTCAAATGTTTTCCACAGAGTGTGGCTTTGAAGCTCTTGAGTTTCTGTTCAACTGTACTTTTCACTCCAGCATCTTTGTCATCTTCAGTAGCTTTAAGTTCCTTTCTTTTTTTACTCAGAAGCAACAGAAGTCTTTTAAGTTCAAGGAACCAGGCAACAGACGTTTTAAGCTTCTTCCAAGATGAGAAGTAGCTGATTAGATGGTCTGTTGGATTTTCTGAATCCTTAACAATGGCATTCACTGCCGCTTCTCTTTTGACCTCCGGGTCATCAATGGGAATCACTGAATCCATTTC
Organism: Notolepis coatsorum; assembly: GCF_963971535.1. Taxonomy (NCBI): domain Eukaryota; kingdom Metazoa; phylum Chordata; class Actinopteri; order Aulopiformes; family Paralepididae; genus Notolepis; species Notolepis coatsorum. The sequence goes on along the minus strand of NC_140178.1, from coordinate 115,029,454 downwards.
CAGTGTAGGCCACTCATTTTCAGGCAAATACAGGAAATCTGGGCATTTAATCCATTTTTCGTGTGTGAGAAATTCTTCAGCTCTCAATCCACGTGATGCTTCATCAGCAGGATTGACCTTGGAGCCCACATACTTCCACTGGTCAACATCTGTAGCTTCTCTGATTACAGTGACTCTGTTGGCAACAAACGTATGAAAACGTCTGGTTTCATTGGAGATGTATTTGATGACAGTCGTGCTATCGGTCCAAAACACTGACTTCTCCAGTGGCCAATGTAGTTCCCTTTGAAGCATGCCATCCATTCGGACAGCAAGGACTGCTGCTGTGAGTTCCAAACGAGGAATGGTGATGTGCTTCAGAGGTGCAACTCTGGCCTTTCCGGCAAGAAATGAAACATGCACCTTATCGTCTCTATCTTTATCCTTCAGTCTCAGGTACGATACTGTACCATAACCAGCTTCACTGGCATCAGCAAAATTATGAATTTGTGCTGTCACAGATGTTTCAAAGTTCAGGGTTTTGATACAGCGTTCCACCTTGAATACACTCATCCTTTTGGAGGTCGCTCAGCCAATCAGACCACTGTTTGGAGAAGGAGGGGGAAATGTGTTCATCCCACTTCAGGTTTTGCCGGCAAAGCTCCTACAACAGTAACTTGGCTGGCATTGTAAAAGGAGCCAAAAATCATATAGGGTCATACAGAGAGCTAACCACCGACAAGATACCTCTCCTGGTTTGTGGGTGTGGCTGTAATGAAGTCCTAAAGCTGAACTGGTCGGACTCAACGCACCATTGCAGTCCAAGTGCTCTTTCCATAGGCAGGTGATCTTTGTCCAAATCTTTCATCTCTGCTGCTCTGATGTCACCTGGGATCGATGACAAAACATAACGGCTGGTTGTCACCCATTTTTGAAGGCTGAATCCTCCCTGACTACAGAGCAGAGTCAAATCCTTTACAAGCTTAATTGCATCTCCCTCCGAGGATGTAGACTTCAGGCAGTCGTCTACATAAAAGTTGTGATTGACTGTTTTGATCACTTCAGGAGGGAAGTGAGTTGCATTGTCCTCTGCAGTTCGCCTCAAGGCGTAATTGGCGCAACTGGGGGACGAAACAGCTCCAAACAAATGTACCCTCATTCGATATTCCCTTGGTTCCTGGTCAGTGTTGCCCTGAGGCCACCAAAGAAAGCGAAGAAAGTTCACATGTTTATCAGGCACCCGCACCTGATGAAACATGGCCTTGATGTCAGCCATGATTGTGACAGGCTCTTTCCTGAAGCGAATGAGGACCCCCATAAGAGTGTTGGTGAGATCGGGGCCCTGCAAGAGCTGACAGTTCAGAGATGTTCCTTTGAATGAGGCTCCACAGTCATATACAACCCTCAGATTTCCTTTGGTGGGGTGATGTACTCCATGGTGGGGAATGTACCACACTTTTCCCTCATCTTGTTCCAGCTGTTCAATGGGTACAACTTCAGCATAACCTTGAACCAGCATATCATTGATGAATGAGGTGTACTCCTCTTTAAACTTGATGTTCTTTTCAAATGTCCTCTTCAGGCCTTGAAGTCGCTGCTCTGCAACACAGCGATTATTTGGCAAGACCGGTTCCTCTTCTCTGAAAGGTAAGTCAATGTAATAATGTCCATCTTTCAACTCTGTTGTTCTTTGCATTATCTTCATGAATTTAATGTCCTCCCTTGACATTTCCAATGACCCCTCTGATGTTTTTTCATTAAAATCATGGTTGTATTGCTTCATGAGCATTTCTTCCAGATGTTCCACACATATTCGATTTGTTGTGACAACAGAGCAGCCAGTCTTAACTCTGCTGTTACTTCCACTCCTAAGTGGTCCATTTATGACCCAGCCGACTCTTGTTCTGACTGCATATGGTCCTTCACCTTGGCTGTTGATCAGTTCCCATGGTTCCATTACTTTTGCTGCATCAGTTCCGATGAGCAAATCCACATCTGCCTTCAAGTCGTGCAGCTTTATGTTACTCAAGTAAGGCCATTTTTCCACATCATCCTGTCGTGGAATGTTCACACGTGACACTGGCATAGCTCTTTGGGTTAAGACATTGGGCAATTCAATAAAATCCTCCTTATCCATGCCAGACACTTCCAAGTGAGACAATACATTGGTGCTCACAATTTTCTCTTGCCCCATTGTTCGTAATAGAATATTGGCTGGCTTGCCACTTAGCCCCAGTCTCTTTGCCAGGTTATGAGTGCAAAAAGTACTGGAACTTCCGGGATCCAAAAATGCATATGTCTGCACAACTCTGTCAGTCACTTGGCTTTTCACTTGAACTGCAACAATTGAAAACACAGCATTGTCCTCATCTCCGGCCCCTATATGGCCACATGTTTGAGACTGAACAGATGTTACACTCAGATGGCTCACAGGCTCTTCTGCCTTATTAAAATGTGTACTTATACCCTTCTGCTCAATGTGTAGGATTGATGGATGCTTTTGCTGACACACACTGCAATCCAATCGACTCCTGCAGTCTTTGCTTATGTGTCCCACTTTCAAGCAACCAAAACAAATTCCATGCTCCTTTATGAAATGTATTTTGTCCTTTTGTATCTTTAACTTAAACTGTGAGCATTTTCCAAGTGAGTGGCTTGCTCGTTGGCAGAATAAACAGCATTTGATGTGACTTTGGGCAGAGAAGGACTTGATCTTATTATCCATGTACCTTTTGTTGTTTCCTTCTTTCATTGCAGTGACACTGGTGGCAAAGGTGCCCTGTTTCCTTTGCCTTGGTTGACTGTCAATGGGGGGTTTGTTGCGGCTGGTACATTTTGAATCCTGAATATTTCCAAACAGTGGATCAGAGGCAATTCTAACTTGTTTTTCAACAAAGTTCACAAGGTCAATAAATAGTGCTCTGCAACCACATTGCTCCTGCAAATCACATGCGACGTTCCTCCATTTCTCCCTCAGCTTATAAGGAAGCTTCATCACAATGTTCCTGAGGTTTGATGGCATGTCCAACTCATTCATTTGCATGATTATCTGTGTTAAATTAGAGCATTCTCGCAAGAACAGAGAAAATGATTGTAGTGATTTTACATCTTCATCTTTAACCAGAGGCCAGCTATCAATTTTGTCCATATAAGCAGAAGCAATTTTGTATTCATTTCCAAAATGTTCAGCAAGCAGGGATTTAGCGCTTTGATATCCCTGAACAGAGGGTAGGTGCTGACAGCTTTTCACCAGGTCTCTTGGTTGTCCCCTGGTGTACTGCTCTAAAAAGTGTAAACAATCACTTGCATTGTCAGTTTTAACCTCAACACAATTTTCAAAGGATCTGATGAAGGAATGATACTGAAGAGGATCACCATCAAATATGGCTATATTTCTCACCGGTAGAGAAGATGCCAAATTTTGCTGTACCAACATTGTAGTGATGTCAGTTTGGCGTTGCATGATATTCACAATGTCATTTTGGGTGTCATTATTGCATGCCATATTCAGGGAGGATGCTCGTCCTGTCTGTTGAGCATCATGGACCACTTGTGTTGGTGCTTCAGTGTATAGTGGTCTGAGGTCCGTCTGTAATACTGCCATTTGTTTAGGCCTGACAGTCTGTGATGCATCTTTAAACCCGATGGTCTGTGATGGTCCTTTGGGCCTTACAGTGACAGCCTGGGCCTCAGGATGAAATTCATTTTGCATGTTATTTCCCTGCGGGACAAATTGACCAGCTTGAGGATTGAGTTGGCTTGTCCTTCTTTGAGCTATATTCCTGTCCAGATACGAGTTCATTCCATCCGACCTTTTAGAGTTACATTTTGAATTGGTTTCCAGCACACTGATTTTTGCATTGGCTGCAGCTAGGTCAGTTTCCAGAGCAAACTGTTCCTTTTCCTTCCTTAGTTCCTCCTGCTTTGCCCTTAGTTCCTCCTGCTTTGCCCTTATTTCCTCCTGCTTTGTTTCCAACTCATGTTTCCTTTTTAAAGCTTTCATCCGCTCCAGTAGTGATGCTTTGTCAGCCTCCGCCTTTAGCCTGGTAGACGCGGTGGATGATGTCTTTGATACACTGGAGTGTGGCTTTTGTTGCTTTTCATTTGTACATGAAATGTTAGAGGCACTGTCCTCAGGATTGATATCATCAATAACAACACTTTGTTTAGATTGAGCCTCATCATCATCTTCATTTGTTTCAACAACATCATTAGTTTCATTGTCAATATTTGCATTTGATTCCACATGAGGGTGCCCAGCAGCAGACAACCAAACCCTTACATCCTCTGTGAAATTACAAAATTTCATTATTGTTGCATTGAAACATGTATTTTGCCTTTTAACCTCTTCCTCAGGCAAATCCATATTTATGAAAGACTCATGCATGTCCTTAGCGTCCTCATAACAATTGATGAAGTTACTCAAATGAGCTTGCACATAGTTCACATTGTCAGTAGATTTCAGCAAGGTACGTATTGGTTCAATGTATTTCTTGGCCTGTTTGATTTTTGCAGACCTCTTTTCTTGACATGATTGCATGTAAAATGCCAACCCTTTTGCGGTAAACTTGATGCCCCGTTTTACAGAGGGCTTGGGCGGAGCAACATTCTCCACACTTGAAACGTTTGAACCAACCACAGGCGTTGTCTCATTTGTCCCAACCAGCTGCTCCATATTGTCTGATTGGTTCACACAGCCAACTTCACGTCGGAGATTTATGAATGAATGTCTTTACAATGAAGTTCAACAACTCCCAATATTCATCAACATCATTTAGCGTCGCGAGACAATAACTCAGTCACTCCAATAAGTTTGCCTTTTTCCAATAAAGCTGACGGATTATTCTTCACATACCAATGATGTTGTTTTGTTCGAGTGCGACGTCCATTAGACCGTGTGGTCCTCCGTTCTCCGATCGTGTCTTTAACAGGTTGATCCAAGGCAATTCAAGCTTCACAAAAGTCACTGATCATCGTCTTCAATCTCCAGACCAAACGCTGGAGCGCCAGCATCCATGTCCTCTGATCTGAGTGATCCTCCGTTTGAGCGTGGTGTTTCCATGTCCAAAACGTCCAACGGCAAAAATCCAAAACAACAATAAAAAGTGTCCGCTTCAATAAGGAACGGTTTTTACTTTATGTTGTGGCTATTTGTCAACAACAACTAATAAAAACTAAAAAGCCACTGAAGCACCAGGGCAGCGAATCTCACGCAGATCAGGAAGTCCATTGTCCAGACAGCATTTGACAGTTTTGTGGCATTTATTGTCTGTTAATCAAAGAATACAGAAAAATTATGTTTGAAACTATATGATCTCCTGACGCTGATGAAAACCATATACCTTCCCTGATGCCCACTGTGCTATCAACTCTAATGACCTAAATACACCCAGCTGTGCTTCCCAATTGCCCAGAACCCCTTCAAAGTAAAAGCATTTAGCTGCGACTCATAATAACTTAAATAATATGGCCGTAAACAAATTAATACTACAAAAACACATAACAAATAAATATATTAAATAAATGTAAAAATAGTTAATAGCTCCCACAGGTACGGTACACAGTTGGTCTCACCCTCTGTGCCATTATCAGCACAAAATATGTCCCCATATGATCAAATCGACGTTGATAGATTATATATATTAAAAAAAAATTGGGACGGTTTACATTCACTTTGGGACGGTTAAAACTGTATTTCGGGACGGTGGTGAAAAAAGTGAGTCTGGAGCCCTGATAGTCGGGTTTTAATAGTTATTTCTTTTATTAGCGATATCCATTCATTTTCATCCATCCAGCCTCATGTTATCGTTGGGAATGGGTCTGACCTCGCAAAAGGGCAAATACCGCCGCCTACGCCTTCCAGCTGGTATTGCACCCCATTGGGAATGGTGTAGTTTCTTTTCTGGGACGATCCGAGTCGTGCGTGCAGGGTTTAAATACTCAGGCGAGGTAGGCCTCAACAACGATGGCATGGAACAGTAACCCCGCCCGCCCGTCAGTGTGTACCGGTCTGTAATGTGGTACGGACCTCCACGAGCAGTATTTGGAATGGCGATCAGATAATTGGATTATTTCTTTTGCATTACATCAGATACAAGGTAAGAACACTATATATACATTTGATCGTTGATCTGATATTTATTTCTACCCCGATCAACGCTGTTTCTGTGTGTGTATGTGTGGCTGTGTGCCGTTGGTGGCAGGAGGAGGAGGGAAATCTATCGCCATGCTATCAAACTTCACTGGATCAAGCAGCTCCAGGAAGCGTGTGTTATCCATGTTAACATAACGCTGGGTGATCTGGTCAATCAAGTTGGTCAAGACAGCCATGTACACATCCCTGAAATGCTGCTTGGGATCTTTAACGTTCCCTCTGCGTCGTCTTTTCCTGGGATGATGCTCTGGCTCCTCTGTCATGCCAGCAGCCTTTGCACATATTGCTTGGAATGATGCATCAGACTTCTTCTCCTTTGCAAATGACAGAAGAGACTCAACTCTTGATTTGCAAAACACAACATCTGCAGGGACGCGGGAAGGGGGGGGGGTGCGGGGGGTGCTGCAGCACCCCCTCTCAATTATTGCAAAAAAAAAAAAAAAAAAAAAAAAAAAAAAAAATAATTATGGCAGTATTTATATATTTGTATATACTGTAACTGTATAACTGTAACACTGTATATTATACGTTTATCCTGCTCAAAGCACGTCACCATTTTAATATCGTGTGTATTGAGCCGTACTGTATTGTAGCCATTCTCCAATCTGTTTTCATTCATTCATTACACTACTGTATGTACACAACCGAGTAGATTTTCGAGTGATTACAGACTGTCACAGACTGATTGAATGACAGGTGAAACAACTAATTGTATTCACCTCCCGTCTCCCGCCCTTCCCACGCGCCACGAACCACTGAGCTACTGTGATACAGTGCTTGCGCAGTCAGTCGATTTGAGCTAGTAGTCAGACTTTGCTAGCACAGAATGTCTCACTCGCAGAAAAGAAAAATATCAGATTTATTTTCTAAACGTCCCGCCGGTCCCAGTGACAGTCCCACTAAATCTGATAAACGTCAGAGAGAGACAGAGACGACAGGTTCAGCCTCAGCATCAGGTATTGAAGAGTTAACTGAGTCTGTTCCCCTATACCCCCCCTCGGGCGCCAGGGGCTTCCACTGAGGGGTGATGCAAATAGGGATGGGGTGTTATGGCAGCTCATGATGGAAAGAGTGCGCACCGAGTCTGATCCCGAGTTGAAGAATTGGCTCCAAAAGAGAGACAACTGGATGTCCAACAACATCCAAAACGAAATCTTACAGCTGCTTGCCCATGATATTCAGCGACAAATTAGAGGCAAAGCATCCAAAAGCCCAATCTTTGGCTTGAGCGCTGACGGAACCACTGATGTCACTCACTGGAAAAGAACAATTCTCGTGTAATATACAGTTAGCCGATGACAACTTGGAAGCTCAGAACTTCTTTTGGGCAGTGGCGGCCGGTGGGTACTTCGCCACTAGGGGCGCTATACCAAACATTTTGCAAACATGTACAGTACCACGCAACAGACTCATGGCAAGACGTGAGCGATTCGACTCATGCTCACGGCAATGAATCGGCTCTTATGAACGAGTCGCTCAGCTGTTACTACAACAACACACAACAGAGCAGTTTGGTGATGACTTTGTTTCCAACTACTATAGCCAACGAGGGGTTAAGGCAAACTCGTTCTCCTTAAGCAAGGTGTCAGTAGTCAAAGTGGCTGCGATGCTGGGTGAGCTCAAAATCAAGAAGGCCACAGGTGTAGATGGCATCAGTGCCAGGTTTCTGAGGGATGCAGCCGGAGTTATAGCTCCACCAGTAACCCATATTATTAACCTCTCCCTGGACCTAGGCAAGGTACCCACCGACTTCAAGAATGCCAAAGTCATCCCTATATATAAAAAAGGGAGCAAATCTGACCCCAGCAATTATAGACCAGTCTCAATTTTAAGTGTGTTATCCAAAGTCCTAGAGAAGATAGTCCATGAACAAGTCCAGGAATATGCAAGCAGCCATGACCTCCTGTACGACCTCCAATCCGGCTTTAGGAAGTCTTACTCTACTGAAACATGTCTTCTTTATCTTACAGACAGTATCAGGAGGGAGATAGATTCAGGTAAGCTGTGTGGGCTAGTTCTTCTAGACCTACAGAAGGCTTTCGACACAGTGAACCATGACATACTGCTCTCCAAGCTTAAGGCCTTGGGTATGTCTGAGACAGTGGTCAGATGGTTCTCTTCCTACCTTGCTGATAGGGTGCAGCGGGTCGAGGTCAGTGGCACTATGTCAGAGGCCAAGCCCATTGTATGTGGGGTCCCACAAGGAAGCGTGCTAGGACCTCTCCTTTTTTTACTGTACATAAATGACATGTCAGCAGCATGCTCATGTAACTTGTTTTTATTTGCAGACGACTCAGCCCTGCTAGTCTCACACAAGGATCAGAACACACTAGAACAGATGCTAGGTGAAGAACTTGCAGGGGTCAGCAGGTGGCTTTCGGACAACAGGCTTTCTCTTCACCTAGGTAAAACAGAGGCAGTACTATTAGCCTCCAAGCCCAAGCTCAGGAAAGCACGGGAGTTTAATATCCAGCTAGGAGCTGTAACCCTAAAACAGCAAAAAAAAGCGAAGTATCTAGGCTGTATGATAGACGGGAGCCTAGATGGGGAGGCTATGGCCTCCCAAGTACTGGGCAAAGTCAACGCCCGCACCAGGTACCTAGCTAGGAAAGCCAACCTCCTTGGCAGAGATAGCCTCAGGCTATTAGCAAATAGCCTAGTACTCTGCCACTTTGACTATGGTAGCGTATCGTGGTTCGAGGGCCTGTCAGTGAACATAAAAAAGAAGCTTCAGGTTTCCCAAAATAAGCTAGTAAGGGTGGTAATGGGTCTTGGCCCTCGCACCCACATAGGGAGGAGTCACTTCCAGGAGCTAAACTGGCTTCCTATAGAGGCCAGAGTTACCCAGCTCAGACTGAACATAGTGCACAATATTATAAACCAAAGGTCCCCTAGATACCTCCAAAACTACTTCACCCCGGTCAACGAATCCCACAACCACAGAACTAGAGCAAGCATAGCAAACCTGAAGCCTGCTTCTTTCCGATCGAAACTGGGCCAATGCTCCCTTACTTTCTCTGGAGCCCAGGATTGGAACAAGCTGCCTCTCCCCATCAAGCAGAGCTTGAGCCTCCACAGCTTCAAGAGAAGCGTCAGGAAGTGGCTCATGGACAGAATAGAAGAATAGCCCCCTATAGTTTGAATGGGTTTCCAATCAGTTTTTAGTTATTGTGGGGTATACAATTTTAGCAATAGGTTAGTCTTTTAATGTTTTAAATGTATGAGTTTTGTGTTATTGTCAGTTTTTAGTTATTGTGGGGTATACAATTTTAGCGTTAGGATAGTCTTATAATGTTTTAAATGTATGAGTGTTGTGTTATTGTCGTGTTTTTTTGTTGTGGCCTAACAGCCCTGGGACCATGACGGAAATAAGGGTTTTACTCTTTCTCATGTTATCCTTTGGATCCTTGTTGTGTGTTTTTTAATCCATCAATAAAATAAAATCAAATCAAACCAGTCAAATAAAGTATAGTCTAGACTCTAATTCACAACTTGAAACACAATATATAAATAGAAAAGTTAGAAACAAAACTCGCCCGTCTCCAAACACAGGCAGATCTCTCCCTCTCTCCTTCTCTCTCTCACACACAGCGCGACGTGGAATCGATTCGTTACACAATCAGACCTATTATATACCAAGAATAACTTCAGTATGAGTACAGGGCTGTACACATATTTTGCATATTGTTAAACGAGCCAAGGCTAGCTATTAAACTATCGATATGAATCGAAAATCTGGGACCCTGATGTAAACAAGACAAACGTCTTTCTCTGGTCTGCATCCCCTTAACAATTGTGTGTATTGAGCCGTACTGTATTGTACCCATTCTGCAATCTGTTAATAAAGTTCTCATTCATTCATTCATTCAAACATAGACGATATTGAACAAGCCATAATCCACGTATTTTCAATCCGAGAGAGCTGCAGTAGTTAAATCAATGAGCCATAGTCAGTGTGGTAACGTTATTATTGCATCCAAGATTGATACACGGCTGGCTAGGCAGTTGGTAGTCATAGTCTTGTGTTATAAAATAAATAAACAATCAGCAATGTCTCGCTTCATGAATGGCCAGCAGTAGCCTAACAGTACTGCTCCTAAAAAAAACTATTTACAAACGTTAACGTTAACCACAGAGAGAGAGAGAGAGAGAGAGAGAGAGAGAGAGAGAGAGAGAGAGAGAGAGATAGAGAGAGAGAGAGAGAGAGAGACTCACTGTTTAGTTGAAACGTCCAGGGCAGGAGAGCTTGATAAACGTGTATAATCCACTGATGATGTATTCCAGACCACTGTCCACTGTAGTCTGTCTCCAGACTGCATCCGCCATATAGCTGGTTAGCCAAGTGTTAGCTCGTTAGCACAACACAAGTACATTCCTTTGTCCATTTCCGCTCGAACAGACTGCAAACTACCTGGCGTTCTATCGCCATGCTCTAAGACAAACTCTAACCTTAACCAACTTTGAAAGAGTGCCTAAGCTTAACAGTCTAAAGAACTTGCAGTCACGGCACGCTCGTCTAAGACAAACAGCTGCCTGCATCATTCTCACAACAACACAACTATCTCCACCGACCAACCTAGGAATAACCTAGAATTGGAACATTAGAAATTGGATTCGGCCAATCAGAGATCGTCTCTGTGAAATTCTGCTACGGAAAAAAATACTGGCGTCGGCCAATCAGAGAGCGTCTCCGCGAAATGCGGCTACAGATATTCTTGACGCAAATCGCGCCCGGATTCCAACATAATAGTCATATTTCAACGCACAACGCGCTATGCACTGATTGGCTGTGACGGATACAGCGATCAAACTGTGACGCGCACTCAGAGCGCTATCGCGTATAGCCCGGGCCGAGAAATACGAAAAAATAAAAAAAATAAAAAAAACGTGATGTCACTTCCTGCTCTGGAAAACGAGTGTTTTTTAATTGCGATAATAACGTTATATTGTGCATTGGAAATACAAACATACTTAAAATGAGTAAATATTATTCATTTTAAACATGTTTATATTATTTATAGGGCTACTGCTTTTGGGGTTTTTACAATGCCCGTCCCAGACACAACAGCCGAGACGCTGTTTTTGTGTATAAAATACTTTTACGCCTCGACCTGCCCATGGAGAGGCTGATAGGATACTGTTTTGACGGGGCCAGCAACATGTCTGGGGGGTACAGGCTAGACCAGGGGTTCCCAAATTTTTCAGGCCGCGACCCAAAAAAAACGGTGTCAGAGAGCCGCGACCCCCACTATTATAGGAGGTAAAAAAATGTATTTTAAATGGAAATGTATGGTTGAAACATGCAAACGTTCAAACGCACACACACTAATAAGCATTGGAGGCTTTTAACCAGGGCCGGACTGGGGAAATCATTCAGGCCAGGAAATATAGCCCCAGTCAGGCCACTTTTTAAGCAGGGGGTCTGGGGGTCCCCCACCAGGATTTTTTTTGTTACAAAGACTTAATTTCCTGCATTCTGGTGCAGGCATTTTTTTTATTTGTACCCTTTAAATGCCAGTGTTTGTGATGGCATCACAACTTATTGTTAAAAAACAGGCTAGCATATGTATGATTAGCAACAACACAGATTTTTATGGATTTTCAGTTTTTTGTAATTGATAAATACAATATTTTATTCAACTTAAGCCCTGATCATAACACTACATATTCATTTTATAATTCTAACCCTTTAAATGCCAGTGTGTGTGATGGCATATATTTGCAATATATCAAATGCAAAGTACATTTTTCTGGGGGGGATTATTACAGGCTAGCATGTGTCAATGATTAGCAGTTTTTCATAAGGATCCCGCCTCCACCAATCACATGCGGCTCCCTTTGTGTGTGTGTGAGAGCAAGAGAGAGAGAGAGAGATAGTTCTCCAACTTGTGTGAGTTGCAGTGATCTCCTGGTTGTTCCCCACCTAGGTTATCTAACTATTGCGCTGGTGCAAATAGAAACACTGGCCTGGCCTGCTTCTAAGTTCAGTGGCCTGACCGCAATTTATTTATTTTTTTTTCATCTGGCGACCCCCCAGCACCCCCTGCCGTTTTATAGTTCCCGCGTGCCTGCATCTGCTGCTTTCTGTTGCACAATATCAAAAACCACAGCTGTCTCACAGAAAATCTGTTCATATGCAAGCAGCATAAAAACAAAATCGAAATCCTCTAACGTTCTGATAAACCCAGTTGCAGCGCTGATAGTCTCCTCATCTGTCACACTGTCCGATTCAATCATGCTCTCAAAAGTTGTGATTAGCTTCTCGTGATTGTTTACTACTGTGCTGACAATGTGTGATGAAAAGTTCCAGCGTGTTGGTGCATTTTTAGGAAGCTTACAACAACCACTTTCCTCCAAATTTTTTTTTCTCTTTGTCGACTTGGTGAAAAAAGTTGCAAAACCTGACAGGTTTGCAAAAAAAATCCTAGCCTCTGGTATGCATTTTGCTCCCTGACTCAGCACGAGATTGAGCCAATGCGCATAACAATGAACAAACTCTGCATATGGCACAACTCTTTTTACTTTAGCCTGAAGTCCGTTCAACGCAGATGCCATCACAGCTGCACCATCGTACGTTTGACAAACAAGTTTCTGTTTGTAATCATAACTAGCCATCTCTCTGTCAACGAAATTAAAGACAGACTCAGCATCCCTGCCTCCTGACACATCAAAAAACCCAATGAAACGTTCCTGTATTATGCCTGCAGCATCGACATAGCGTACAATTATGGACAGCTGGGCTTTGCAAGAAATATCTGTCGCCTCGTCTATCTGCCACGCAAAAAACGGCGCAGCTGCAATCTCACTTTTGATCTCATCTTGAACGGTTGCAGCTATAGCTTCAATCAAGTCATTTTGTATGGTCTTAGACAACCCAGAAAATACAGTGGCCGATTTCAAATGCGCAGCTAGAACAGCATCATAGCGGGACAGCGGTTCTATCATCTCTCTGTAGTTTCCCTTATTATCAGACGTTAACGTCTCATCGTGCTCCCTAAATGCTTGTTCCTGACGACCCAATAATGACACAGAATCAATCAATCTTTTCATAATGTCACGTTTTTTCCGGACCGTGACGTTATGCTTTGCCAACTGGAGACGCTTTCCTTCATCAAGCAGAGTATCAATTCTGACTTTTCCCAACAAACTTAATTGTACTTCAGCGCTGACATGATCATTTGATTTTTCATGAATCTTTACAGAAATTCTGTAGATCCGCAAATCCTTCTCTTGCAAACTTTGAACACCCGAAACCTACAGCAGCACTCTTAAACATGATGCACGGCCAGCAATACGTGCGATTGGTTTGCATGCTCCCAGTTAACCACAGCACCTTGTCATACTTAGCTGGTTGAAAACAACGTCGTTGTCCCGAGCCAAGTTGTTGACTCAAGTTGATGTTAGGTTTTGGTCTCCTGTCTGCTTTCACTCTTAGCTTTTCTTCATAGGAGAATGTGTGAAAAGATTCCCGTATGATCCGATCTACGATGTTTGGAGCAGCATCCATAATTATTTGCAAAAATAATTACCTAATATAGCTAGCTACAACAAGTTAGCTTAAGCCTTACACAGAGTCCAAGATGGCACGTTCATGTGAACTACACTAGTCTTCAACTGAGATTAAAAAAAAATATATATATATATCTCATCAAACGATGCAGTGCACAATAAGTTGATGAAGTTCAACAATTGAATAAAGATCTTAAAATATGAATTATTATATTAGGCAAATGAATGTTCTTTTGTCGATGTCAGTCTCTTTCCAGGCAAATTGCACACGTGAGATGATGACAGACAAATCTAGAACATATTGACGCCAGCCACGCCACACAGTCCAGGTGCAGGTCCGTAGGCATTCTCTGACACAATGTGGCACGACGTGAACGCCAATCAATCAAGTGCGCTCAACCTCACCACCCGCCTTTTAAAAACTCAAATACCCTATTTTGATTGGATAATTATATTCTTAAGCCCAACCCGTGCAACTATTTTTGCAGTAAGTGATTGACAGCTGGCCATTACTGAGTCAGGTCAGAGAGCTCAGAGCTGTCACTTGGACATTTTTGAAGAAAAAAGAAAATTCACTGGCATTGTTTTTTTCACAGAGGAAAATTATTTTTTTTTGTATCCACTTTTTCTCCCATTTTCTATATTTTTCTCCCATCCCAATTTCGTATCATCCAATTCAACCCTCCCCTGTCACGGACGCTGTTTCTTGCCTCCCACAAGCCGGCTGCAATGTGGACTAAGTCATACATAGCACAAGTCCCCTCCGGTACTTGAGGTAACAGCAGTCGCATCTTTTCACCTGCGCAGCTCGATCTCTCAGTGGCGAGGAGTAACACGTGGGAGGCTCACGCTGCCCCCGACACTTCCTGATTCTACTGCGCAGGCGCACCAACCGACCTGTAGGAGTCGCTGTCCACAACGCCCGATCCCCACCCATCAGTTTCCCACCCCCTAATACGGCCAATGTGTATTAGTATGAACGACCAGCTAAACTGAAAGCAAATGTGGAGCGCTGGGCTCGAACTGACGAGCCCACCGTCTCCAGCATTTCGTGGTGATCGCCTTGCCCACTACGCCACGTAGCCGCCAGAGGAAAACATTTCTAATAATAATAATAATAAAAAAAAAAATATATATATATATACTTTGATTGCCGGGCTTATGTACATCATTATACCCTTCTCTGCCAGCTCTATTTGTCTATGGAGAAGTTCCCCTTCTTTGCAGGGCTATAACTTTTTAAATTGTATTGCTAAATTGACATTACTATGGCCCATTCAACATCAAGTATCTATTGTTCAGGGTGTAGCAACATTATATTTTTTCATTCACATATTCATACTAGAATACGGTCTAAAGTATAAGTATGTTTTTATCGTTTTCTGCAGCATTCTGCAGAACGTGATTTATAGCCCTAAATGCATTATATTTATGATTGTATACAGTTTGATAGCGATCGGCGCGAGATAAAAAAATTCAAATGGACGTGCTTCTAGAAGTTACTACTTATCATCTGATGTTGACCGGATGGGGGGGGGTCGTTTATAATTCCGTGGCCAACGTTAGATGATTAATCTAGTGTGGGTGATATGATCATTAGAGCAGTTTGTATCGAACACGTTAAAAGAAAACGCTGAAACTCACCGTAGCTTCCTCGTAGCATTGGGCGATGAGCGTGGAGCAAAAATATTCCTATTATGGGATGTTGAAATATGCGATCCATCTCCAGGTTGTATAATAGTATATGTGACCGCGACCAGTGCTATAGCCTACATGTCTATTTTTTCATTTTCCAGATTGTGAAAGTACAGAATGTAAGCTTTCAAATGATGTGTCATACTTTGAAATCTGAGAATGTTATTATTGTGATGTGCTAATTTTAAATCTTGTAGCAGTCTTTTTTCCCCAGAGACCTAAGCAGGGAAAACAGCTCTTAAAGATTTGACACCTTTTGCCAGGATTCTGCTGGGCGTAAACAATACCTCCCAGCCACACCTCTCCCCTGAATAGTATTAACATAATTAAGTGCTGTGACAGCCATGCTGACAGATCAGATACAAAATCAAACATTTTATATTGTAGTAGTAATATAACTACTAGTCTGAATAATGTATATTTCAGTTATTGAATTGAAAACCTTTATTTATGTATTCCAATATCTGTTTTATTGATTAATGATATATTTTGAAAGAATGCAGGTTATAGCTGTATAAAACAAATGTCTGTCCCATTGTACCAATCAATGGGATATATTGCATGTTGGCTATAATGATTTTATAAAAAAGAGAAATTAAATGCATGGCCATATATTTATACATTCATGTGACATCACAGCATATTCTTTGTATAGCCCAGTGTTTCCTGAAAACAGATATGTACAGTGTTCAGGTTATACATCTATCATTACACAATTACAAGTCGGCACTCCACCCAATGATCCAACCGTGGCAGTGTTAGTGTCATGCTCTACCCGTTGAGCTACAGTGAATGAAACCCCTAACCCTGGCAGTGTTAGTGCCATGATCTCCTTTGAGCTACAGTGAATGAAACCCCTAACCGTGGCAGTGTTAGTGCCATGATCTCCTTTGAGCTACAGTGAATGAAACCCCTAACCGTGGCAGTGTTAGTGCCATGATCTCCTTTGAGCTACAGTGAATGAAACCCCTAACCGTGGCAGTGTTAGTGCCATGATCTCCTTTGAGCTACAGTGAATGAAACCCCTAACCGTGGCAGTGTTAGTGCCATGATCTCCTTTGAGCTACAGTGAATGAAACCCCTAACCGTGGCAGTGTTAGTGCCATGATCTCCTTTGAGCTACAGTGAATGAAACCCCTAACCGTGGCAGTGTTAGTGCCATGATCTCCTTTGAGCTACAGTGAATGAAACCCCTAACCGTGGCAGTGTTAGTGCCATGCTCTCCTTTGAGCTACAGTGAATGAAACCCCTAATGTGGCAGTCTTAGTGCCTTCCTCTACCCCGTTGAGCTACACAGGGAATGAAACATTTAGTTCTGGCAGTGTTAGTGTCATGCTCTACCCGTTGAGCTACAGTGAATGAAACCTTTAGCCCTGGCAGTGTTAGTGTCATGCTCTACCCGTTGAGCTACAGTGAATGAAACCCCTAACCCTGGCACCCATAGAGCTATACAGGGTCACTATAATTATAATAGGATTGGCTGCTTGACTAAAAGTCCCAACTTTTTCAAGTCTCTGTGAAGCCTGTCTAAATGCAGAAACAGCTGTGTACAAAGTTCAAGATTAAAGAGGTTTATTTGTCACATACATACCAGGGCATACCGTGAAATGCGGGTGGCCATGCCCGCATCGATTGTGCAATAATACTAATAATAAAATACATAAACAGGTAATAAGATGTGCATGATAAAAATAGACATGCTAATACAGTTTCAACTCTGTCATTATGCTATACTACAATAATCTAAACTATACAAGAACCACATCGGTTCTTTCCTTTAAAGTGACCTTTCCATTTAGTTTAAAGTGACATTTTTTTTTTATTCATTGTATACATACCAGGGCATACAGTGAAATGCGGTTGGCCATGCCCGCTACGATTGTGCAATAAAACAATAGTAATAATAATAAAAATATAATGTACATGTACCGGTACACAACAATACAATTCTTCTATGTCCCTATGCTATACTAGTACTACTATACTATCAAGTCAAGTCAAGAATGGAATAATAAGAATCCAACACTAAGAATATTATTGCACAATGCGACATTGTGCAATAATACAAGTAATAAGAATAAGACATATCAGGTATATGTACATGAGTTTTACAAA
Source organism: Notolepis coatsorum (assembly GCF_963971535.1). Classification (NCBI taxonomy): domain Eukaryota; kingdom Metazoa; phylum Chordata; class Actinopteri; order Aulopiformes; family Paralepididae; genus Notolepis; species Notolepis coatsorum. The sequence continues at coordinate 115,012,002 of NC_140178.1, read as the reverse complement.
AGCTTTTACTCTACAAGAACCACTCCTGTTCTTGTTTAATTTTTTTTAAAGTGACCTTACATTGTGAGCGTGTGCAGCATGAGTGTGTGTGTGTGTTCATGTTAAAGTGACTGCTAGTACAGTGTGTGTGCTCTACATCCATGTGTCTTCTCCATGGTATCTAACATCGTACAGTCTTCTTGTTCTGAGGTGCTCTAGACGTTGGGAGTGGGCATGTAATGTCTTTTGCGTCATCAGAACAGTATTGTCTTATCTCCTTATAAAGATATTCCTGTCGGTCGTTGTCTAGACCAGGTGGGGGGAGGACAGGAAAACCAGAGATGGTTGGGTAGCGTTTTGGGTCTTTCAACAGCTGAAACGTGAATGGCTCTGTATCGTCACAGTGTAATTTTGCCGTCACCATGCCAGGACTGTTGGCATCGAAGCTGAAGTGCTGGTATTTCTTTATTTGTGGGAATCTTTTGAAGAAGCCTCCCAGATGTCGCGTTCTCTGTCAACAAGGGCCAGATGTTTTAACTGCACCTGGATGAAAGCATGAATGAATGAAAACGTTATTTAACAGATTGCAGAATGGGTACAACACAGTACGGCTCAATACACACACACACACACACACGGCTAATGAGGTGGCAGTGCTCAGTTATCCTCAGGTTATCCTAATGTCATGTGTGTTGAAGCTAGGGCTGGGCGATATGGCCTAAATATGATATCACGATATTTTCTGACCTTTCGGCGATACACGATACACATCACGATGTTTTTCTTTTTTCCCCCAAACAATTCATTATGAGGCTTACCAAGACAGTATTTGAGTTTGCAAGCTAACATTAAAGACAAAATAAAATACCCATGCATTTAGCATTTTTATATTATATATTAGATTTAGATTATTGGATTATTAGATTATATATTGCATATATTTAGCAATGAGATATTATATGATTTAGATATGAAATATGATTAATTGAAAATGGGGGACCCTGATGTAAACAAGACGAAAGTCTTTCTCTGGTCTGCATCCCCTTAACAATTGTATGTATTGAGCTGTACTGTACCCATTCTGCAATATGTTAATAAAGTTTTAAATCAATCAATAGCATTTTAGCATTTTTATGAAACTACTGTATATTTGTATGTCTCTAAATGTTTTGATGAATTGAAAATGGAGGACCCTTATGTAAAAAAGGCGAAAGTCTTTTTCTGGTCTTCATCCTCCAGTCCACTGTTGTTGTATTGAGCTGTACTGTATTGTACCCATTCTGCATTCAATCATTCAGCCGGCAACAGAATAATTTTGATTGACAGTCGAGTCTGCCAATTCCGTCACACCGCTTGCACCAATCGGCAAGCGCTATGCGTTTTTTACTTCAGCTTTTGTCCGCCATTGATTTTGACGAGAGCTCAGCTCAGCTCAACGACAACAACAACAGCTCCCTGCTGCCCACGAGTGATTACCAGCGCACCGCAGCATGAACGAATGCTTTTGTTAATAATAAGTAGTAACTTTGATGCAGTAGTGTGTGTGTGGGGGTGGCGTTGTTCAAAAGTTTGAACGGGTGTGGACCAGATTGACGCGACACAATCCTCTTGGGCAAAACATCACGATATCCACGATACGTTAAAAAAGTGTATCGTTAATGATGGTGGTAAAAAACAGTCTGTAGTGTAGTAGTGAAAGTAGACTGTACACACCTGGAGTTTCTCCACCTGCAACTTCTCTGGCCTTCCCGCGGCTTGCTGTAATTGGTGATTGTTGGAGTAGCATTGAGAACACAGATCTGTCCTGGGTTTTGTGATCATTATCTGCGGAAGGAGTGCTTTCCACAACCGAAGGAAGGATCTCTGACCAACAACACGAAATCTCCCGCGGTGTGAGGCCATCTGTCTTGTAGTGTTTGAAAAGGCTTTTGAGAAGCGCATCGCTGATCCTAAACAAAAATGTTAACAATAGGGAAGAGAATTAATGAATGAAATACACACATTGTACACACTGTATCTGTATGTCATGTATGTCATATATTATGTTATGATGAATTGAAAATGGGGGACCCTGATGTAAACAAGATAAGTCTTTCTCTGGTCTGCATCCCCTTAACAATTGTATGTATTGAGCTGTACTGTACTGTACCCATTCTGCAATCTGTTAATAAACTTTTCAATCAATCAATCAATCACTCTTGTTTCCATTCAGGTGTAGTTTTTAAGAATCCCTATCCTAGCGATGTGCATTACAAAATGGCCGCACAAAAACTACACTACCCAGAATATCCAAAATGGACGCCCTCGCAGGGTAGAATAGGATTCGACGACTATCTCTAGACTTTAACACCTATTTAAACCGATTAATTGCTATTGCTAAACATACATATACGTCCAATACAATACATCTACGTCCAATACAATATACAAGCATAAAGACACTTACCCATAAATGAAACAGAACGTTGGACGACAGACAACAACGTCGTGAAATCTGTATGTTGTCCTCGAAGCCACACGGACAGCGTTTACTCTCTTTGTACTTTTTGTCTTCTCTGAAACATTTTGGCATGTTCCAATAATGGACAACAGACACATGTCCCTTTCTCTTGGTGTCAACGACGCGGTGTCCAATCGGTTTTGGTAAATTAGCTCAACCGACAGTTTTTTTTAACAAGACAGGGCAGATCGTTCTGAATTTTCCTTTCGGCGCGCCTGGCACTTGCAGTCGAAAGCGTGTATCTTTCGGAGTTCCTCTTCAAGTTGTTGTCACCGAAGTAGTCCGTGATGTGGTCACTCATTAACGCAGAGGAGTCTATACTCATTCCATCTCTTCCTCTATTAAGAGCAACTGATAATCTTTGTGCGGCCATGTCGATGTTATCTAAGCAGCAAACAAGTGTTGTGGGCTACAGGTGCTGTGAATTATAAACACCAGACAGTGTGGGGGCGTACCTCACATTAACAGCAGCCTTTCACATGCAAAAATAGGACAGCCCGAGGGAACTGCCCCCAGAGCTTCGTGAGAGACGATCATAGTATGTCTCAAGGAGCCATTTTTAAACACAATTTAAACACAATTAGAGTTATTATATATGTTCGCTGTTATACTAAATATGTTCTTCAACCCTCGAACTGTAAGTATATATATATATAAAAAAAAAAAAACGGAAATAAAAAAAAAAAAAAAAAAAAAATACTTTCCATTCTCGTCAGGAACCTGGATCGCCGAGTTGTAGGCGCGCACGCTGGGCGTGGTCACATATACGTCCAAATCATGTTGTTTATCGAGTTATTGGTAACGGATTGCTATCCATTGTGTCTAGCTCGAGTCCCGGGACTATTAGCGAGTGATCGGACCGAATTGGAATGAGCACCAGCTTCCGTTTCCGGTTTCCGGTTTGGGCGATCCGCCGATCGGCCACCAGATGGCGCTCTTGAACCGTCGGAGAGTTGAGAGGGGATCAACAGTAGATCTCAAGTCTCCGGGGGAGAAATATGATTGCGATCACAGATTTTTTAAATATTGATCTCAATGACATGTTACGGCGTCATTGGCAGAATTAGCATGGCGGGGAATGACTAGATAAGGCGTCCTTGGCGGCCATAATCTTTTTTTTTCTTTTTTTCTGTATATTACTAGTGAAGCACTAGCCTCACTAGTTGTCATGTGATAACCTCCACTGGTGTGTACTGTGTGGTGAGTGATGTGTGTACTGTGTGATGAGTGATGTGTGTACTGTGTGATGAGTGATGTGTGTACTGTGTGATGTGTGATGTGTGTACTGTGTGGTGAGTGATGTGTGTACTGTGTGGTGAGTGATGTGTGTACTGTGTGATGAGTGATGTGTGTACTGTGTGGTGAGTGATGTGTGTACTGTGTGATGTGTGTACTGTGTGGTGAGTGATGTGTGTACTGTGTGATGAGTGATGTGTGTACTGTGTGGTGAGTGATGTGTGTACTGTGTGATGAGTGATGTGTGTACTGTGTACTGTGTGATGTGTGATGTGTGTACTGTGTGTACTGTGTGATGAGTGATGTGTGTACTGTGTGTACTGTGTGATGAGTGATGTGTGTACTGTGTACTGTGTGATGTGTGATGTGTGTACTGTGTGTACTGTGTGATGAGTGATGTGTGTACTGTGTGGTGAGTGATGTGTGTACTGTGTGATGAGTGATGTGTGTACTGTGTACTGTGTGATGTGTGTACTGTGTGATGTGTGTACTGTGTGATGTGTGATGTGTGTACTGTGTGATGTGTGTACTGTGTGATGTGTGTACTGTGTGATGAGTGATGTGTGATGTGTGTACTGTGTACTGTGTGATGTGTGTACTGTGTGATGTGTGTACTGTGTGATGAGTGATGAGTGATGTGTGTAATGTGTGATGTGTGTACTGTGTGTACTGTGTGATGTGTGTACTGTGTGATGTGTGATGTGTGTACTGCGTGGTGAGTGATGTGTGATGAGTGATGTGTGTACTGTGTGTACTGTGTGCACTGTGTGATGTGTGTACTGTGTGATGTGTGATGTGTGTACTGTGTGATGTGTGTACTGTGTGATGTGTGTACTGTGTGATGAGTGATGTGTGTACTATGTGATGTGTGTACTGTGTGTACTGTGTGATGTGTGATGTGTGTACTGTGTGATGTGTGGTGAGTGATGTGTGTAATGTGTGATGTGTGTACTATGTGATGTGTGTACTGTGTGATGTGTGTACTGTGTGATGTGTGATGAGTGATGTGTGTACTGTGTGATGTGTGATGTGTGTACTATGTGATGTGTGTACTGTGTGATGTGTGTACTGTGTGATGTGTGATGTGTGTACTGTGTGATGTGTGATGTGTGTACTGAGTGATGTGTGTACTGTGTGATGTGTGTACTGTGTGGTGAGTGATGTGTGTACTGTGTGTGATGTGTGATGAGTGATGTGTGTACTGTGTGATGTGTGATGAGTGATGTGTGATGAGTGATGTGTGTACTGAGTGATGTGTGTACTGTGTGATGTGTGTACTGTGTGGTGAGTGATGTGTGTACTGTGTGTGATGTGTGATGAGTGATGTGTGTAATGTGTGATGAGTGATGTGTGTACTGTGTGATGTGTGATGAGTGATGTGTGATGAGTGATGTGTGATGTGTGTACTGTGTGATGTGTGATGTGTGATGTGTGTACTATGTGATGTGTGTACTATGTGATGTGTGTACTGTGTGATGTGTGTACTGTGTGGTGAGTGATGTGTGTACTGTGTGATGTGTGTACTGTGTGGTGAGTGATGTGTGTACTGTGTGATGTGTTCTGGGCCAACACCGCGCACGCCTGCTTCTGATCTGGAGAAGAAGAGACGTAGAGTATGAATTTCTTGGTATAGTTAGGCAAAGCCAGGGCCGGCGCCTCTAACAGTCGGGACTTGATTGTTTCGAATGCCCGTGAGCCATCCTCGGTCCATACCACTTTACTACTCAGTTTATCAACGCCCGCTTCTTTCATCATCTCTCTCAATGGTTTCACTATTTCCGTATAGTTCTCGACCCATGGAGAGCTGTACCCCATTATACCCAGAAATCCCATTAGCTGTCGTACCGTCACAGGTTTGGACGCCGTCTTTATGGCCACCAAATGTTCTTCTGAAATAGCCCGATGGCCCTGTGAAATTGTTTGTCCTAAATAGATCACTTTAGGTTTACAATATTGCAACTTCTTCAACGACACTTTATGGCCGTTTTCCGCCAACAGCTGCAACAGTTTCACGGAATCGCGATGACATGTTGTCTGATCGTCCGCGCACAGTATCAGATCATCCATGTACTGAATGACCCTAGAGGTCATGACCTTATCCAACCCCTCTAAATCCTCCCTTAGGATTTTGTTGAATATGTGTGGCGAATGCTTTAGTCCCTGAGGGATCCTAGTATACTCATAATATTCATCCTTATAAGTAAAACCAAAAAAATGCTGGCACTCCTCACTCAAGGGCACACTAAAATATGCACTACACAAATCTATAACCGTAAAGTATTCAGCTTTCGACGGGATAAATGTCAATAGCACATGGGGGTCGGGGACATCTGATGGATAGTCAAGTAACACCTCGTTGATAGCTCTTAAATCATGCACCAGCCGGTAAGAGGTATCAGGCTTCTCCACGGGTAGCAACGGCGTGTTGCTCCGGGGATTAGTTGTTTTCCGTAGGACTCCTGCAGCTAAAAGTCCTTTAATTTGTGGCTCGATTCCAGCCACCGCTTTCTCCTTCAATGGATACTGTTTTTTCCAAGGCAGGGTGGCCCCAGGTCTAAGCCCCACCTTCACAGGTTGAGCGGACTTGATTAGTCCAATGTCAGTGCTGTTTTTTGCCCACAGCGTCTCAGGCACCGCCTCCATCATGTCCTCTTGGAGGCTTGATGCATTAGGGAGTTCTCCCAGTGTCTCTTGGGATAATTGCACAGTTTGGGGACGACCCATCCCTGTGCCTTGGACCATGATCTTAATAAACCTTTTATCAGGGCTTATCCAGATCCGTTTGTTTTCTTTCATCTGTTCAAATTCCATCCCTTCGGCTTTTTTCATCATTTCGCCTATGTGCTGTTGATCACATGAGCTGATTACCTTCAAAGTCACATGGGGAACACTGTCCATAATGCCGTGCTCTTTATGCAGATAGTCGCTCCGTGCAATACGTAGCGCTGCTCCCTGTGGCCCCAATATGATATTGGTAGCATTCAGCTGTACTTTGTCAGGTTGCACCCTCAGCCACTCCTTAGTCTGTGACGAGTCTGCATCTTTATGATACTGCAGAGTGCAATGATAGGGGGTCTTTGGATCACTTGCTTCAGGCATATTGGCAGTGATAAATTTCTCCCATTGCAAGGCTGGACCAAGCAACTCTTGGTCCAGTCCCCCTAGACAATAAATCTCTGGTGGTTGACTGTCGATTCGTTGTACCATCTGATAGTACTGGTCTTCTCGTTCGGCTATCACGCAACCCTCCGCAGTACATTTAATGTCCATCCCCAGTAACCCCAGCCCATCTCGGCCAAGTAAGTTAATAGGTGTGCTTTCCGAGACCAGCACAGGGAGAGTCGCTTCCCTGCCTTGATATCTCAGAGTCACAGGATCGGTAACAGCCGTCAGCTGGTTTACTCCCTCAAATCCAATTGTCCGTCCGTACGTTAAAAAAGTGTATCGTTAATGATGGTGGTAAAAAACAGTCTGTAGTGTAGTAGTGAAAGTAGACTGTACACACCTGGAGTTTCTCCACCTGCAACTTCTCTGGCCTTCCCGCGGCTTGCTGTAATTGGTGATTGTTGGAGTAGCATTGAGAACACAGATCTGTCCTGGGTTTTGTGATCATTATCTGCGGAAGGAGTGCTTTCCACAACCGAAGGAAGGATCTCTGACCAACAACACGAAATCTCCCGCGGTGTGAGGCCATCTGTCTTGTAGTGTTTGAAAAGGCTTTTGAGAAGCGCATCGCTGATCCTAAACAAAAATGTTAACAATAGGGAAGAGAATTAATGAATGAAATACACACATTGTACACACTGTATCTGTATGTCATGTATGTCATATATTATGTTATGATGAATTGAAAATGGGGGACCCTGATGTAAACAAGATGAAAGTCTTTCTCTGGTCTGCATCCCCTTAACAATTGTATGTATTGAGCTGTACTGTACTGTACCCATTCTGCAATCTGTTAATAAACTTTTCAATCAATCAATCAATCACTCTTGTTTACATTCAGGTGTAGTTTTTAAGAATCCCTATCCTAGCGATGTGCATTACAAAATGGCCGCACAAAAACTACACTACCCAGAATATCCAAAATGGACGCCCTCGCAGGGTAGAATAGGATTCGACGACTATCTCTAGACTTTAACACCTATTTAAACCGATTAATTGCTATTGCTAAACATACATATACGTCCAATACAATACATCTACGTCCAATACAATATACAAGCATAAAGACACTTACCCATAAATGAAACAGAACGTTGGACGACAGACAACAACGTCGTGAAATCTGTATGTTGTCCTCGAAGCCACACGGACAGCGTTTACTCTCTTTGTACTTTTCGTCTTCTCTGAAACATTTTGGCATGTTCCAATAATGGACAACAGACACATGTCCCTTTCTCTTGGTGTCAACGACGCGGTGTCCAATCGGTTTTGGTAAATTAGCTCAACCGACAGTTTTTTTTAACAAGACAGGGCAGATCGTTCTGAATTTTCCTTTCGGCGCGCCTGGCACTTGCAGTCGAAAGCGTGTATCTTTCGGAGTTCCTCTTCAAGTTGTTGTCACCGAAGTAGTCCGTGATGTGGTCACTCATTAACGCAGAGGAGTCTATACTCATTCCATCTCTTCCTCTATTAAGAGCAACTGATAATCTTTGTGCGGCCATGTCGATGTTATCTAAGCAGCAAACAAGTGTTGTGGGCTACAGGTGCTGTGAATTATAAACACCAGACAGTGTGGGGGCGTACCTCACATTAACAGCAGCCTTTCACATGCAAAAATAGGACAGCCCGAGGGAACTGCCCCCAGAGCTTCGTGAGAGACGATCATAGTATGTCTCAAGGAGCCATTTTTAAACACAATTTAAACACAATTAGAGTTATTATATATGTTCGCTGTTATACTAAATATGTTCTTCAACCCTCGAACTGTAAGTATATATATATAAAAAAAAAAAACGGAAAAAAAAAAAAAAAAAAAAATACTTTCCATTCTCGTCAGGAACCTGGATCGCCGAGTTGTAGGCGCGCACGCTGGGCGTGGTCACATATACGTCCAAATCATGTTGTTTATCGAGTTATTGGTAACGGATTGCTATCCATTGTGTCTAGCTCGAGTCCCGGGACTATTAGCGAGTGATCGGACCGAATTGGAATGAGCACCAGCTTCCGTTTCCGGTTTCCGGTTTGGGCGATCCGCCGATCGGCCACCAGATGGCGCTCTTGAACCGTCGGAGAGTTGAGAGGGGATCAACAGTAGATCTCAAGTCTCCAGGGGAGAAATATGATTGCGATCACAGATTTTTTAAATATTGATCTCAATGACATGTTACAGCGTCATTGGCAGAATTAGCATGGCGGGGAATGACTAGATAAGGCGTCCTTGGCGGCCATAATCTTTTTTTTTCTTTTTTTCTGTATATTACTAGTGAAGCACTAGCCTCACTAGTTGTCATGTGATAACCTCCACTGGTGTGTACTGTGTGGTGAGTGATGTGTGTACTGTGTGATGAGTGATGTGTGTACTGTGTGATGAGTGATGTGTGTACTGTGTGATGTGTGATGTGTGTACTGTGTGGTGAGTGATGTGTGTACTGTGTGGTGAGTGATGTGTGTACTGTGTGATGAGTGATGTGTGTACTGTGTGGTGAGTGATGTGTGTACTGTGTGATGTGTGTACTGTGTGGTGAGTGATGTGTGTACTGTGTGATGAGTGATGTGTGTACTGTGTGGTGAGTGATGTGTGTACTGTGTGATGAGTGATGTGTGTACTGTGTGATGTGTGATGTGTGTACTGTGTGTACTGTGTGATGAGTGATGTGTGTACTGTGTGTACTGTGTGATGAGTGATGTGTGTACTGTGTACTGTGTGATGTGTGATGTGTGTACTGTGTGTACTGTGTGATGAGTGATGTGTGTACTGTGTGGTGAGTGATGTGTGTACTGTGTGATGAGTGATGTGTGTACTGTGTACTGTGTGATGTGTGTACTGTGTGATGTGTGTACTGTGTGATGTGTGATGTGTGTACTGTGTGATGTGTGTACTGTGTGATGTGTGTACTGTGTGATGAGTGATGTGTGATGTGTGTACTGTGTACTGTGTGATGTGTGTACTGTGTGATGTGTGTACTGTGTGATGAGTGATGAGTGATGTGTGTAATGTGTGATGTGTGTACTGTGTGATGTGTGTACTGTGTGATGTGTGATGTGTGTACTGCGTGGTGAGTGATGTGTGATGAGTGATGTGTGTACTGTGTGTACTGTGTGCACTGTGTGATGTGTGTACTGTGTGATGTGTGATGTGTGTACTGTGTGATGTGTGTACTGTGTGATGTGTGTACTGTGTGATGAGTGATGTGTGTACTATGTGATGTGTGTACTGTGTGTACTGTGTGATGTGTGATGTGTGTACTGTGTGATGTGTGATGAGTGATGTGTGTAATGTGTGATGTGTGTACTATGTGATGTGTGTACTGTGTGATGTGTGTACTGTGTGATGTGTGATGAGTGATGTGTGTACTGTGTGATGTGTGATGTGTGTACTATGTGATGTGTGTACTGTGTGATGTGTGTACTGTGTGATGTGTGATGTGTGTACTGTGTGATGTGTGATGTGTGTACTGAGTGATGTGTGTACTGTGTGATGTGTGTACTGTGTGGTGAGTGATGTGTGTACTGTGTGTGATGTGTGATGAGTGATGTGTGTAATGTGTGATGAGTGATGTGTGTACTGTGTGATGTGTGATGAGTGATGTGTGATGAGTGATGTGTGATGTGTGTACTGTGTGATGTGTGATGTGTGATGTGTGTACTATGTGATGTGTGTACTATGTGATGTGTGTACTGTGTGATGTGTGTACTGTGTGGTGAGTGATGTGTGTACTGTGTGATGTGTGTACTGTGTGGTGAGTGATGTGTGTACTGTGTGATGTGTTCTGGGCCAACACCGCGCACGCCTGCTTCTGATCTGGAGAAGAAGAGACGTAGAGTATGAATTTCTTGGTATAGTTAGGCAAAGCCAGGGCCGGCGCCTCTAACAGTCGGGACTTGATTGTTTCGAATGCCCGTGAGCCATCCTCGGTCCATACCACTTTACTACTCAGTTTATCAACGCCCGCTTCTTTCATCATCTCTCTCAATGGTTTCACTATTTCCGTATAGTTCTCGACCCATGGAGAGCTGTACCCCATTATACCCAGAAATCCCATTAGCTGTCGTACCGTCACAGGTTTGGACGCCGTCTTTATGGCCACCAAATGTTCTTCTGAAATAGCCCGATGGCCCTGTGAAATTGTTTGTCCTAAATAGATCACTTTAGGTTTACAATATTGCAACTTCTTCAACGACACTTTATGGCCGTTTTCCGCCAACAGCTGCAACAGTTTCACGGAATCGCGATGACATGTTGTCTGATCGTCCGCGCACAGTATCAGATCATCCATGTACTGAATGACCCTAGAGGTCATGACCTTATCCAACCCCTCTAAATCCTCCCTTAGGATTTTGTTGAATATGTGTGGCGAATGCTTTAGTCCCTGAGGGATCCTAGTATACTCATAATATTCATCCTTATAAGTAAAACCAAAAAAATGCTGGCACTCCTCACTCAAGGGCACACTAAAATATGCACTACACAAATCTATAACCGTAAAGTATTCAGCTTTCGACGGGATAAATGTCAATAGCACATGGGGGTCGGGGACATCTGATGGATAGTCAAGTAACACCTCGTTGATAGCTCTTAAATCATGCACCAGCCGGTAAGAGGTATCAGGCTTCTCCACGGGTAGCAACGGCGTGTTGCTCCGGGGATTAGTTGTTTTCCGTAGGACTCCTGCAGCTAAAAGTCCTTTAATTTGTGGCTCGATTCCAGCCACCGCTTTCTCCTTCAATGGATACTGTTTTTTCCAAGGCAGGGTGGCCCCAGGTCTAAGCCCCACCTTCACAGGTTGAGCGGACTTGATTAGTCCAATGTCAGTGCTGTTTTTTGCCCACAGCGTCTCAGGCACCGCCTCCATCATGTCCTCTTGGAGGCTTGATGCATTAGGGAGTTCTCCCAGTGTCTCTTGGGATAATTGCACAGTTTGGGGACGACCCATCCCTGTGCCTTGGACCATGATCTTAATAAACCTTTTATCAGGGCTTATCCAGATCCGTTTGTTTTCTTTCATCTGTTCAAATTCCATCCCTTCGGCTTTTTTCATCATTTCGCCTATGTGCTGTTGATCACATGAGCTGATTACCTTCAAAGTCACATGGGGAACACTGTCCATAATGCCGTGCTCTTTATGCAGATAGTCGCTCCGTGCAATACGTAGCGCTGCTCCCTGTGGCCCCAATATGATATTGGTAGCATTCAGCTGTACTTTGTCAGGTTGCACCCTCAGCCACTCCTTAGTCTGTGACGAGTCTGCATCTTTATGATACTGCAGAGTGCAATGATAGGGGGTCTTTGGATCACTTGCTTCAGGCATATTGGCAGTGATAAATTTCTCCCATTGCAAGGCTGGACCAAGCAACTCTTGGTCCAGTCCCCCTAGACAATAAATCTCTGGTGGTTGACTGTCGATTCGTTGTACCATCTGATAGTACTGGTCTTCTCGTTCGGCTATCACGCAACCCTCCGCAGTACATTTAATGTCCATCCCCAGTAACCCCAGCCCATCTCGGCCAAGTAAGTTAATAGGTGTGCTTTCCGAGACCAGCACAGGGAGAGTCGCTTCCCTGCCTTGATATCTCAGAGTCACAGGATCGGTAACAGCCGTCAGCTGGTTTACTCCCTCAAATCCAATTGTCCGTACGTATCGACCGGACATGGTTAGGTGCGTCGCGTCTTGGGGTTGTACTACCGTGTAGGCCGCACCGGTGTCTGCCATCATCTCGACAGATTTGTCATTCACCGTTACGCACACAATAGGCTCCTCCCTCAAAGACGACACTGACAGCTGACACCTCCCCATTGGACTCTCTGGGCCTCTTCATAGTGGTTCATCTGGCCCTCTTGCTGGATTTACCGGGCCAATGTTCTCACTAGGGTCTTGAACTCGGGGTTGGCCTTGGCCTTGCCAATTTCTTCCCCGGTCTCCCCCTCTGACTTGGTAGTCCTGTCCACAGTCCCGTGCGAGATGACCAGTCTCCCCGCACGGCCAACACTCCAGCCGCCGCACCGCGTATCCATTCGGATTCCGGCCTCTGCCTCCACCTCTTCCTCGTGGTTGCCACCCGATTGCTCCTCTTGACCTTTGTTGTTGTTCCGGCGCATGACCCCCTTGTGTTCCCGCTTGAGCCCGTCTTTGTTCCTGTGGTTCCCCTTCATAGCCTGTCCCACCTCTTGGTTGTGGGGCCTGGACTAAGGCTTGAAGGTATTCCACTACCTTCCCTGCATCGGTTGGCTGTTGATACATGATCTTACGTTGTTGATCCATATCCTTCTCCTTTGCCCTTTGCTCTTTTTTCCGATACAGTTCAACGTAATGGTCCACTTGATCAATATATAAGTTCACTGCCATACTTGACAATGACACCACCTCGGCCAATTTCTGTCTTACCTCTAGGGGGAGGCCGTTTTCAATCTTGGCTCTTAACGTGGCTTCATGCATAGGGTCAAGTCCTGCCTCCTGACCAGTTGTATTCTTCCACGCGGCATAGGCTTGTCGTACGTACAGCCTGGGGTGAATTGTTGCCCCCAGAGTACCAATCTGAATTTGGTCTGCGTGCAGTCTCGTTGGATAGGCTTCTCGTAAGGCCATCCACATTACTCCCCTGTGCGCTGTGAACAGGTCCGCATCATGCGCTCCAGTCCCCACATGGCCATGCAGGTGAGCCGTCTCCAGTATCCTTTCCATGCCGTCTTTTCCCATCATGGTTGTCAATATTTTCTTGACATCCCCCATTGCCATTTCTGTGCCGACCATCAACTCCTCCAGTTGGGCAATCCATGGGTTGGCCCCATTCTGGAGGGGCGGCAATTTCTCAGTCACCTGTGTCATGTCCGACGCCTTCAAGGGGTGATATTCCAGGTCCTGTCCTCTTATTATTATAGGAGCCATGCGGATAGGGGCTAGCTTGTTTTTCGTCTGTGATCTGGTCAGCCTTCTCTCCCTTACAGCATCTTCTACTTTCTGGAGGGCCTCTTTCTGCTCTTCTTTTTTGTCTTGCAGGGCATTTTGCTTTCCCTCAATGCCAGCCCGTATCCTCATGATCTCTTTATATTCCTCTCCCCCATCCATGTTTGCAGAGTCGTGGCTCGTAAATCGCCCTACTAGGACAGCGTGGTCCCTGTCCAAAGCCACGAGCGCCTGGTCTATCTCTGTCAGATCGTCTTTTATCTGTGTCATCTGCCCCCCAAGTGCGATGTCGATAGCCTCCGGCTTCTTACCTACTGCATCTACATCCGCCCACTGTGGTTTCGTGAAACCAATCTCGAAACTGTCAGGGTCTACCCCCCTGCTGGACTGGGGTTGGGGGGAAGGGAGAGCTCGGTATACGGAGTGGGGCGCAGGAGCTGGGGGGCTTTGTAAGTACTCCGGCTGGCGGACAGACTCTCTCTGGTGGTCATACCCTCTCATAAACTCTCTGAGGATGGCCGTAGGTTTCCTTCATCCTTGCCCACTCTTTCTGTTTTAACATTGTCTCATAGCCTTCCTTTCCCATTCTTTCAGCTTCTTGGATCACTCTAGTTCGCTCTGACATCCTTTCCATCCCTTCCCTTGGCCGTGAGGCGGCCGCATACTCTCTGTCTGACCAAGTCTGGGCTGACCTGTCTGTTGGCCGTGAGGCGGCCGCATACTCTCTGTCTGACCAAGTCTGGGCTGACCTGTCTGGTTGCCTAGCTATCAGCTGAATTGATGTCTTTGCTTGTCCCTTCTCTTTGTTCCCCGCATCATCTGTCATTTCATAAGGACTCGTCATCTCTAATACAGGTAAGATGGGGTATATTGTCCCCCCATTCCTACTGGCATATGGCGGGGGTGCTAAAGCTCCCTCAATTCTTTCCTGTTGGGCAATAAGATAGGAGGCTGGGGTGGGTGAGGCTAACTGAACTGCACTTTGGGCGGTGACCGGTGTTGTGTTAGGGGCCAGGGGAGTTATGGTGACCGGGACTACCTCCTCTACTGGTTTGTCTGCATCATTGCCATTTGCAATGGCCTTCCTTTCACTATCTCTCCTCTCGGCTTCCCGTGCATAAGAGTCTATCATGCTTGTTTCTTGCAAATATTTCTTTGCCCTTGCCACCTTGTCCCCTTGATATTTATAGGTCTTAATTAGCATTCGTATATTAGCTATTAACTCCAAATCAAAAGAACCCTCGACAGGCCAACGTTTCGCAAGATTTTTCCATCTATCATTCCATCTTTTTGATACATAAATTGCTTTTGCCAAGTAATATTCGTTACCTTTTGTCGTGTCGTGTTCGTTGGCCATAATCTGTACTGGACTCTCTTCCATCCATCCAATTACGGTCGACTTATCTGCTTTGGTTGTGGCTTTCATTTTCTTATATGCGCTTTTTCTCCCCATTTTTCTAAAGTTTCTCTTGTCTTTTTTATCTTGTAACAATGGCAACAGGCAGAAAAGTAGCTTGTGTAATCCCTATCTAAGTGTAGGTGTCTATGCTTCTTGTGACTGACTCCTACTCGGACAGCCAATAGTGGCACTGTGGGCCCTTCCTATTCTCTTCTGTCCCTTGTTCACCTGAAATTCTTATTCTTACCTGATTTGTGGTGTTCCGCGTGTCCAATCGAACTGCTGGAGATCAGAGCACACAATGACAACAGTTCTTGTTAATTTATCAACCGGACTTGTACTTTACTCTGTCTTTATAATCAAATTCCTGAGAGGTTCTTTTCATTCACTGTATGAGTATCTTTTTACTTTCCAAAAAAAACTCTTAAACACGAGACCTTTGTAATTGATACATGTGTGTGATACCGCCAGTTTCTACTCCCTGTTTTTCTTCTCGTTCGATCTCTGTCAACACACTGGGTTCCTATTTTTTGTCGAATTTCGGCTCTCCTTTACTTCCGCTTGATTCCACTCCAATTCTGATACTCCTCGGAAAACAAAAACATCTTGATTAATATAGTTACATTCATTTTTTCACATTCTTTTTCATTATTCAGTACCACTCCCCCCAGGGGACACCTGTCACTCAGACACGTGTCCCCCAGAGATAATCTAAAGAATGCCACGGACGCCGCGCCACGCACGCCGTGAGGTGTCAACCCTGTTTATTGAAGAGACCCTGACAGCCCCTCCACAGCGGTCTGAACACACCTCACCACAGGTACAAAGCAGTCAGCATTCCGGCAACTTATCCCGTCCTTCAGGCCAGTATCCCCAGAGTCCAGTGCCCTGCCGGACGGCCATGCATAGCCGACCAGACCCAACACCGAACTCCGGGTACACCGCCCCACATCATATAGTCAATCCAAACGTACCTACTATGGGAAAAAAAAAACACAATTGCATACACAACCTTATCTCGTCAACGGCAACGTACGGTCATCCAGGAACGTCCCCCGCCTCACACCCACACGCACGCTCCGGCCCTCCCACTCCCCAACCCTGAATGTCCACCACCCAGATCAGAGAATAGTTGCCAGCGCGGACGCCGGGCATCTCGGCTTTATTGGAACGCCCACACCCACCCTGCCACCCTCCGCGCCATCCCTTAACATCATCATCGCATACGCAGGTGCAGTCGAGCAGTGTGGGTCCTCAGACGCAGAACCAGCCGCGCCGAGAGTCCTGAACACGTACACCACACACACCCTGATTACATTCACACAAACAACTATAACCGCAAACATCACCACAGCACACAGCAAATACTTAGCAATCGTCCATCCTATATAGCCCATCCAACTTTGACCCCAGCCCTCCCACGAGTCCTCCCGCGGGGGCTGCATCTCCCTAGTAATATTCTTCAAATGCTCTATAATCGCTGGTATGCCACCTATATCATTTTCTGGGATAAATGTGCAGCATTCCTGACCAATCAACGCACACGTGCCTCCTGAACTTGCCAACAGGAAGTCCAAACCTGTCCTTGACTGCAGTTCCATCAGTCTTAAGGACCGTAACTCTTGAGCCTCCAGGGTCATACCCTTCGCGGTCGTAGCCGCCATATCCTCAAACACGCGAGCTAGATGGTCCAGTTCACCCATGTTCGCATACGTCCCCCACCAGGGAAACGCCACCCTGAAAAAGTGGTCCGCATCCCTCCTTCTCCTTGACCTGGGAAGCGTCGGCAAAACATCTGACACCCTCATAGCCGGCACTAAATACCCCAACGCACACCTACCCCTCCACTTAATAGGTAACGCGGCGTACGCATACTCACCACAAATCCAAAACGCCCCCCCTAGGGGCTGGCGCCTCTGAATCCTTACCCCATACTCCACTCTCACCCAAGCAGCCGTCCAAATAGCCCACGTCCCTACCACCGGACCTCCCCTCTACGCACATCTCAAACCCAGCCGCCCTAAACGCCACTGGAATGGGGCTACTGTCCTTTAGCCCTCCATAACCTATAGCCTTATTCGACCCCAACTCCCGGCCCAAATACCTCAATATCTTATCATGACCCACCCCGTCGCATAGGCCGGGGAGAGGCACGTCTCTCAACACATTGGCATGACACTTTGTTAAGGGGTGCGCAATCAGAGGAAGACCCGCGTCAGCCGCTTGCGGGGCCAAGCCACACACATAGCAATCCGACAACCAAACCACCGCCACAGCACACCCCCGAAGCACCCGCCTACTACTGTCACTCAAACCAGGAACCATGTCGAATGTTCCGTCCTCCTCTTCTTTCCTCTGTCACCGGCGCGTATCCTAATATGTCCTGCAATCCCCACAAACAACAACACAACTTTATAACCACACACACCACAGTCCACTGACACGAAGACCCCAACCTAAACACAATACTAGGACACCCCGGCACCCCAAGTAGGGTAGGAGAAAAAAGGCCGCAACGAAACCGCCGACCGGTCAAGAGAGGACCGGGCCAGAGGGAAAACATGTATCTCTATGCCGGTCTTCAGAAGGAAGAGGGGGGAGAGAGAGAAGGGCTCAGCGAGTGAGGCAAAGGATGGAGTGGGGGGGGTAGAAGGGAAATGGGAGAGAGGGGGGAAAAAGGGAGAGAGAGAGAAAAACATGCAGAAGGGGGGGGGGGGCAAAGGGAAAGAGGGAGCAAGACAAGGAGGGGGGCAGAAAAGAGAGGGAAATCGGGAGGAAAAAGGAGAGGGGGGAGAGGGAAGAGAAAGAGAGAAATAGTGAGAGAGAAGGGGGGGGGCAAAGGGAAAGAGCGAGAGACAGGGGGACTGAAGGAAAAAAAAAAGGAGGGGGGGGGGGGGGGGGGGCAAGAGAGAGAAAGTGCAAGGGGAGGGAAATGGGGGAGACCAGAAAGGAAAGGCATAAAGGGGGGGAAAAAGGGAGAGAAAGAAGCCATGGAGGGGGGGGGGGGGCACGTGGTCCCGAACAGACCTGTTCCAAACCATAAAACATATTACACAATACGCCATACTTTGCAACTGCCCAAACGCCTCCTATGGAGGGGGAGGGAGAGAGAGAGGGAGAGAGAGAGAGAAAAGAGAGAAAGTTAGAGAAGAGATAGAAGTGAAAGAGAGGAGACGGGGTACAGGGAGTGTAGGGAGAGAGACGGAAAAAGGGAGTGAGAGGGAGGCTAGGGGGTGTGGGGAAAGAGAAAGGAGAGGGAGAGGGAGAGAGGGGGGGTCGGCGGGAAGGGAGGCAGGGAGAGAGAGAGAGGGGGGGGAAAGAGATGGAAAGAGGGAGGGAAGGAGTGCGGGGAGAAAGAGAGAGGGAGAAAGAGAGAGATTGAGGGAGATAGAGAGAGAGAGAGAGGGGGAGAGAGAGATAGAGAGAGAGAAAGGGGGGGGGTAGAAAGGTGAGAGAGAGGGGGGGTTAGAATGGTGTGAGAGAGAGAGAGATAGGGGGGGCTAGAATGGTGTGTGAGAGAGAGAAAGTGAGAGAGAGAGAGAGAGAGGGGGAGAGAGAGAGGGAAGGAGGGAAGGAATGTGGGGAGAGTGAGAGAGGGAGAAAGAGAGAGAGTGAGGGAGATAGAGAGAGAGAGAGAGGGGGAGAGAGATGGAAGGAGTAGAAAGGTGAGAGAGGGGGAGAGAGAGGGAAGGAGGGAAGGAGTGTGGGGAGAGTGAGAGAGGGAGAAAGAGAGAGAGTGAGGGAGAGAGAGAGAGAGAGAGAGGGGGAGAGAGATGGAAGGAGGGAGTAGAAAGGTGAGAGAGAGGGGGGGAGTGAGAGAGAGAGGGGGAGAGAATGGTGTGTGAGAGAGAGAAAGTGAGAGAGAGAGAGAGAGAGAGGGGGAGAGAGAGGGAAGGAGGGAAGGAGTGTGGGGAGAGTGAAAGAGGGAGAAAGAGAGAGAGTGAGGGAGAGAGAGAGAGAGAGAGAGAGGGAGAGAGATGGAAGGAGGGAGGGAGTAGTAGAAAGGTGAGAGAGGGGGAGAGAGAGGGAAGGAGGGAAGGAGTGTGGGGAGAGTGAGAGAGGGAGAAAGAGAGAGAGAGGGGGAGAGAGAGGGAAGGAGGGAAGGAGTGTGGGGAGAGTGAGAGAGGGAGAAAGAGAGAGAGTGAGGGAGATAGAGAGAGAGAGAGAGAGAGAGAGAGAGAGAGAGATAGAGAGAGAGGGGGAGAGAGATGGAAGGAGGGAGTAGAAAGGTGAAAGAGAGGGGGGCAGAGAGAGAGAGAGAGAGAGAGAGCGAGAGAGGGGAGGGGGAGAGAGAGGGAAGGAGGGAAGGAGTGCGGGGAGAGTGAGAGAGGGAGAGAGAGAGAGAGTGAGGGAGATAGAGAGAGAGAGAGAGAGAGAGAGAGAGAGAGATGGAAGGAGGGAGTAGAAAGGTGAGAGAGAGGGAGGGAGAGAGAGAGAGAGAGAGAGAGAGAGAGAGAGAGAGAGAGAGAGAGAGAGAGAGAGAGAGAAAGAGAGAGGGGAGGGAGAGAGAGAAACAGAGGGACATCACATACATCCAACCATACAATAAGCCACGTTACATGCTGCCCAGGACGGGAGTCCAACGCCTCTACCGCCCCCTAGCGCAGTACCTACCACATCACACCGAAAACATAAACCCCTTACAATGGTCACCCCAGCCCCGTCCAAAATGGCGACCACTGCACTCCACTTAAAACGGCCGCGTGTCCCAGGTTGACTCTGGCGCCACCTAGTGCACTTTTAACCACATCACAATTACTTAAAACGGCCGCGTGTCCCAGGTTGACTCTGGCGCCACCTAGAGCACTTTTAACCACATCATAATTAATTTCAGTCTTTCACGTCTCACACACATTGTCCTTTCTCACAAGTGCGCATGCGCGCACTCCCATACGGCCTACTCACTCGCCACTCATCCTGCATTCGTTCAAACTTTCAGCCAATACCATGTAAACATTAGCCAATACCGCAAACTCACACGACTCATCCAACATAAATGACAATACAGTTACACTGCAATATCATCCCATTCACAACATACAGTATTGAACACCCCAAGCGAGCCACGACGAGCTATTGTAGCATGTAGCTTTAACCTAGCCGCGCGCTACGATACGCACGAGTTCTGACGAGAACGCGCTTTGTCCAGCACGAGCTCCGACGAGCATGCACGCGCCCCTCCACGCATAGTTGGGTGGCGCAGTGGATATAGCGTGCGCACCAGGTTCAATATTAAAAACCGTTCTCAGTCATATTGTAAGTGCCAATTTACAGATTTAATCCATACACATCACGCAACGTACAACACAACCATAAATCCTTCCACTCATACTCAAACACATGCCTAACCATAACTGCAATATCTTACACATCCTCCAAACTTACTTATCATAGGGTCCGAACGTCCGCGGCAGATCTCACATTCCGTCAATAACTACCGCGCGACTTCCTAAATGCAAGATCAAGCGTATTCACCCCCCGTACTATAGTCAGTGTTTAAGTTTACTATAGCGCTTTAATCGGCTTCCCACTAAGTACTTATTCATTATTACAGCGTACGCAATCAACTAACACGCCGGTTATGCTCAAGATCAAAAAAGATCTCCGGATCTGTTCGATATACGCCCTAAATTCGAACATACATCTTCATTTAATTCGGCTTGATAGTTTCCCGCAGATACATGTCCTGACTATCCATGTTCAGACAACAAACCATCCTATTGAAGCCCCTTGAGCACGCCCGGCCCCGCTTATATTAATTATTACGTAATAATCCTGTAATCGCACAAACCACGTTCCCCGATCACGCAGGTCCCAATTCATTCTTACCAAACCGATTTACATGTTCTAAAGAGCAACAGAGCCCATCTATACTGTACATACAGCTCTCTCCCCCTTCAGAACAAGCAAAGTCCCATCCTAGCGCTCCTTTTCCCGAGAATACGTTTTAGGGATCTCGTATTGCCAGGAAGCGCCTCCTGTCGCACGCCAGCAGATTACCGAGATTCCTGGCCAGAAAAACCTTTCATCTGCCGCCACCCGACGCTTTTGACCATTTCCCATAACCGGATAGTCTGTGCACCCAATATACATCTTCATTTTACATGAGGCTATATCTTAGCAATCCCCCTCTTGGCTCGAATTGAACGCCCGTACACTCCATAGTCACACTCACCTGTGTTTATCAGCTCCGGATCCGCGATGACGACTTGTTGAGGTGAACAAATGGAGTAAAAAAAAAAATTCTTTTTCTGTTCTCGATCAAACGGTCGTATTAATTCTTGGGCCACGACACCAATAAATGTAGTATCTTCCTAGCTTAATCTATCTATCTACCTGCTCTGCGTTGTGTTAAACCTTAAAAAGCCCTTGAAGTACTATATCTACAAATGCAGTAAACCAGGTAATGGTTTCTGCTCGTTACCAACAGAGGAAACGGCGCGGCGGTTGAAGAAAACGAGTTCCGAGCAGATCGATCTTTGAAGAATCTGTGTTTAATGAAAAGGATTTCAACAGATATTACAAACGAATAAATGCAATGAAACTACGAGATGCATCCAATATGCCGGAGGATCGTAGAATTCAGACTAAATATTCAATATAACCTAAAAAGCTTGTCTATAAGCATCTCTCGTCTCGGCTTCTTCTGATGGTAGTTAGAAATTGCCGTCTCTCTGCGTTTCTCGCCGGTCGGTTTGTCCTTGAGTCAAAGGGAGTGTGTAGAGTGAGCTGTTGAGCGTTGTCTCGTTTGTGGGGTTGTGTGTCTGATTTCTCCGTGGAGCCGGCCATATTCAAATCTAGACTCCGCCCCTAATTTTACGTCAAGCGGGCGTATCCGTCTGATTCGTACCGAGCTTCCTGATTGGAGAAACAATAGCTCTGGCTGTCAATAGGCTAGTCCACTACAGTGACGTCAGAACTGAATTTATTAGTGGGCGTTTTTCCAACAGTTTCAAGAACCCCAACGGGGCAAAAGGGGAACCCTTTGATGTAGGTTATTTACGTGGTTCCTTTTGGTCACCATGGGGGGGGGGGGATAGTCATCGCCACCCTTGGCAATCTATCCCTCCCCCCCTGTGAACCCTAAGGCCTTCCTGAGTATATCCTGTGTATTCAAACTCACAGGCTAGATGTCTACTGGGGGTTCTTTGATCTTAAAACTGTAAACCACGCAGCTGCTTATCTCATCACCTCCTCAGGAGATGAGACGGCCACTGGTTCTGGTTGAATTGTCTTTGAATTTTCTAATCTGTAGTGTGCATTATGTTGGTGCCAATTACCTGTCCCATTTTCGCCATTCTGTGCAGGCTGGTACATTTTTACACAGATTGGTTGATAAAACTACCACATTAATTAATAATAAACACTGTTAGGACTCTTAATAATAAACACTGTTAGGACTATCTGACTCTTAATAATAAACACTGTTAGGACTATCTGACTCTTATTAATAAACACTGTTAGGACTATAAACACTGTTAGGACTATCTGACTCTTAATAATAAACACTGTTACAGTGTTAGGACTATCTCGATTCACGCGTCACTACTGTAACTAGAAACTCTGGGTGTCACTGTACATCAGTGTGGAACTGTAAGCTGTAACGTTATGCGTTATTTCGCGTTTTTAACGTCATAAACCAACGCACTACCAGATTCACTCGTCACTGTACATCAGTGGAGGCTGCTTGCTGAAGCGCCAGCGGGGCGATGCGGTGGTTTGTCCCCGGCTTCCGTGCGCCGCCGCCGGCTTGACTCGGTCCAGCAGCAGCGGCCGTGCTCCGTTGTAGAAGCCCTTCAATGACAGAGCTCTCATATTTTGCGAATGCATAAACTATATCTTAAATTATGGCTATGTGTCTAATATGGCTGTCGCTTATATCAATGACTTCACGACAGCCATATTAGACACATAGCCATAATTTAAGATATAGTTTATGCATTCGCAAATATGAGAGCTCTGTCATTGAAGTGGGTGGTGGCAGTGTAACAGCGTTCACCCTGATGTAAAGTAGCGATTTTTATTGTTTTGTCATGACAAACCAATTACATAAGCTGGCTCTCATATTTGCGAATACAACAGCGTTCACCCTGATGTAAACAAAACAAGTCATTGGGAAGCGGCGCAACTCTCTGCCGCGCGGCAGCGCGGTCACGTGGCCGTGTGGCCAATCAGAGAAACGCTGAACGAAAGGCTGAACACAAGTTGGTTGCCTTTAATATTCACGCGGCCCGGACGGCATCCCTCCCAGGGCCGTCAGACTCTGCTCTGAGCAGCTTGCCCCTGTGCTCACAGACCTTTTTAATATGTCACTGGAGCGCCGCCTTGTTCCAAGGAGCTTCAAGGAATCTACTATCATTCCGGTTCTCAAGAAATCACCTGTGACTTGTCTTAATGATTACAGACCTATTGCTCTAACCTCAGTTTTAATGAAATGTTTAGAGGTGGCTAGTGCTGAATTATATAAAAGGTCAGATTCCTACCTGTCTTGATCCCTGGCAGTTCGCCTACAAGAAAAATAGATCAGTAGATGATGCTATTTCCTTAGCTCTTAATCCTGTGTAAGAACACTTAGATAAGAAAAACTCCTATGTTAGAATGCTTTTTATCGATTATAGCTCTGCTTTTAATACGCTTATTCCATCTAATCTGATCCACAAACTTCAGTGTCTGGGTCTGTATGTAATAACCTGATTTTACACCTTTTGGGCCTCTGGCAATAAATATGAGTGAAATTCTAGCTCTGTTGTCAAGACTGCACAGTTATTTCCCCTCTGGCTAGGAGTCATACAGGGGAACCATTCCAGAATTCTATTTCCTCCATCCAGCTTAGCAAACCTGTGTATACTGTGATTAACCTAGTAATGTACATACAGGGACCTGCTGTGAGTACTAGAGCATTCATTCAACATCCCTGACCAGCAGCAATGCAGCATGGCTCTTTTTTACACCAGATGCGTAGAAGAGCTACCAAGGATGAAAGTGACGGATGTCCACAGGATTGTAAAAGCAAGCAGTAAAGCATCAAACTCTTTGCTGGACAAGGGTTTTAAAATGTGTCCAGCTATATCTTCGATTATGAAGGTGTTGTACATTTTTCCTTTACAATTTGTGTTGACAAAGGACCCCAATGTAAACAAGCCATATTGCTTTCTTGGGTTTAAATCCTCTTAGCAGACCCTGTATTGAACTGTACTGTCATGTGCTTTTTGTATACAAACTGCTAATAAAGTATTAAATCAATCAAAAGTCAAACTATCTTGTTATTCATCATGTCATGTTTTATGCCTAACAGTTTCAAATAAAGACAAGCTGACAGGTGAAGTCAGCATCAGAGCCTGTTGCTACAGGTCACTGAAGAAGAATGAAAAGCCCCACAGTTTAAGAGTAGGGTGAAATGGTGGAAGGGCGGTGTTTGTTCAGGGCTCCAGAGTACTAAACGTTTTAGTTGGTTGCACTGTGCGCCTAACTTTTTCATGTAATGCATAATTCAGGTGCAGCTATACATACACACACATAAACAGACCTGCTAAATGTAAGGTGCATTGGTGCGACCAATTATAATTTTTAGATGCATTAACATATATTTTTGGGGTGCATCTGATTCCCAAATGGGTGCCCTCTGGAGCCCCGTGCCTGTGGGTGCTCTCGTCAGTCACGTTATTGACTTGACTCTGTTCATGGCCTAGTTTTCTGTTTATGGCCCGTTCCAGTTCTGTTGATTGCATGTTCATGTTGTTCTCTGTTCAAAGCCTGTTCATGGCTGTGTTCTCTGGTCATGGTCTACCTGCTTAATCATTACTGCTGGTAAGTACCAAAGCAGTGTTATCATTAGCATATGGCAGGCGTTGACACTAAGGGTTGCCCACCTGCCCCTTGCAGGTAAATAAAACTTTCGGGCAGGTAGTTTGCTTTCCAGTTACCCGACCGGGCAAGTGCTTGTTTTAGAGGGAACACAACCGTCTATAAACACAACACGAGATATCTGTCTAAACACCTGAACGTGGTCAGGTCAGGTCTTCTGGTCTGTGGAATGTAAAATAAGAGCACTGTTGACCTATAATGTGCTATTTTCACATTGTTTAAAGTAAAATAAGTGTTAAATTTAACGGTAATTCAATTTATGGTAATTTTCATTTTACCTACATGTAGCAGGGTGGATTATCCCTGCTTCGTGGGAACGGTTGCTGGCAGTCACGAGGTAGCTGGACACAGTAGAGCTCCGTCTGACTGCACCCTCGTCTTTGGGCCTGGAGTGTCGACTGGAGGCTGGTAGTGTGAGTGGATGGGGCCCGGGATTTACCAACCTGGTCTGGTACTCTGGCCTTCCTTCCCTGCAGCAGGGCGGTCAGCAGTACTTCCCAACACGCTCCCACTTCCCCCAGTTGCTCCTTAAACCCTCCCACACCTAGTGACTGAATTGTAAATAAATACCCTGAGTTCCCCCCGCAAGCAGTACCCTCCCTCAATGACCCTAGAAACCTTACAATGAAGAGGGAAAGGTGGAATAGGAAAGGGTTAATTATATTAACGTTACCCACACCAAAAGGGTTGTCAAACGGCCCATGGATAGACACACACACAAATCTCCCATCTAATTCCTTAATGTTACTTATTCTGGTTTGTTACAATGATTTAATATAAGTGACCAATTGGACTGCAGTCCCACTATGGTGCTGCTTGTAACTCCATGCCTCATGAACACGTATATTATACACCCACCTCTGGGTTACTGTCAGGGATAATATACTTCAATGTGTTTGACTCATCGCCCACGTCTGGGTTTTCACTCTGTATAATACCTCAAAGGCTTTAATTATACGGCAAGAATAATACCTCTCTAGGCTTTATTTATAATACACCAGGGCCCTCATTTATCAATTTTTCTTAGAAAGTATACTATTTTCATACGTAAGCA
The DNA here is from genome assembly GCF_963971535.1 of Notolepis coatsorum. Lineage (NCBI taxonomy): Eukaryota > Metazoa > Chordata > Actinopteri > Aulopiformes > Paralepididae > Notolepis > Notolepis coatsorum. Next base: position 114,985,903 of record NC_140178.1, on the reverse strand, counting down.
CAGAATTTTGAATGTGTGCACGCACAAAAAAAACGGGATTTATCACACGTGCGTACACAGGTCCTACGCACAGTTGTCTTGATAAATATCACCTTGCTCCTAAGCTGGAGCTCGTGCACTGTTTTAAGTATTTGCATACCAGAACCGCCCCGATTAACCATATACGGTAATGGAACACCCCCATGAAATGTGGAAAAGTGGACTAAGCCGAGGGAAGCGTGTTGTACACGGTGATGTCGGATATTATATCTATTAACTTCCTAAAAGACCATTGCTGCCTGGACACCGCAAACACTAATAAAGACCATTAACCACTGTTGCCCGTTGGTGTCATTAATGCATGCTGGAATAAGAATGCCTTTCTTAATTTATTTTTAATATTAATAATTATTATATTACAATAAAAGACAGCTCCGTATTTTAATACACACATATATTGTACAGTAACGTCAAATAAATACTACAGTCCCCGCTGAAATAAAGGTTCTGCACGCACATACCAGCAGTGATCTACAACATAAAAGATAGCCACTTTATAATACTATTCTGAGTAGATAATTCATCTGTATCGCAACAGAGTCACGGATCTGGTCGGGGCAGGTAGCATTATGTCGGGAAAATCTTTATGAAATAAACAAATGTGAATTAAAGAATTTAAAAACGAAGTTTAGCATATTAAATCGCTTTTATAAGCTTATAGCTTTTTTCATGCTGATTTGAGAAGGGTCCAGCTGCAGAGCCGGAGAGCAACTCTCAGGGCCAAGATAGCACTTATACTATTTTGAGAGAGACAGCAGAGAGACAGACAGCAGAGAGACAGACAGACAGACAGACAGAGGCAGCTCATAGCTGTCAACCCTCCCGTTTTTCCCGGGATTCTCCTGTATTTCAACCTTCTTCACGCCCTGTTCACGGTTCACGGAATTGGCACGTTTTTGAAAAAAAAAATTAAAAAAAAAGAAATTATAATTTTTTTTTAAACTCATAAAATATATGTGATCAAGTCCAGCGTATGTGCCGACATGTCTCCATTTTCATTTTCCAGATTTTTCCAGGTTGTGAAAGTACAGAATGTAAGCTTTCAAATGATGTGTCATACTTTGAAATCTGAGAATGTTTTGAATATCATGTATTAATTTAAATCTTGTAACTCAGTCTGTTGTCTAGAACGCTCAAGGGGAGGAAATGCCTCTGATTTTCACACTTCAGCTAGTTTGGGGGGGGGGGCGTGGACAACTACCCTCACCTGAATGCGTCCATTGTTAACGTTAATGACTCTCTCTGTGTGAATGCCTTTACCTGGCTCAGTTAATCTGAATCCCAACGCGCAGCTCTATTCAGATGCAAAAATACCCCCCCCCCCCCCACCTCTCCTCTGTGTGGAGTACAAACTGTTTCAAAACAGTTTTAAACACAGAATTCTTACAATTAGTTATTATATCTGTTCGCTGTTATACTAAATATGTTCTTCATGTTCTAAGTGGTTGCCTAGTGGAGATTTAGGATTCACTGACTGTACACTGTAAGAAAAAAAGCTGCAAGAAAACTAAATGTCTGGCATCAATGGTTTCCAAATACTGTCAAATTACAGTAAAATCAAATACATTTACAGATTACAACCTTTATTTAATGGTTAATATTTTGATACAAGGTAATTTACTGTATTTTTATAGCATTTACACTTAAAGTAGGAAAACAAAAGTAATCTGTAAAATAATACAGTGAATTTCCTTAATACAGGTTTTGACCAGCAGCAGATGGCAGCGATGAGGCAGCTCCATTGGAAGGGGGCGGGGCCGGGAGGGAGGGGGCGGGGCCGGGTGGGAGGGGGCGGGGCTAAAATGTGCACGTTTTTTCTCTTGCCAATGTTGACAGCTATACTGTTCCACAGTGTGTGTGTGTGTGTGTGTGTGTGTGTGTGTGTGTGTGTGTGTGTGTGTGTGTGTGTGTGTGTGTGTGTGTGTGTGTGCGTGCGTGCGTGTGTGTGAATACTAGTCTCCTAGTAGAGACTCAGCCCCCCCCCCTCTGGACCACCTCCTAGTAGAGACCCCCCCCCCTGGACCACCTCCTAGTAGAGACTTCTCTAGGAAGAAGACGAAGATGAGGATTAATGACTTGACTTTTCTGGTTACAGCCGTGTACTGCAGTGAAAGGATTAAGTTTTGCTTGCGGTGGTTGCAATTCCCCCTCTTCATCGCAGCCGGTCGTACAGTCTCTACTAGGAGGTGGTCCAGGGGGGGGGGAGTCTCTACTAGGAGGTGGTCCAGAGGGGGGGGGGGGGGAGTCTCTACTAGGAGGTGGTCCAGAGGGGGGGGGAGGGGTCTCTACTAGGAAACTAGTGGTCACACACACACACACACACACACACACACACACACACACACACACACACACACACACACACACACACACACACACACACACACACACACACACACACACACACACACGCACACACTGTGGAACAGTGTCTATCTGTCTGTCTGTCTGTCTCTCCGGCTCTGCAGCTGGACCTTCTCAAATAAGCACGGAAAAGCTTTTAAGCTTATAGCTCCAATTTGGGTCCCAAATTGCGGTACAAATGAAGGAGGTGTCTCGGGTAGTGGACTCTAGTTAATATTATGTTCTCTCTGCAATTAGACTGCCCCTCATTCATTCATTCATCCCTATCTGATGCTATCTCTGAAAACAGTTCCTGCGAGCGCAGTCAGTGCACCCGATAACGCTATATATAAACCTGCATTCATTCGGAGAGAAAGACCTATTCCACATGCTATTTAGGGTTTGACAATAATTACACTAATATCGCTATTTCACAATGAACTATAATGAATTACGGGGGTCATACAGAACACGTCAGTCAAGCTTATTTCCGCGTTGAAACTAATGCATGTAACTGATGAGAGCTATGCCGTCCGTCTGCAGTCCCCATATTCTACCACAGGGCGTCAGCTACGCATGCTCTGGGCTATGCGTAGACATAAGCACAAAGTCAAGTTCACGTTCAAATTGATAAATCCCACACTTTGCTTAGAAATGGTCGTACGCACAGGTTAAGCACATATCTGTGCGTGCGCAACGTTGATGAATGAGGGCCCTGGTCTGTAACTTCACCACAGAGAAAGGGTTAACTAGATGGGAAAATATTATTAAACACCAACACGGTATCACACTCAAAGGAAATGAAAAGAAAGCAAGAGGGTGGGCCCACTAATACCTTACCAAAAGTCCTATCTTAATGCCGGCATATATTGTTTGGGGTTCCCCTTATGAACTGTAATAGCAACGCTGACCACGCCCGCAGGCTGCACCACACTGTGTATGGTGTAAGGCTCCGAAGCATCGATGCTCATTTATACTCATCCAAAATGGCGGCCTCGCCGCGCCACCGTCGTCCGGAAGGCAAGATGGCGTCGAACGCTCTCGGCGGAGTTGGAGCAGAGGGCAGTGTTGGGCTGAGAGCGTGTGCTGGGTGATAGCGACCTCTGTCGGTCTCTGCAGGCAGCCGGGTGCAGATCTGGTCTGTGAAGACAGCCGGGTGCAGATCTGGTTGTAGAGTTGGTGCTGGGTCTTCACGCGGATCTACCTTGCCCTCACTCACACTGCAGCTAAACTCTGGGTCCCAAACAGCCCTTCTGCTAGACGGGATATATCATAACGCAGGGTGCTCCTAAGCACCGGTTCTCTTCGCGCCACGCTGGCGGGGATGCCTCGCTAGAGGGAATAACTTTAACTTAAGCCCAACTCGGCTATACCGTTCTTATTCTAGGATAACTTGTGGTATATCACTAGGGATATTCAGGGAGAAACATGCAAGGCTCCACAACGAGTACATTCATAGGATAACCCGTAATATCCTCAGGTTCAATATGGGGCTCTCCAGACACGACCGCTCCGGTCCAAGTTCAATCTCGAAGAGGCTGCTTCCTCGCACTCCCGTCCACTTCCTTCTCCGTCTCTCACGTACGCTCTCTGCCTGCCACCGCCCCCTGCTGGCCGCCAACTAGCCACACAGGGAAAAGGATGGTAGAATATAATCCAGTAATGCCGTTTATAATCCATATTCCAGTGAGTAGAGCAAGGAGGGGCGAGCATCATTGTTCGAGAGAATATTAGCTGAGACTAATTAGAATGTCTTGGTGCATCAGGGGAGATAGAAAGGCAAGTCAGCACATCTGGATAATAGATATATTTTCCAGGTTGCTACATTTCCCCCCACTTTGAACTTGCTAAGTCCTCTGCAAGTTAACACAACAAAACACCAACCAACGCATGCATGAAAACGGTCCTGAGACCAACAGTTTCACACAAAGATCGACAATCACACATTATGCTAACAGTTTCACACACTCCTTCATGAGTTGGACACACTGTTCAACAAACACGCTCTTGAGCACGTAGTCCTGGCGATACCGAACAGGTAACCAACCTCTAGTGCTCCTCAGGTCCCGGATTGGTCCGACTCCCCCCTCTTGGATCCCGTGTCCGTCTTCTTGCCCTCCCGGGTAGCAACACGAGAGGAGGGAAGAGGGGTGGAGTCCCCTAGGGGGGGACCATCAGACTCGGAGGAGCTCTGTGCAGGTTCGTGCATCCTCCGGGGGATCCGCGCATGCTCCCGCCCGCTTCGGGCGGTCTCGTAGGTGCATGTTCCGGGGCCCAAGCCTTCGAGACCATGTCTCGAGCCGGGGCACACCGTATACACTGTTGCCTCCAGCCCTTCACCTCGGCCGCCATCCCTGGCCAGTAATAGCCCCGCCCCAGTAAACGAACGCCTTCCGCTGGGATCGCTAGAACGTCCCTTGCTGTGTCCACTACCTCCGGTCCTGGTCTCCTTGGAATGGGCGCCCGGGCACCAGCGCGTCTGTTGGGCCGGCCGCCTTGGTGGCGTATCATCCGGCACGTCACCACACTGCTCTCTCCGGCCCCTCGTCTGGCGGTCGCCAGGTCGGGCGACCCGCTGGCTGTGGTGTGGGTGGCGCCCTGTACTGGTGGGAGAGGAACCTCACCGCCCGGTGCTTCCTTCGGGCGCGGTTCTCCCATCGCGCGGGGGCACTCGCGGCCGATATGGCCGGGCTGTTGACAGGTGTAGCAGATCAGCCTCCCATCCTCGCTCCGGCGGGGTAGTCTGCGCGGGGTAGAGGGCACGTCTCCCCTCCGTCGGCTTCCGGCGAATCCTCTCTGGGGCGTATCTCGCTCCTGTTGAAGCGCCTAGAATAGCTGCTCCATGTGCGCGCCCAACTGCTCCTGGCCGGCGAAGAGCTGTCGGATGGACTCCTGGCGTGCGGCTAGGTCCAGAGGTGGCTCGCATCTCTCCACGGCGACTCTGGTTACGACGGCGTCGACTGCCCTCGGGGTCCGGGTCGGTACCCTGACGGGCCCGGAACTTCGGGGGTGGGAGCAGAGGCTGGGTGTGGCTCGCTGGCGGGGTGGGGGCAATCCCTGCTGATGTGGCCCGGCTGATTGCAGGCATAGCAAATCAACCTGCCCTCTTCGTCCCGGCGGGGCGGTCTCTGCATCGCCGTCCGGGGCCGCCTCTCTGGGTCGCGTCCTGCGTCTGTTGGACGGCCTGGAAGAGTTGCTCCTGGCGTGCGCCCAGCCGCTCTTGCCCTGCGAAGAGCTGCTTAAAAGCTTCCTGTATTGCGTCTCCGCTCATCGGGGCCTCTCGTCCCTCTGCGGCCGCGGCGTGGTCCAGGGCCCGGGCGCCACCCCTAGTGGGGGGCAGGACCATCTCCTCTTCAGACCAGTCTATCGCCGCCATCATCAATTCGAGAAACGTCCGCTCCCCGTTCTCCTTTACGGACTTCCTCATCTCCCGTCGCAGCATCCTATCCCTCAGGCCTACCACGAACTGCTCCTGCAGCTGGGCGGCAGGATCCGCGACTCGTTGGGGGTCTCGGCCCTGTACGCGACGCATCCGCTCTTGTAGATCGTAAGCAAACTCCCTCACGGTCTCGCCATCTCTTTGTCGGCGGTCGAGGAACTCCAACAGGCGGACCCTGACCGAGGTCTTGTCTCCGTATGTCTCCTGCAGCACTCGGAACACGGCGTCCGGCTCCGGGGCGGTCCCTTCTAGCACGAAGCGCACTGTCCGTTTAGCCTCGCCTTTTAGATGCTGTTGTACGAACTCCGCCTGTTCGTCACCGGGCACTCTGCTGATCCGGAAATGCGCTTTCATGTCTCGGATCCAGTCCTCCACCAGCGGCTCTCCTCTCTCTTTTCCCCCTCCGAACTCGCTGCACTTTCGGTCCCGTTGGACGTACACGGTGGAGGGGCCGGTGCAGGATTCACGGCCGTCCCGGTCGAGAGCGGCTTGGGTCTTTTCCAGGGCCAGCGCCTGTCGGTCCAGGAGGCCGGCGTGTGTGTGGGTTCTGTTCGTCAGGGCCTTCACCTGCGCGGTCAATTCCTCCATGGTTTCGGCCTCCTCCTCCTTTACCCCGGCGGCGGCGTCCTGGCCGTCTCGTTGCTCTTTTAGGGCCGCCTGGGTGTAGCGCTTCTCTTGGAGTGCCCGTTCGGTCATCTCCTTCATCGCTTTGGCTTGCTGCGCCAGTAGTGTCGTCTTCGCCCGACACTCCTCCTGCAGCTCCTCTAACTCCGCCGCCCTTTCCAGCGCAGCGTGAGTCTCCCCTTTCTGTATCTCGGTGGCGGCGTCCCGGCCCTCTCGTAGCTCCTGTAGGACCGCCTGAGTGTGGAGGGCCTGGTCGGTCAACTCCTTCATCGCTGCGGCTTGCTGCTTTAGCAGCGTCGCCTGAGTCTGACACCGCTCCTGCAGCATCTCCAACTTCGCCGCCATCTCCTCAGACATCGTGGGTCTCTCTACGGGTCCCGGTCAAGGGAGTAAGTTAGGATGTAGATCCTGTTTGTGACGCCAAATGTAGCAGGGTGGATTATCCCTGCTTCGTGGGAACGGTTGCTGGCAGTCATGAGGTAGCTGGACACAGTAGAGCTCCGTCTGACTGCACCCTCGTCTTTGGGCCTGGAGCGTCGACTGGAGGCTGGTAGTGTGAGTGGATGGGGCCCGGGATTTACCAACCTGGTCTGGTACTCTGGTCTTCCTTCCCTGCAGCAGGGCGGTCAGCAGTACTCCCCAACACGCTCCCACTTCCCCCAGTTGCTCCTTAAACCCTCCCACACCTAGTGACTGAATTGTAAATAAATACTCTGAGTTCCCCCCGCAAGCAGTACCCTCCCTCAATGACCCTAGAAACCTTACAATGAAGAGGGAAAGGTGGAATAGGAAAGGGTTAATTATATTAACGTTACCCACACCAAAAGGGTTGTCAAACGGCCCATGGATAGACACACACACAAATCTCCCATCTAATTCTTTAATGTTACTTATTCTGGTTCGTTACAATGATTTAATATAAGTGACCAATTGGACTGCAGTCCCACTATGGTGCTGCTTGTAACTCCATGCCTCATGAACACGTATATTATACACCCACCTCTGGGTTACTGTCAGGGATAATATACTTCAATGTGTTTGACTCATCGCCCACGTCTGGGTCTTCACTCTGTATAATACCTCAAAAGGCTTTAATTATACGGCAAGAATAATACCTCTCTAGGCTTTATTTATAATACACCAGATCTGTAACTTCACCACAGAGAAAGGGTTAACTAGATGGGCAAATATTATTAAACACCAACACGGTATCACACTCAAAGGAAATGAAAAGAAAGCAAGAGGGTGGGCCCACTAATACCTTACCAAAAGTCCTATCTTAATGCCGGCATATATTGTTTGGGGTTCCCCTTATGAACTGTAATAGCAACGCTGACCTCGCCCGCAGGCTGCACCACACTGTGTATGGTGTAAGGCTCCGAAGCATCGATGCTCATTTATACTCATCCAAAATGGCGGCCTCGCCGCGCCACCGTCGTCCGGAAGGCAAGATGGCGTCGAACGCTCTCGGCGGAGTTGGAGCAGAGGGCAGTGTTGGGCTGAGAGCGTGTGCTGGGTGATAGCGACCTCTGTCGGTCTCTGCAGGCAGCCGGGTGCAGATCTGGTCTCTGAAGGCAGCCGGGTGCAGATCTGGTTGTAGAGTTGGTGCTGGGTCTTCACACGGATCTACCTTGCCCTCACTCACACTGCAGCTAAACTCTGGGTCCCAAACAGCCCTTCTGCTAGACGGGATATATCATAACGCAGGGTGCTCCTAAGCACTGGTTCTCTTCGCGCCACGCTGGCGGGGACGCCTCGCTAGAGGGAATAACTTTAACTTAAGCCCAACTCGGCTATATCGTTCTTATTCTAGGATAACTCGTGGTATATCACTAGGGATATTCAAGGAGAAACTCCACTACGAGTACATTCATAGGATAACCCGTAATATCCTCAGGTTCAATACGGGGCTCTCCAGACACGACCGCTCCGGTGCAAGTTCAATCTCGAAGAGGCTGCTTCCTCGCACTCCCGTCCACTTCCTTCTCCGTCTCTCACGTACGCTCTCTGCCTGCCACCGCCCCCTGCTGGCCGCCAACTAGCCACACAGGGAAAAGGATGGTAGAATAGAATCCAGTAATGCCGTTTATAATCCATATTCCAGTGAGTAGAGCAAGGAGGGGCGAGCATCATTGTTCGAGAGAATATTAGCTGAGACTAATTAGAATGTATTGGTGCATCAGGGGAGATAGAAAGGCAAGTCAGCACATCTGGATAATAGATATATTTTCCAGGTTGCTACATACAGTATCATTTTATAATGGACAATTTACTTTTTGGGCAAGTGGGCATGACCTTTGGGCAAGTAGAACATGACCTGTACTTGCCCGATTGGAAAGTGCCTCTGAGACCTTAGTGTCAACCCCTGCATAGGAGGTTTGTCTCATGTTGCATAGAATATTTCTGAAACAATCAAATTCAATCTATTCTTTCTAATAACATTTTCCCCATTTTCTTTTCTTTTTAGGTTGTCCTGAAACATTCAAAACCAGTCATAATGACTGTGCATCGTTGTTCATGTGTCGCTGGCACAGCACTTTGCAACCACATTGTTGCACTACTCCTGCTGTCAGCTCAGTATTCTGAGACGGGCACCAAAGTTGTCCCCCCTGTACACAGCTGCACTGAAACGGAGCAACACGGGCATAAACCAAAAACCATGGTCAGTTCCAAATGGTACATCTTTGTTTGTTTATCATGTCATAATTTTGCATAGACGTAAGCACTGCTGAATTATCATAGGGGCTGAAACCTGGTCCAGTAGGCCAAATGACCATCTCCAAGCTGACGAAGTCCAGGGCGACAGGAACAGAAGGAGGAATTACAAGTCGTTCAAGGATAAACACTGAAAAGATTTTTAATATTAAACAATACACACCAGTTATTCACAATAATATAGATTAAAACGAAATTATATTCAAGAGAAAATGTGTAAACCAACTAGCATCACTCATCTGTGTTACAGAAGCACATACAAGGCACTTGCTGGACCTCTCCTTGACCTCTCTGTGCTCAAGGTGGAAGAGGCTTATAAAAACTTTGCCCCCCTGTCCAGGCCATTAGTCTGTACCATGGGGATGTCTGCAGATCAACCCTGTCCAGGCCATTAGTCTGTACCATGGGGATGTCTGCAGATCAACCCTGTCCAGGCCATTAGTCTGTACCATGGGGATGTCTGCAGATAGTCTGTACCATGGGGATGTCTGCAGATCAACCCTGTCCAGGCCATTAGTCTGTACCATGGGGATGTCTGCAGATCAACCCTGTCCAGGCCATTAGTCTGTACCATGGGGATGTCTGCAGATCAACCCTGTCCAGGCCATTAGTCTGTACCATGGGGATGTCTGCAGATAGTCTGTACCATGGGGATGTCTGCAGATCAACCCTTGGTTGACTCTCGCTTTGGACCTGTCCAGGTAGGGGTGGGCAATATGGTGATAAATATCATTGAGAAGATACAATATCTCCACGATATGCCTTTTCAGAGATATCGTATATATCGTGATACACTGAGGGAGCCATAACAAAATTCCTGTTGAATTGTTAATAGAGATTCATTGCAGAATTCATTAAAACCTGCTTGAAATGGTATTTTGGTCTAAATGGTCTCTTACTCCTTTCCTTTTTCTTTTAGTTTTTGTTACCTTGTAGGTGGTTGTACTGTTAAGTAACTTGAAAAATAACCATAAAAACCAACATGAAAAAGGATCGTGATAATATTGTGGATCGTGATACAGCTTGATAAATATGGTGATATTATATTTGTCCATATCTCACAGCCCTATGTCCAGGCTGGAAGTGTCCTGTCCTACCAACAGCCCCCAGTGAAAGCACACCACATAGAGCATCACGAAGATGCTCCTCCATCCCCCCGACTCCCCCTGGATGATTACAGACGTGACCAGACCCTGCAAGGCTGCCAGTTTGTCCTCAGTGAGCATGATGATTGCTTCACATCAAGTCTCTTCAGGTCACATATAATACTGCACAGAGAATCGAAGCAGCAACGACAGAGCAGAGTGGGAGTTCTGAGTGGAAACTGCTTCGCAAAAAACAAAGACTGACCTCATCCAGGTATGGCTGCAACTATTGATAATTTCTTAGCAATTACTATACTGATGACCTTTTCAATAGCATATTCAAGAAGCACATTCTAATATAATTTGATTTGTTTGTGTATATACAGTATAATCAGTGAAAAGGGTGAACCAATGAGCTACATTGGTTATTTTTAATCAAATCGATTATAATTGCTTAGTTCAATTGACTGTTGCACCACTACCTCCAGGTTCCGAGAGGCGTGCCCTGTTCGGGGGCTGACTTCAGCAACAAATTTGGCTCAGAGGATCATTAAAGGTACTGCGCAAACGGCTGACATGAAGAGGGGACTGGACATGGCGATCGAGGCCGCGATATAGACTATGCCAAGTTGAAGAACGTCAATTATTATCCCTGTGGCCTGGTGATACACCCTGATGTTCCCTGGCTTGCATCCTCCCCCGACGGCAACGTTTTTGATCCCCTTGAGCACCCACCTTTTGGACTGGTGGAGTCCAAGTGCCCCAAACTTCCAAGTTTTGTGGACTGCAAATACATGAGCATGGCAGATGGCAAACATGTATTGAAAAAACAGCATTCATACTACTGGCAGGTTCAAGGGCAGCTTCTTACTCCAGGCTTGGAGTGGTGTGACTTTGTTGTGTTGCACGTGATGACTTGTTTGTGCAAAGGATATACAGAGATCCAGGTGTGTTGGCGAACATCAGACAGAAGGGTGACTGGTACTAGTACTATGTGTATATGCAGAGCTTTTTAGGAAGGGCATAGGTCAAGCCTGATTTACAATGGGGGTTAGGGTTAGATGGTGCAAATTTCACATTTATACATTATACATTTACTCCACAGAAGGCTGAATTGCCCAGGCCTTAACAAGAGGTCCATACTGGTAGTTGCTCAGTAAGCAGGCTACGGTCCACATAGAGTTTATGCTTCCCATCGAGGCCACTGGGATATCAGAGTGGAAGAGTTTATTCAGCTTAATTCTTCCAATTAGTCTTTCAACATGGACTCGAAGGTGCGCAATCTCCTGGGTTTTCTTAACCTGCTCTGCTGGCATCTGGCTCTGCTTTGAGAGGAAGGGTGGGCGATATAGTTTACCCGGGATACAGTCCTGTATCAGAAATCCCTTGTCTGCCATCACAGCCATATCCTCTGTCAGCAGGCGTTGGAGGCCTGACTGCTTAAACAGCTCTTTGTCACTGATGGAGCCAGAATACAGTTCTGAGATGAAGGTGACTGCTCCACGAGGTGCCATCCCAAGCAGGCCCTTCAGGGTGGTATGAGACTTGTAGTTGGAGTACAGTTCACTTTGCAGAGGCAGGCTTTCTGGCTGTTGGCATCTCAGCTCTGTGCAGTCAACAACTACCTACCAAATCAAGTAACATCAAATTAATGTAATGTATGTCATATCAGCCATCAGATTTGTATTGTTTAAATTAGAATTTATATTGTTTAGACTAGAGGTTGTATTTATGTTTGAACAATAGGGGGCACACAACCTCCATTATAGCACCTCCATTATAAAGGTCCTTGCTAACAAATCAGACTCTTTTATGTAGTGACCAAGCAAAGAAGAGGCCACGGTTGGCAAAACATAATTATTTTGGTCTAGTGCTTGTGTGTAGCAACGAATACAGTAGTATATGAGTGATTATGTTTACCTGTGTGTCTGCTACTCCTTCTTTTCCTCCTTCTCCTCCTTCTTCTCCTCCTTCTTCTTCTCCTCCTTCTTTTCCTCCTTCTTCTTCTCCTCCTTCTTCTTCTTCTCCTCCTTCTTCTCATCCTCCTTCTTCTTCTTCTTCTCCTCCTTCTTCTCTTCCTCCTCCTCCTTCTTCTTCTCCTCCTCCTTCTTCTTCTCCTCCTCCTCCTCCTCCTCCTCCTCCTCCTCCTCCTCATTCTTCTCCTTCTCCTTCTCCTTCTCCTTCTCCTTCTCCTTCTCCTTCTCCTTCTCCTTCTTCTTCTTCTCCTCCTCCTCCTCCTCCTCCTCCTCCTCCTCCTCCTCCTCCTCCTCCTCCTCCTCCTCCTTCTTCTTCTTCTTCTTCTTCTTCTTCTTCTTCTTCTTCTTCTTCTTCTTCTTCTTCTTCTTCTTCTTCTTCTTCTTCTTCTTCTTCTTCTTCTTCTTCTTCTTCTTCTTCTTCTTCTTCTTCTCATTCTTCTTCTCTGCCTCCTCCTACTTCTCCTCCTTCTTCTTCTTCTCCTTCTTCTTCTTCTTCTTCTTCTCCTCCTCCTCCTTCTTCTTCTTCTTCTTCTTCTTCTTCTCCTCCTCCTCCTGTGGGTGTGGGTTTAGGGAACAGTGTGGGTTTAGGGAGCACAGAGGGAGTGGGTTTAGGGAGCACTGAGGGTGTGGGTTTGGGGAGCAGCGTGGGGAGTGGGTTTTGGGAGCAGTGAGGGTTTAGGGACCACAGAGATTGTTGGTTTACGGAGCAGTGATGGTGTGTGTTTAGGGAGCACTGAGAGTGTGGGTTTAGGGAGTACAAAGCTGCTTTGACCTGCTTTGACCATTCCTCCTTCTCCTCCTCCTTCTTCTCCTCCTTCTTCTTCTTCTCCTCCTTCTTCTTATCCGCCTCCTCCTTCTTCTTCTCCTCCTCCTCATTCTTCTTCTCCTCCTCCTTCTTCTCCTCCTCCTCCTTTTCGTCCTCCTTTTTCTTCTCCTCCTTCTTCTTCTCATCCTCCTTCTTCTTCTCCTCCTTCTCCTCCTCCTTCTCTTCCTCCTCCTTCTTCTCCTCCTCCTTCTTCTTCTCCTCCTCCTCCTTCTTCTCCTCCTCCTCCTTCTTCTCCTCCTCCTCCTTCTTCTCCTCCTCCTCCTTCTTATTCTCCATAAGTTTAGGTTTAGGGAGCACGGAGGGTGTGGGTTTAGGGAGCACTGAGGGTGTGGGTTTAGGGAGCACTGAGGGTGTGGGTTTAGGGAGCAGTAAGGGTGTGGGTTTAGGGAGCAGTGAGGGTGTGGGTTTAGGGAGCAGTGAGGGTGTGGGTTTAGGGAGCAGTAAGGGTGTGGGTTTAGGGAGCACTGAGGGTGTGGGTTTAGGGAGCACTGAGGGTGTGGGTTTAGGGAGCAGTAAGGGTGTGGGTTTAGGGAGCACTGAGGGTGTGGGTTTAGGGAGCAGTAAGGGTGTGGGTTTAGGGAGCAGTAAGGGTGTGGGTTTAGGGAGCAGTAAGGGTGTGGGGTTTAGGGAGCACTGAGGGTGTGGGTTTAGGGAGCACTGAGGGTGTGGGTTTAGGGAGCAGTGAGGGAGGGAGTTTACGGAGCAGTGAGGGTTTAGGGAGCACTGAGGGAGGGAGTTTAGGGAGCAGTGAGGGTTTAGGGAGCACTGAGGGAGGGAGTTTAGGGAGCAGTGAGGGTTTAGGGAGCACTGAGGGTGTGGGTTTAGGGAGCGGTGTGGGTTTAGGGAGCAGTGAGGGTTTAGGGAGCACTGAGGGAGTGGGGTTTAGGGAGCAGCGTAGGGAGTGGGTTTAGGGAGCAGTGATGGTGTGTGTTTAGGGAGCACTGAGAGTGTGGGTTTAGGGAGTACAAAGCTGCTTTGACCTGCTTTGACCATTCCTCCTTCTCCTCCTCCTTCTTCTTCTCCTCCTTCTTCTTCTTCTCCTCCTTCTCCTCCTTCTTCTCCTCCTTCTCCTCCTCCTCCTTTTTCTCCTCCTTCTTCTTCTCCTCCTCA
>NC_140178.1:114629160-114954160 GCF_963971535.1 Notolepis coatsorum | reverse complement strand
CCCAGGTGGTGAGAGCAGGCAACTGCACCTCCTCATCCATCACCCTCAACATAGGGGCCCCCCAGGGCTGTGTTCTGAGTCCCCTCCTCTACTCCCTGTACACACACGACTGTGTGGCTCAGCGGAGTAACAACACAATCATCAAATTTGCTGACGATACAGTAGTGGTGGGCCTGATCTCTGCAAACGACGAGAGGGCCTACCTGGAAGAGGTCAAGGTCCTGGCGGGATGGTGCCAGGAGAACAGCCTCTCCCTGACCGTCAGCAAAACAAAGGAGATGATTGTGGACTTTAGGAGGTCGGGGGTCAAGGACTACAGCCCCCTCAGCATCGACGGGGCACCGGTTGAGAGAGTGAACAGTTTTAAGTACCTCGGAGCCCACATATCCGAGGACTTGACATGGACCACACACATTGACAGTGTTGTGAAGAAGGCACGACAACGCCTCTACTTCCTCAGGCGCCTAAGGAAGTTCCAAGTCAGTCAGAAGATCCTTAAGAACTTCTACTCATGTACAATAGAGAGCATCCTGACTGGCAACATCACCTCCTGGTTTGGGAATAGCACTGCACAAGACCAAAGCAGACTACAAAGAGTGACACGTTCAGCCGAACGCACAATTGGAGGGGGGCTCCCTACCCTCCAGAACATTTACAACAAGCGGTGCAGGGGTAAGACTAAGAGAATCATCAAGGACTCCAGCCACCCGAACAACTGCCTCTTTGAACTGCTTCGGTCAGGCAAACGATACCGGAGTCTCAAGGCGAGCACAGAAAGACTCAGAAGAAGCTTCTATCCCCAGGCCATCAGGCTGCTCAACGAACAATAAACACTATACAACAACCATCAAATGCACACAGCACACACATCCACACGCACACACTCACTTTAAACAAACAACACACTGCAGCACCCACTCTCCACACTTTAGATCACCTAAACACACTTTATATTTATTGGTAAAGGATTTGCACTACAACTCGTACACCTTACTGTAAATTGTACCTAAATTGTACTGTCGTATCTTAAGTCAATATGTTACGAAGGATCAGATTAAACCGAATATATATATTTACTAATTGATATATATTGCATAATATTTGTATATCGTTTGATATCCCTTGTGTATTCCTTGTACATATACACGGAATATCCCTTTACCTAGTACAGACCATAATATTTCATTCTCCTATTGGACAGCGGTCCCTTAGGCGCCACTGCCATACCCCCAAGGTCTAGTTCAAAGTCACCGCCAAAGACTTGCCTGGACATGAACGGCTCTGCACAAGAATACGAGACAGGAATAAGGCTGGTACTAGTTTGTTCACCTAATGTATAAATATGGCGCAGGTGAATACAGAAGTTAGTTACCCAATAAGTTGAGGCCTCACCCACGATACAACGTGCGGTGAAGTATGGCCTGTTTGGCCCCAAATAGAGCATTGAGACCGCGTGCGAATTAATAGCTGAAGTATCAGAGTTTAACGCTGTACCGTCGAGTTCGACCTATTCTATTAATTCAGTAATAGTCTATTTATGTATAGTGTATCGTGCGGCTACCGTTCTACAGTGACCAGCATCACCAACATTTCCTCGTACCAGCTAGTGTGCTTATCCAGGCTGGGCAGCTTACCCTGGCGCCTTCACCCGAGGAGCCCTAGACGAGGACCGTGTGGACATGTACACTGGATAACCTACCCGACGACTACATAGCCCTTTTCGGCTGGATTATATTTGCTTTGGTCCTGTAACTGATGGAGCGGAGAATCGTCTACACCCACAATTGTGTGGGATTTACCCTGTGAGGAGCAACGTCGAGCCCGCCTCTAAGAAGCCTGAGGCTGGCTAGCTTTCTTCCATGCGGAGCTGCATGCCGGAGAATAGCTGTTATTCGTCTGCGGATCAAGAGATTATTGCACCGTCTCCTGTACTTGGAGTCTCCCTATTCTTCGTTGACCCAGACTCTGCTACCGACAAATCCTCTCCCCTGGCTGGCCTACAACCGGAGGGACCCTACCAGTATCTCCCGCTGCCCTACTAGTGTACCATAGATATAATTCCTAAGATACAGGTGGTATTCATTATCTCCTGCGTAATATGATAATGGACTTACGTTATTGATTTACTCACGCACATTCTTCGCCTTATAAGCGCGACCCTACGTAAAGTATTGTTATATACTATCATTGCTGCTAATAAATATTATTATAACCCAGTTTTGTGTGGAACCGTGTCATTGTGGGAAGTGTTCATCTGATATACCTGTGTACTGTATGGCCAGTAGTAATGTACATAAGACAGTAGTGGTTTAATGATACCATACTTATATAATACAGTCAGGGAATTGTACCCCTCAGTTACAATTGGTCCTTCGAGCCGGAGGGTAACTAGCGTAATATTAATATAGTATTAATATTGACATGGCCAATGATGAACACTCCACAAACGGTTCTCCTAAAATAGATCGCCCGCAGCGTAGACGGCATCCACCTCAGTACTTAGAGGACTACGCTGCCAGTATACTACCTAGCTTTCTACAGACGTTAAACGCGGAAAAAGCGGATAGTAAAATTATGTCAAACCCTACCGACCAGTTGACCCCGCCAGTAGAGACCCTAGTGGGTTCTAACGTAACTGACCAAGCTCACGGGGGGACCAGGAGGGACCTGACATGACTCTACCCCCCGCCAACGTCGACGAGGTAGTCCCCGGAGAGCTCCAGGATAAAGAAAGCCCTCCAGGGACGGAACCCGACCCACCACAAGAAGAGACGCGCACCCAGGAGATGGATCTCCTCGGTACGCGACAGGAGAACGGATCTCCAACGAGTACTACCAGAAGGCGATCACCTCTACCAGCGTCTTCCCCCAGCGAGGCGGACAAGATGCTGGCACAGGCCTTTATCGCCACCCTGGCAGCCTCAACCGAACGCGATCGACTCCAAGCACAGACGCTTAGAGAGCGCGAACACTCCGCGACCGAGCGAGAGCGCTTTCAGGCGCAGCAACGGAGTGACGAAGACCGCATACGCCTAGAGACTAGACACCTCCAGACGGAAGAGAATATGGAAAGAGACCGCGCCGAAGCCCAGCGCGCCGCCGCCGGTGCCCAACGCGAAGCAGAGCGCGACCTCGCTCTCACCAAGCGCGAAGCCGAGCGCGACCGATTACAAGCGCAGATAATGGAGCAGCTGATTGCCAGGGTAACACCCCCTCCCTCCGCACGGGGCTCCAGGGCCTCGTCAAGACAAGGGTCAAGGGCACCCTCCCCTACCCGATCAAGCGACCCTGAGCCCGGCCAACAGAGAGAGCCTATACCCCTCTCCGAACCCCTTCCCCGACCGGTCCAAGCGAGACCCAGCAACAGGGAAGAACCGGCCTATGCCGCGGAGAGACTAAATAGACGACTACAGGATCTAGATGACCTGGCAGAGGAAGAAGAAGAGGGAGAGGAGGAGAGTCAAGCCCAACAGCATCACCGTACTCCACAGGACCAGGAGGTCCAGTACAGCCCAGACTCTACCCCCGCGGCTCTGCGCTACAGACCCCCGACTCCTCCAACGCTCACCGATGTGCCAGCCATCCATGGCATTGTACCTTGGCACACCGACGTTCCCGGACTTCACACACGAGAACAGAGCACAGTACACAGAGCTACGAATGTGCTTAGAGACAATGATGTCCGATGTAACTGATGAACCGTACAAGTATGCTATCCTACTCAAGCACCTGAAGGTGCCCAGAGCGCACAATATAGCGCTGGCATATTCCACCTCTACTACCCCGTACACCGCGGCTCTAGCAGCCCTCGACCAACGATATGGACGCATATGGGACTACGTAATACAAGAGATAAGGAATATTGACCGTCTACCCCCAGCCACAGACAATCGCTCACTAGATGACCTGTCTATCAAGGTACAATCCCTGGTAGGGATGCTGGGGGCGCAAAAGGAAAAGGGTATGCATGAACTGTACGCAAACTCTAATGTTGAGAGGATTTTAGAGAAGCTTCCGCCCGCCCGACAAGAGCGCTTCAGGCGGCAAAGAGACCACCGTGATCCTAACGGTCCCGAGCCATCCCTCCTAGACCTAGCCGACTTCCTGGCGAGAGAATTCAACAGCCTATGGCTGGTGACCGTCATGCACCAAGCCGAATCAGTACCGAGCAACAAGAACCACAATACCCCCTCGATGAAAGAGAAGTGGAAGATTGTATGCCCGTACTGCGAAAAGGAACACTGGCTGTCACACTGTGACACGTTCAAGAAGATGACCGCCGACGAGGTGAGTCAATGGATAAAGTCCAACCGACGCTGTTACCGATGTGCGCGCAGTCACATGGCAGCCGAGTGCCGCTTAAAGAAGAGGTGTAGTCGGTGTGACGGAGCCCACTTGGACGTCCTACATGACAGTAACAGAAGAAAGCCCGCACCCTCAAGCAACACAAAGGCAAGTGTTATGTACATTGACCCCGCCAGCAGCGGGGGCGCCCGGGTGCTCTTGAAGGTGGTCCGCGTAACATTGAGTTACGAAGACAAGGTCATGGACACCTACGCCGTCCTTGACGACGGGTCAGAGAAGACCCTTCTCCTCGCGTCCGCTGCGGCCCAGCTGGGGCTGCGGGGGAGCGAAGAAACGATGACGATTCGGACAATAAGAAGAGACCTGAAGACGATAAAGGGCGAGAATGTCTCCTTCACTATCGCAGCAAGCGGGCAGCCAGAGAGACGGTATAGGATCACTAACGCTTTCACCAGCCAAGACATAGGCCTGTCGCAGTACACCTACCCCATCGCCAAGCTGATGGATAAATATGTGCACCTGCGTCAACTACCTATACCGCTCATAGACGGTGCCACCCCGACCCTGCTGATAGGATCCGACCATGCACACCTCATCGTCCCGATGGACCGGGTCCACACTGGGCCCAGAGGCTGTCCAGCAGCAGTCGAGACCCGCCTAGGATGGAAACTACAAGGCCCCCTCTCTAGGTCTCCTAACCGAACAGCAGCCACTAGCTGCCTCCACTATCAGTGTACCGATAGTCTTAAACAGCCGACACAAGGTCACAGAGCTTATCATAAAGAAATACGACGAGGACGTGCACCACGCCGGGGCAGAGAGAGTCTTCGCGGAGATCAGACGTCGTTATTGGATACTGCAAGGAAGAGAAGCAGTACGACGCTTCCAGCGGACTTGTCTAGACTGTCGTAAATGGCGAGCACAGCCCAGTATACCCCGGATGGCTGACCTACCCCCCTGTCGCCTCCGACTCGGCGACAAGCCTTTTCACTCCACCGGTATGGACTGTTTCGGCCCGCTGTATGTAAAGAAAGGAAGAGGGACTGAGAAGCGGTGGGGTATTGTATTCAAATGCAGGACCACCCGAGCGATACACATAGAACTCCTTCCAACCATGAGTACAGACTCATTCCTTATGGCCTTCCGGAGATTCACATCGCGGAAAGGAAAACCGTCTATATTATTGTCTGAACACGGGACAAACTTCAAAGGCGGAGAAAGAGAGCTGAGAGAGAGCTTCCAAGCTATGGGCCCAGAACTTAAGACCCAACTCGCTCCCTATCAGATTGATTTCCAGTTTAATCCCCCGAACGCACCCCACTTCGGCGGAACTTGGGAACGAGAAGTACGTTCAATAAAGACAGCCCTGTACGCCGTGCTTGGGGCCCAGACCGTGGCGGAAGAAGTCCTCACGACAGTCCTCACGGAGATCGAGGGAGTATTGAACTCAAAGCCCCTCGGTTACGTCTCAAGTGATGTAGCAGATGTCGACCCAGTCACCCCCAACACTCTCTTGATGGGGCGGCTGGACCCTGCGCTACCACAGACAGTGTACAGGCCTGAAGAAGCGAACGGCCGAAGAATGTGGAGGTACAGTCAAGTACTGGCTGACAAGTTTTGGAACAGTTTCCTCCTCCACTATCTACCGTCTCTGCAGACCCGCCGGAAATGGGTGAAAGAGAGAGACAGTTTGACGGAAGGAACAGTCGTCGTGATTGTCGACCAGTCACTACCCCGAGCTGTGTGGCCGGCCGGCCGCGTAAGCAAAGTGATCACTGGTGCCGACGGAAAGGTCAGAGCGGCAGAAGTGCTCGTCCAAGGGCGGACATACACCCGGCCCGTGGCGAGGCTGATA
Source organism: Notolepis coatsorum (assembly GCF_963971535.1). Classification (NCBI taxonomy): domain Eukaryota; kingdom Metazoa; phylum Chordata; class Actinopteri; order Aulopiformes; family Paralepididae; genus Notolepis; species Notolepis coatsorum. The sequence goes on along the minus strand of NC_140178.1, from coordinate 114,948,000 downwards.
GAGTTGCCAAGGCTCCCCGACACTTTTGATGACGACCATGACCCCCTGACTTTGTGAACTGCCCTACCCTCACAACGGACATTGAGTAGTGGACAGTGCGGTTAATCTGTCTCTGCTTATCTAATTAGGTGGGACTAATTAGGAGGCGGCTGTTACGAAGGATCAGATTAAACCGGATATATATATTTACTAATTGATATATATTGCATAATATTTGTATATCGTTTGATATCCCTTGTGTATTCCTTGTACATATACACGGAATATCCCTTTACCTAGTACAGACCATAATATTTCGTTCTCCTATTGGACAGCGGTCCCTTAGGCGCCACTGCCATACCCCCAAGGTCTAGTTCAAAGTCACCGCCAAAGACTTGCCTGGACATGAACGGCTCTGCGCAAGAATACGAGACAGGAATAAGGCTGGTACTAGTTCGTTCACCTAACGTATAAATATGGCGCAGGTGAATACAGAAGTTAGTTACCCAATAAGTTGAGGCCTCACCCACGATACAACGTGCAGTGAAGTATGGCCTGTTTGGCCCCAAATAGAGCATTGAGACCGCGTGCGAATTAATAGCTGAAGTATCAGAGTTTAACGCTGTACCGTCGAGTTCGACCTATTCTATTAATTCAGTAATAGTCTATTTATGTATAGTGTATCGTGCGGCTACCGTTCTACAGTGACCAGCATCACCAACGTTTCCTCGTACCAGCTAGTGTGCTTATCCAGGCTGGGCAGCTTACCCTGGCGCCTTCACCCGAGGAGCCCTAGACGAGGACCGTGTGGACATGTACACTGGATAACCTACCCGACGACTACATAGCCCTTTTCGGCTGGATTATATTTGCTTTGGTCCTGTAACTGATGGAGCGGAGAATCGTCTACACCCACAATTGTGTGGGATTTACCCTGTGAGGAGCAACGTCGAGCCCGCCTCTAAGAAGCCTGAGGCTGGCTAGCTTTCTTCCATGCGGAGCTGCATGCCGGAGAATAGCTGTTATTCGTCTGCGGATCAAGAGATTATTGCACCGTCTCCTGTACTTGGAGTCTCCCTATTCTTCGTTGACCCAGACTCTGCTACCGACAAATCCTCTCCCCTTGCTGGCCTACAACCGGAGGGACCCTACCAGTATCTCCCGCTGCCCTACTAGTGTACCATAGATATAATTCCTAAGATACAGGTGGTATTCATTATCTCCTGCGTAATATGATAATGGACTTACGTTATTGATTTACTCACGCACATTCTTCGCCTTATAAGCGCGACCCTACGTAAAGTATTGTTATATACTATCATTGCTGCTAATAAATATGATTATAACCCAGTTTTGTGTGGAACCGTGTCATTGTGGGAAGTGTTCATCTGATATACCTGTGTACTGTATGGCCAGTAGTAATGTACATAAGACAGTAGTGGTTTAATGATACCATACTTATATAATACAGTCAGGGAATTGTACCCCTCAGTTACACAATACATTGGGTTATTTACAGTGCATACAGGTTGCTAACTAGAGGGAAGAAGGACAGAGTGATAGAATGGTCTCCTCATCTGACTTCAAATCTAGCCAGCAAGGAATAAACGTGCAGTCAGACAAAGGAACTATAGTTCAACTCAAAGGGTTTATTTGCCTCGGGGCTCAGAGTGAATTAAAAGATTGTTTACATACAGGGATTATTCATAATTTTACATCAAACATGCTTGTACAAAAGATTGAGGTTTACACATTTAAACCCAGTCTGCACATACATTTAGTCATGTTTATCAATGGAATAGACTACCTTACTTTTGCCACCACATGGTTAAACCTGGTCTAAGATAGGCATCTTACTCTATATATCACAAACAGTGATTACTCCATACAGTTTACTCACGTCGCGGCAAGAGGGCAGTCTGTGGAAGTGGTGGAGACCAGAAAGACCCCCTGGGGATGGGTGCATCTGTCTGGCCCCCTTCTCAAACACCGCGCTCTCTGTTAAAGACTCTGATTTCCACCAATAATAAGTCTAATAATACGTTTTGTCCAATTAGGTTTCTTGCTTCTATATATGGAGTTTTCTCTGTTTCTTAGGTCCCAATCAGATAATCTTCTGGGGAGGTGTCCCGCCCCCCTGTCTCTCCTCGGGTGTATATGGGCTGGTTCCTGCAGCCCCCGTCGCTGTGGCTTCTTGATGACTTGGCATCTTCTTCCCCCCAGAGAGAATGGATTTGCAGTTCTTTTTCTTTGGTTTTGCCAGTTGAACACTAGAACCTTTTCTAAATTGTAGCTTTAATGTAATGAGTTACATATTTATTCAGCATTAAACCAATGTGGCATTGTCTATATTTTAATACCAGATTCCCTATATAAAGTATACTGAATTAATAGTTCCTTGGTTTTAGATTCTAGCAAGCTTTACAACCAGAGTGAAATAGCATTATTACTTAACCAGTTTGACATTCTAAATGATATTCAAATACCTTTGATCTACTATGGTTTAATTAGTTTGATCTTGTTTATAAATTAGTTTCCATGTCTTGTAGCAAAAGCAAGTTAGGCCTGCACCCAGACCTCTGTTTCTCTCTGTCTGTAATCTGTTAGGCGCTAAGTGTGACTTTTCAGTTCCTTTGTTTCTAGTGGTTGACCACATTTGCTTGAGTGGGGGTTGGAATGGCTGTCTAAATACAGTTTCAACAACAGCGGGGGTTTCATATGGGCTCACGCTAATACCCCTCCTTAGAGCACACCAGTGTTTTGCATATGGTTTTTCTAATTATAGACATATGGATTATGAAAATACAGTCAATGTTACCACATTCCTCACTTTGACAATTAATATTATATTATAAGTACATTGACTTGATTTATATACATACTAACCATGCAATATTTTTCACATTAAACATTTAAAAAAAAAATCTCAATTTTTTAAAACAATTAAAAATTATCTAAACATCACACATTTTAAAACCCAATTTTCTTAATCTACAGAAAGTTGTTCCCACACTCTTTTAGATGATCTGGTTGAGAGAAAACATACATTAGTATCACAATATTCACTTTTCATTCATTTTTCCCCCCTCCTGCTAATTCTTTCTTAAAATAGTACAATCTTATTTGCATAATTAATCAAATGGCTTTCTCATCTATCCTCCCCCCTTATGACCATCCCTGGTCATACCACCTTACCACCTTGGTCTCCCCAGCTCCAGTCGGGCGGGGAAAGCAGACACTCAATGAGAATTTTTTAATTTTTAATTTTTTACTATCTATCCTCACTTTGACCCTAATCTATATGTATGTCCTTACCCTGCGTTGTGTTAATCTATCCGCCCTCTGTTTGCGCGTGTGGTAAATATTGACGTTGAATTTCATAAATAATATGTGTGAATAATTAGAGAGTCATAATGTAGGAGAGACAGATATTCCACACCAACCCCCTCTCATGAGAAGGCTGCTTACCCAAATGGTATGTAGGAGAACAGTTACAGGTCACAAGGCCCGAGGGGGGTCGAGATGTACAGCTGTTACAATGGCTGTTGGTTTTTATGACAGGATGACGAAGCAGGCCTGGTAAGATTAGACGCAAGAGGTCAGAGGTGAAGATTGCAGAAGACAGTTGTAAGTGAGATAACAGTTGACAGTTGTTTTTTACAACAGAGGACAGGAAGTGGTTGTAAGGGGCCGGGGGCCAGATAGTGACAGGAGGTGCGGACAGGAAAGCTGATGCAGAACACAGCTGATGGAGGAGTGAGCACAGTAATTGAATTAGGATAGCCAGTTCAGATGAGGTTAATTACATTGGAGGGCTACCTATTTGATTAGAAGGATTAGCTTTAGGCTCTCAGGACACTGGGTATGTTTTGAGGTCTATCGCTGAGGGGGTTCCCAGACTTCCTCTGGATGTGAGGAGTAGTCGATACAGTGAGGACTGTATGGTAGGAAAGTGTGTACTGGATTAGCCTGAGGTTGAGAGCAGAAAAATTGAGAGCAGAAAAGTTGAGAGCAGAAGAACTAACATTGTTTGTCTGTCTGTTGGTTGATTAACGAGTGTATGAGGGAGAGTTTGAAAGTATTTGTTTATGATATGTGTAATATATGTTGAAAGCGATGGTGTTTGCAGATCAGTGACTGTGGAAGATTGAGATGTTGTCTGTTTTTGTCTATGTCCTTTTGATTTCAGTGAATGATTGAGGCTGTTGATGACATCGTAAACCGATTCTGTTATCTAGTTAAGGCCTAACAATAGACAGGATGTTAGATCTTGTGTCGGGATCAGATGTCAGCTGGGTGAGCCAGCAGACCACTTTTAGTATAAGTCGTATCTAGGTAAAATAGAACAATAATGACGTTAATGAGTAGTAAGGCTGTTATCTTGTCTATCAGAATAAGAAGGATATCAAACCACTTGGGTTGTACCACAAATAGACCTGGGAATTATTGGCGCTTACCATTTGTTTCATATCATTTGTTTTACTGAAGGAGTTTATTTTATTACTTTCATTTGATTTGATTTCTTTTGAATGTTTTGTATGGATGAGGTATTGAATTAAAATTTTTAGATTTCTTTTCTATTTTTTATCTATGATTGTGTGGCCTGAATGGGTGTGAATGGAGCCTGTAGAGGGTGACTGTGCTGGCTTGAAAGGTGTCAAAATCACAATGACAGGTGTGATGAGGTTTAGATGTAGGGTTTTAGATTTCTTTTCTTTTCTTTCTAAATAACCATTGAGGTGGTCTGCGTTTGGAGCTGGTTAATTTCATTGATTTGCTTTCACATGTGAGGTCTGTTGGGATTTTTTTTTTTTTTTGATTATTTGCCTTTTGTTTCTTATTTCTCATCTGTTATGGTCGGGGTGAGTGGAGAAAGCTGGAGGCTGAAGGGAGTGGCTTCAGGGCGGAATGTCAACAAAAGCTAAGTGGTCCCATCACGTTTGCATAATGATTACCGTTTGGTTTCTCTTGGAAATATATTTCATATTATGTGAAAAGAAATTTGTTTTGTGTATTCCCTCGCAGATTTCAGTCGAGGGGGGAGGACGGACCGTCACAGGTAGAGGAATCATGGAAGATGTGTAGGAATACATTTCATTAGATTACGACACAATGGTGTGAACCCGTTCAGTCATTTCCTGTGGGAGATTGTTGGATTGTGAAAAGAGGTCGCTTGTGGACGCTGGCCCCTCCTTCAACGTAGCCCCGAGAACAGCGGTCAGAGGTTTGGGACAAACCGCCAGGCTGACAGAGTCGTCTGTAGATCCAAGGAAATACAGTCATGGGTCAAAATGTGACGAGGTCACAGGCCTGCACACGGGATGAAGGGGGTGGCAGAAACGGTCAGAGACTGTGCAAAAGAGATGAGCGAGGGCCTCTGGGATGTGGTGGTTGATTGGTATGTTGAACGGGAGCTGACTGAACGGTAACAACTGGTATAGATTATGACACAACGCGGGGGTACTAAACACATGCACATAGGTAGAATATTAGGCGTAGATTATGGCCAAAGTGAGGTGGTGAAATTTTTTTTCCTTGAGTGATGCTCCGCCTTCCCTGCCCGACTGTGCGCCGAGGTGGTAGGTATTATGTCCATGTTATGGTCATAAAGGGGGGTGGATAGGTGAGAAGACCAACTGAAGGATTATGCAAATGTGATTGTGCTGTCTTGGAAAAGGAATTAACAGGAGAAAAAAGCTAATTAATGTAAAAATGAAAATATTATGAATACTAATTTCTGTGTCTTCCCCAGATCTTATGAAAGAATGTGGAATCAAAAGTGCTGTAACTTAAGAAAAATGGGTTTTTAGAAATTGTGTTTTATTTACAGGTATAATGATTAGATTAGATTGTTTTATTGTTTTCAAAAAACCCAAAAGTTGTTGTTTAGAAAGTAGGCCTTTGGCTAGGAGCCTTGAGGAGCAAAAGCTAATTGATGATATGTACCAAAGAAAAATGGAAAAAAGAAAAAAAATGGAGAAATTTGAAGAAATGAATTTAAATTTTGGAAAAAATTAATTTTATTATTTAAATGTATGGTTAATATGTATAGAAAATCAAGTCAATATATCATATGTGACGATAAGAATCGTCAAAGTGGGGAAATGTGGTAGTTTGACGTTGAATTTCATAATTAATAGGTGTGAATAATTAGGAAACCATAACATTATGCCTTGTATACTGTTTAGCAGAATGGGCTGCAGGGCTAAATGAGGAACGAGACTAGAAGACAGTTGAACAGACAAAGGTCACACCTACGGGGGCCACTAGCAAAACCCTGCTGTACTATGTAAATGCTGATCAAAGACAGCTGGGCGGCCCACAGGGCAGACCAGTTTAGACTTGTTTATCTATTAATCAACTGTTTATTATCAAAAGAGTACATCATAGCTACTCTGTCAACAAGCAGAGTGGGTTTTCAGTGCTAAATATGGATGGATACAGGGGTGACAGAGAGCCATTCTCCACCCCCCACTATAGAATTCTGGTTAGTACTGTATGGTAATATGGCCCAAAGGAGGAGGCTATTCACACCACCCCACCAGATGACATCACACCAGCCCCCACCCGTGGGACAAGACCCACACAGAAGATCAAGGAGGTGGGGGCAGCCGGCCCCCCCCCCCCCAGAGAAACCCAGAGGTGGGGGCTGCCAGCCCCCACAGGAGACCGCCCACAGAAGACGCCTGATTGGACCAACTGTATTAGTAAAATGTACTATTATTGGCTAGAAATTATAGGATATAAGGGGATACAAAATGGTAGTTCAGGAGCCCAGATCAACCAACCCCGATCTGCGGCTCCACCCCTCCACCATCGAGAGACTGCTGCTGTGCTGTTTGCATTTTATGTGAGTAAATACATGGGAAACACCATTTGTTGTTTAAGTTTAGTGTAATCCTTAATATCTGAAACCAGATTTACTCATGTATAATGTGTGCAGTATGGTCAATGTATGTTCAAATTATGTTACCAAGTGACTGTTTCTGTACATATTGAGGTTTGATTATGCAAACCTGATTGTGATTTCTGTACACAGACAGCCCTGTTAATGTTTTCTGATAATCTTTTGTCTTATTCACCTTGGTCTCTGGCTCAAATAAATGTTGAATTGGACTACAGTTCATGGTTTGTCTGGCTACACGTTTAATTCTTCATCTGCTTTAAGTCAGATGAAGAGACCAAAACAATTCTACCGATATGGTCCCTTTCTCCTCCTTCCAGATAAGCAATCTCATTGTACTGTACTACAATAACCTTAGATTATTGTAGGGTTCTGTAGGAATTTACTACACGCGTCTTACCAAATCAAATGTGCACAAACAGAGACCATCAGTAGCTTTGTTCAGTTACCCCCGTTCTCCACACCAACCAAATTTCACATCCCACAGAGGACCTTGCTCACATTTTCTGCACAGTCGCAGACCGGCCTTGCCTCCCCCTTCCCCCTGTGCTAGCCAGCCTCAGCCATAGCAATTGTTGTAGGCCTGTGATCCTGTCATATTTTGACCTATGACTGTCCTTCCTCTGACTTACAGACGGCTCTCTCAGTCTGGACGTTTCCCAAACCTGTGTACCACATCTGCTTTCACAAATCCAACCTGGCCTCTGTTCCCGGGGTTATGATGAAGGAGGGGCTAGTGTCCACAAATGACCTCTTTCCATAATCTAATAATTTCTCACCCCTGGATCGAAAAGAACAGGAAACAACTGAACAATTTCACTCCACCGTTCCGTAATCTAATGGAATGTACTCATACTCAACAGTTATGACTCCTGTACATGTGCCATTCCGCATTCCCCCCCTCGACTGAACTGTGAGGAGACAAAAGCACAATTGCAATCCTGATTATTATTCAATTTAACATACTTGTAAGAGAAGCACCATTGAAAAATTCCACACAAACGTGACTGAACTACTTAGCTTTTTTGACATCCTGTCCTGATGTATTTCCCCAGTTTCCACACTCTCTGCACAAGACCCCTCTCACCAGATCATGAAAAAATAGTTGGGAAAAGAAAAAAACAAATAATCAAAACCAAACAGTAATTCACATCCTTCTATTACACATGTGGCAGACCACTTGTGAACGCTTCATGCATACCGAGAAAATATTAAAGTAAAAAATCAAAAATATAATAAAACTTACATGCACACCGCTCCCTCACCCCTGTGGTGACCCACATGCACTCGTTTCACACACACCATCATCACACAACCTTTCCATTCAAACATGTCTTTGTGACTTGACACCTCTAAGTTAGCACAGTCACCCCTACAGGCTCCATTCAAACACATCTCAGTCCACACAATCAAAGATTAAAATAGAAAAGAAATCTAAAAATGTAAATTCAATACCTCATCCATATATATACTGACTTCTCATTCAAAAGAAATAAAATCAAATGAAAGTAATAAAACAAAATTACCACCGCTTTTAAAATAAAAAATAAACTTTGTCATTCAACCAAATGATATGAAACAAAATAAACTCCTTAATTTAATATCTCACAGCCTCAATCATTCACTTAAATAAAAAAAAGACACCTGGCAAAAACCAGACCACACTCAACATCCACAGATTTACTAGGTAAACATTCACAAAGAAAAAAAAACCATTCACGCTTATTTCACTCCTGCATCAAAAACTGTTATTCAACATACACCCACAACACAACATAACTCATTAATCATCATTCGGGTCCACAGACAAGTTGTTAGTTGCCCTTCCTCTCCTGCTCTCAACTTTCCTACTAACACAATCTACACTCAATCTCTGCACTACAGCCTCCTTACTGTATTCTTACCCACTGCCAGAAAGAGTCTAGGAACCCCCTCTCAACGATAGAATCTCAAAGCATTCCTAGTACCCTGAGAGTCTAACGCTATTCCTTCTAATCAAATAGTTAGCCATTCAACGTCATAACTGTGTCTGAACTGGCCCCTATTGATCTTCTCACTCACTCACTCAGCTGCTTTCTGTATTAGCCCCCCTCCTGTCACACCTCTCTGTCACCCTCTATGTCCAGCCTGCCCACGTTTTGTCTCCCTGTTGTAAAAATCCCTCTACTGTTATCTTTCATCAACTGTCCTCCCAATCTTCACCTCTGACCTGTCTTCCTGTTGTAAAGATAGACTAGGTCCCTTTTCCGACTGTAACAGCGACCATAAACAACAGGTTTACCATCCCCCCTTGGCATAAAACCTATTCTACTCTCTGCTTCTCTGCATACCGTCATAAATCGCATCTGTTTACCATCCCCCTTTGTGACCTATGCATACAGTCTCCCCTGAGGCCCTGTACCCCAGCCTTCTGGCACAGTAACTTGGTGCAAGCCTTTGAACCCCCTATGGTCTCTAGGCGAACGCAGGCCCTTCTGTAAATCATCAAAGGGTTAGATATCACACATTCCTACCGCTTCCAGGGGAAGTCTAACCCCCCCCCAGAGCCAAAGTAACATACATTAACCTGTTTCTATCAACAGTGCATTACAATCTTAAACATAGAGAAACTATGGAATGAAAGCACTCCCACATAAAGCATAAAACAACATCATTTATCTAAACATTTGTACATATTACAATTTAACACAACATTATTCAAGTAATTAACTTACAAACACAAGCATCAAACAAAGGCAATTTTTCAAGAAATAGCCTTATTTTCAACACAAATTCCTAGAAGTGGTTTCAAATGTGTTTAAGCCAGGTCTGCCACGAATGATACTCTGTACACATGTGATATGTGATATATATTGTTCCCATTATTAAATGATACATTTACCCATAACAGCTAACTTGTGAAATTTTACTTGTTACAGGCAAAATATCCATTCTCTACTGATACACTTACTGCATTGTCTGCAGTATAAACCCCTCATTAAATTCCTCCCCTTGTTTACACAAAACGTGTAGCAATACAACCTGTAGTAAACACAAGCACAAACGGACCCACTTCCAGAATACATATATAACACAAAGCAAAAATATAACTCACCATTTTCCCCTGAACGAGTGAATGGAACATCGCCTCGCGACCCCAGAATACCTCCCGTACCAACACGCATGCGCAGTATAGCAAACGGTGCACACAGAGCAAACGATGTGTACCGCGACAAAGTACAACTATTATCACAAAACACTCCGTTTCGTCCTAATACAATGCAACGACATCCACCGCACACTAACACTTCCTAACCGTTACTCCCAAAACTCCGCCACACATACATGCTGCCCGCAATTTCACAAATCAGCCGCATGCAAGCTAATAGCCTAGCCAGCCGTTTTTACCCAAGGGCGCACCGCGGTCCTCCCCTTCCTAGCTCCCACAATATGACGTCAGAAGCGACCTACTTTTGCAAATAACTCTCAATCAACGTTATTATTAAACAATCGTTCTACACACAAACATCCCTTACCCAACGCCACTACGCCGCTTCTAATCATAACATTGCACAAGCCCTTATCGCGGCGTCACCCCACAAACGCTCATACCAGCTAAGCAGCTAGCCAGCATGATGTGATGGTTCAACACTCTCCAAGATCCGTGCGTTATGTGATGTTCCACACGCGTTCGAGATCCGCACATTCATTCAGTCCGCTCAGTACTAATCTAACTCTAAACAACATACACATGTTCAAACAACAAACTCTATTAAAAGAAATTAAAACATCCTATGATAACAAGTGCCGTACCACAGTCCAAAACGAATCATAAACCACTGCTCCTACCCGTTCTCCGCCTGGCCCCACAGTGCCAGGATGTTCTCAACACAACCACGTCATCAACCGGTGACACCCGTTTCCACAACAACACCGTACACAATTATCACAGCATTAAATATAAACATTAATACGGCCACAATTACATCAGCGTACCACTCGACTCGCTTCTCGACACCCATACCTCAGACCACCTTCCGTCAAATCTTTAACATCGCCGCCGTAACGTCCATAGATTACCGTGGCTACCCCCACAGCTAACCCTAGCTAGCACCAACTTCCAATATGATTCGCCACAGACTCGTATACCGTTCTGATCCACGTTTAACAACATAACAAACCGGCCAAGCTTGCTATGATCACATACATTTATACAAATATATTTATACAAACAAACCAAGGTGTACGAGTCGTCGATTACACATGGCGCAACACTTATAACATACAAGACCCTGGGTATGCCGACTTTCTAAAATGCATACTGACCGTCCTTCCCCATGACCGACCGTCGTCCGCCCTGAAGTTATAGAACAAACCAGTATTCCAAATTTATTCCCTGAACATCCTCTGGTGTTCACAAGCCAAAACCCCATATTTCTCCTAAACCACCGCAGCATACACAGTCTCATAGCGGCAAGCCTAGTCATATATTTAATAATAAAATTGAGACCCACTAGCAGGGTATTGTATCCCACTTTCACACACTCATCATACCCATTATCTAACCCTAATCTTTTCTCTAAGATTTTGACTACTCTGCATTTACCATTACTGTTCATAGTACCTCACAGTCCCAGTCTTCCTGCCTTTTTGTGACTATCAAAACTTCCAGACCCTGACAACATTCTTCAAGCTAATCATCTCGCCGTCCTAGTTAGCCTCTCGGTCCAAATTCCCGCATACCTAGCACTAGAACTAAACAAATCAAAATAGCCCAATTCTTTCCCCAGAGTCCCCTCTTATCTACGTTCTACCGCTCCTCGCCTCACTTACTCCCCTCTCAAGTAATTATCTGTCCCTACATTATGTGCTTGGATCACCTCAGCTATTACGTTCACCAGTCAATCATACAAATTCGCCGTACTTTCCCTCATCTTAGGTCTGCTCAATCCGACGCAACCCCCTAACCGTGACACTCTGTCACACCATATATCCTCAGCGCCTCCTAACATCAGCCCTAGCCTGTCCCTAAATATGACTAATAACTAATCGTTGGGCCGCCACTTTTAAACAACAACAACAAAATAAAAAAGTTCTATCCCCCCGCTAACATATAGGCTTGACATTTAAACACACTGCCCGTATCTACTGCCCTAAACCCCAAGCAAGCGGGCCGAAAGCGGCCTCCTGCCTCTGAATAATCACACATCCATTACAGCTCATGACTGCATATTTACTGGACAACAAGCGCGCCCCCTTTATCTTTGGACAGTCTAACTAACACCGCTCCACCATCCCTGCATGTAAAAACCATATTCACCATGGGCCCCACTCGTGGCTACACGACCAACTTTCCATTCATCCCTCGTTCCCCCATCCAGACAGCAAACTCTGCACTGTAAACCCCTTGTAATGAACGTACCAACCCCGGCTTTATTCTGCATGCCCCCAACGTGCAGGGGCCGTGCGGCGCTGAGCAGCCGGCCACACAAAACCCCACTGCACACTTTTTGGGGGGGCAGCGCAGAACGGGTCACGAAGCACCACTTTGTCGTATCTTAAGTCAATAAATTGGGTTATTTACAGTGCATACAGGTTGCTAACTAGAGGGAAGAAGGACAGAGTGATAGAATGGTCTCCTCATCTGACTTCAAATCTAGCCAGCAAGGAATAAACGTGCAGTCAGACAAAGGAACTATAGTTCAACTCAAAGGGTTTATTTGCCTCGGGGCTCAGAGTGAATTAAAAGATTGTTTACATACAGGGATTATTCATCATTTTACATCAAACATGCTTGTACAAAAGATTGAGGTTTACACATTTAAACCCAGTCTGCACATAAATTTAGTCATGTTTATCAATAGAATAGACTACCTTACTTTTGCCACCACATGGTTAAACCTGGTCTAAGATAGGCATCTTACTCTATATATCACAAACAGTGATTACTCCATACAGTTTACTCACGTCGCAACAAGAGGGCAGTCTGTGGAAGTGGTGGAGACCAGAAAGACCCCCTGGGGATGGGTGCATCTGTCTGGCCCCCTTCTCAAACACCGCGCTCTCTGTTAAATACTCTGATTTCCACCAATAATAACAGTCTAATAATACGTTTTGTCCAATTAGGTTTCTTGCTTCTATATATGGAGTTTTCTCTGTTTCTTAGGTTCCAATCAGATAGGTCCCGCCCCCCCTGTCTCTCCTCGGGTGTATATGGGCTGGTTCCTGCAGCCCCCGTCGCTGTGGCTTCTTGATGACTTGGCATCTTCTTCCCCCCAGAGAGAATGGATTTGCAGTTCTTTTTCTTTGGTTTTGCCAGTTGAACACTAGAACCTTTTCTAAATTGTAGCTTTAATGTAATGAGTTACATATTTATTCAGCATTAAACCAATGTGGCATTGTCTATATTTTAATACCAGATTCCCTATATAAAGTATACTGAATTAATAGTTCCTTGGTTTTAGATTCTAGCAAGCTTTACAACCAGAGTGAAATAGCATTATTACTTAACCAGTTTGACATTCTAAATGATATTCAAATACCTTTTATCTACTATGGTTTAATTAGTTTGATCTTGTTTATAAATTAGTAAAATAAATAAAATAGAAGAAGCTTCTATCCCCAGGCCATCAGGATGCTCAACGAACAATAACACTATGTAACAACCATCAAATGCACTCACAGCACACACATCCACACGCACACACTCACTTTAAACATACAACTCACTGCAGCACCCACTTTAACCACTTTAGTACACCTAAGTGTCAAGACTTTTGGTTTATTTAATATAAGGATCAGATCTATGTAAAGGGGTCTAAATAAGTTAACAGGTGTTTGTGCTTATGAGCATGCGCAGTTGGCGCAGCTGCCTTTTTAAATGGTGGCTGGCGATTGTCATTCTCAATATAGCACTGACAGGATCACACCGCCCGTTGGTAAGTGGACTTGATTAAGGGATTGAAACGTTATTAACTTGGCTATGTCACATATAAACACAATGTAATGTATCACGTTGGCTGCTGGCTGCTAATGCAGCCTGCGGATAATATTTGCATGTGCACGGTGTTAGTGATGCTGGCTAAATGAATGAATGTTGTGCCTGAATGTTGCCGCTAGCTTGTGGCTAGGCTAGCGCACTTCGCCAAAGGTGCACGGTTGAGCTAGTGTCTTTGTGGCTTTCCCGGTTTGTCACGGTGAGATTCATGTGGGGAACTTTGGTGTGTGTGTGTGCTCTGATGAATGAAAACTGCTGTCTTGTGCCGTTGTGCGGGTTTGTGTCTGAGACGACGGGTGGCTTGTATGTGTTGCGTGAGATGCGGAAGTAAACATTGCCAGGCATTCTGGTTAATGTAGTCATCGTAGTTCTCCCTCTTTCGCCCACTGTTAAAAGGGACATGACATGCAGGTTTGATTAGTATGTATGAAATGTATAGTGTATGTATATTCAATAGTGGTATTGATGGTGTATTGATATGTATATTGATATTGATATTAATATTAATTAATTAACTGATTGGTGTTGATATTAATATTAATATATAATATATACTAATATTATGCTTAATTAATGTGTATGCTACTGTGCATTTTGTTCTGTTACACAGGTTTTTGACCAATGGTAAAGCTATGGTAAAGCTATGGTAAAGCTGTGGAAATGATAACCTATGGACAGTCAAGCTATGGTTATCTAAAGAAAGAAACTATATACAAGCTATGGTCAACTGTGGGAATTATTGAGTTGTATTGTGGAAAAACATTTCAACTAGTTTGTTTAAAATAAACAAACTCTAATGACTAACCATTGAGTCATCCATTGTGTGGTGCCTGTCAGCCCTTTCAGAGGGATTCAAATTGAATTTTTTTTAAAGATCCGAAGAGTAAAAAACCAAGTGACGCAGTCAACCAAGTGACGCAGTCAAAAACCAAGTGACGCAGTCAAAAACCACGTGACGCAGTCAAAAACCAAGTGACGCAGTCAAAAACCAAGTGATGCAGTCAAAAACCAAGTGACGCAGTCAAAAACCATGTGACGCAGTCAAAAACCAAATGACGCATTCAAAAACCAAATGACGCAGTCAAAAACCATGGTTATATATCGCATAGCTCTGCTCTGCGTCTATTGCAATACTCTTCATATCCCGTATTGAAATGAAATAAATTCTCACATGTACCTTTACATACCATCATCTGTCTGGCCACACCCCCATCCGCTACCTACATAAGCAGGGATGTGGCCATACCATCAGCTCCTTCTTCAGTTTTCACCACGTCAAGTGCCTGTATACACCACTTTGAAGATGATGGATTTTTGAAGAAAGTAGAAGATGAAGGAGCTACGTTGACATTATATCTATGTTTTCTCTCTCACTATTTTCGAGGAAATACAGCGATAATGTCTTCGCCACTGGGGTGTCTGGAAGATGATGATCATTCTGACCTCCACTGGTATTTTCTTATTAGGGGCTTGTGTCGCTGGTCTAATCCCCACCTGCAGTCCTCCAAGCTGCAGCTGGACAGGTATTACCTCCGGTTCTACAGCTGGACTGTGCAGGAGGGCTGTTGTGAGAAGCTAGCTACCTCTGGGTGAGTGATGATTTTGCTACGCGAGCGCCAGTTGTGTTGCTATGAGGGGGTTAGCTGCACGATTTACAAAAGCCGGCCCCAGACTAGTACCTTTTTTCTGCCTCTTAGACGGCAGAGGGAGGGTCCTGGTTTGAAGCCCACGGTAGTCAGGCTAGTGAGCCGTGACCAAGATCTGTGGTTAAAACCCCGGATCTTTGGACGAGCGGGTTCCTCTCTGTCACGTGAAGGCCCCATCTTTCAAGGTGAAAGTTACCCAGCACGAGGAAAAATGGGTTGGTGTTTCGTTATCGGAAACTCCACGGCCAAATCGGCTGCAGCCCAAGAGGGAATTGTGCCGATACCGCTGTATATCTGTTAATCACCGTTCTGGAAACTGTGTTAATTTCTTTTTCTCTTCTCTCTTAGGATGAGGAGGGAGTCAGACGGCGGCTGTCTGAAGTGTTGGCTTATTATGTTCTTTCGTGTGCAGTTTGGTGATAGCTGCTTAGCTTAGGTTCTGGCTGGGTGAGCTACCTGTTGCGTTCGCTAGGCTAGGAACGTTAGCTTGTTGCTACCAGTCGGCCTGAGTTGGCTGTTAGCTTATGCTACACCGTTGAACATTAGCCGTGAGAATAGCAGGCCATAACACTCTGACTACGACGTCATCTTTGACAGAGGATGTAGTCGGCCCTACACCATGATCGGCTGTTGGAGGGGGGGCGTCTTAGCTTATTTGCCCCGCCAGCGAGGACCTTCGTCAACGTGGAGACCAGTGTTGTGGTCCTCTCAGCCTGCGTTCATGGTATAGGTAAGGGTCCTTTGACCACTTAACGCCTCTTCCTTCCTTCCCTTCTAAATGTTTTGTAATAACGATGTTTTTTTTCCAAAACGTATGTTGCTTCACTACATTGGGGATACGACATGTGTTGTGTGTGAATGGTCTTGTCGCTGGTATAGTTTCTCTCTACCTAGAAAATCGGTGTTGTTTTTTACATGAGTAAAAATGAACTGGTTTGGTTGTGATGAGAACTTGTGTGTTCATGTAACGTTAGATAACGTAGTTGAGCTCACAACTTACTTACTTACTTATCCTCTTCGTCCCGGTTGGGGCATAAGGCCGCAATCATACACTGCCACTGAATCCTGTCTCGTGCTTTGGCCTGCGCTTCGTCCCAGGAAAGACCCATCTCCTTCAGCTCCATCATCACTGTTCTTCGCCAGGTGTTCTTTGCTCACAACTAGCTGGGTTAATAATCCTGCAAAGGTGAGTCCTTCTCTCAGCCTGTGATGACAATAAACAGGTGGCGTGTTCACATATTAACAGGGCGGTACCTGTTCAACCTAGTCGTATCAGGGGTAAGGTGGTGAGGGGTGATTCCCCTGGTTTCCCTGGGGCCCCCCCTCCTCTCAAACATGTTTTGTTTACAATATATTGTTTCACTATGTTTGTGGGGATACGGTGTAATCCCTCAGCTTCTGCTGGGGTTGTGCTCCAGCTTGGAGAAAAAATTTTTTCCCAGGGAAAAGATTGTTTGGTCGCTATCATGTGGACTTAGCAAGGCCTGTGGCCAGTACTTAATCGAGGACTTGTGTCTTCTCTCGTTATGAAAAACGGCATTCCTCTTACGGTAGTGAGAATGTCCTTTTGCCTTTTTTGTTGTGATGGAGGGTTGTGTGTGTCGTTAAGATCCACAACTGGGTTAGGTGTTGGCCTACAGAAGTCACATGTGTAAGCTCTGGTACCGGGGCTCTTAAAGGGGCCCTCTCTGGGTCTGTGTTTCTTCCTTTGAAAAATTCAGATGGCAGGTTCGCACATGAGTCTATGTGAAGCTGTTAACGCTTCATGTAGCATGCTATGACTGGTGTCATGGCTCTGCTTTGCCATTACATCGTATCAGGGGTGAGGGGTCATAAGGGGGTGAACTGGTAAAACCTTCCTCCCCTTTTTCTGATTGGTCAGGGGTTAAAACCCCCTGTCCTTCGGGTTTCCTGTCACGTTGCTGGATCAGCGCGTCACAGGGTAGGGGGGGGGAGTTTCCTAGTCCCACGCCATATTGAGCGGTGGACCACGGAAATCCCCCCGCCATAGAGTACGTCACTGGGCGCGTTTCTATTGGTAAGACTTCCGTGGGTTATTCAGGCTCCATGTTGTGGACCTCTGTTACAGGGAGTTTCAGAGCCTCCTCATCAGGGAGTTCAGAGCCTCCTACTCAGGGAGTTTCAGAGCCTCCTGTGAGTTCAGACCCTCCCTCCCAGTGAGGGAGCCTCCTCAGAGTTTCAGAGCCTCCTCCTCAGATTGTCAAGGTGAGTAGAACTTAAAAAGAAGTTCTGCTCTGTTGTATGTGTATTGAGCTTGGTGGGTACGTTAGAGAACTATGAAGAGGCAAAAAAGGGGGGGGGGGGGGGGGCTAGGTCCGCCCCTGGTTATATACATAACCGTACGTTCAGTTATAAACCAGGAAAAGTTTTAAGTCATAAAACAATGTGACAACCAAACCACTGGTCCAACACATAAAACAATGTGACAACCAAATTATTATTTCAACAAATAAACCATTGGTTCATCATAAACCAAGGCCCGGCTTTCCAGAGAGTAGGCCGGATGACCTTGAAGCAAGGACCAAAATAATTTATTAAAGAGGCTGCTTAACCCATCTGACTGTTAGCTAACAGCCCGTCCATACTGCCCCCTGTACCAGTGGCGGCTCGTGGATGCTTCGCCACTAGGGGCGCTATACCAAACATTTTGCAAACATGTACAAGGCACGCATTGGCGAATATTATCACCATTGCCATCGATCAATATATGATCACAGTCAGTCAAATGCAACCACGTTTCCAATAGCCCAACACAAACACGCACAGCTCTCTCTCTCTCTCTCTCTCGCTCTCTCTCTCCCTCTCTCTCCCTCTCTCTCTCTCTCCCTCTCTCTCTCTCTCTCTCAGATCGATTCAATAAGAAACACATCTGTATATATTGTCATTTTAAACAAGTTACCATTCATTGTCTGAGTGGTTATGCTCTACCCGTGGCGAAATTAGAGAGAGAGAGAGAGAGAGAGAGAGAGAGAGAGAGAGAGAGAGAGAGAGAGAGAGAGAGAGAGAGAGAGCGAGAGAGAGCGAGAGAGAGAGAGAGAGAGAGAGAGAGAGAGAGAGAGAGAGAGCGAGAGAGAGAGAGAGGGGGAGAGAGAGAGAGAGAGAGCGAGAGAGAGGGGGAGAGAGAGAGAGAGCGAGAGAGAGAGCGAGAGAGAGACCGAATTAACTCACTGTTTACGTGGTCCACTCACTGTTGTCCCGACTCCCCAGACTGTTCTTGATAAAGTGTATAATCCGCTGTTGATGATGTATATCCAGTCCACTGTCCAGACTGCCATATGGCTTGTCAGCTGTTAGCAGTTAGCACCACACAACAAGTAGTTTGATTTCTTTGTCCATTTCCGCGTCGAACAGACTGCAAACTACCTGGCGTTCTATCACCATGCTCTAAGACAAACTCTAACCTTAACCAACTTTGAAAGAGTGCCTAGGCTTAACCGTCTAAAGAACTTGCAGTCACGCTCTAAGACAAACAGCTACATCTCACAACAACAACAACTATCTCTACCAAGCTAGAATAAGCTAGAATTGGAACATTAGAAAGTGGATTTGGCCAATCAGAGATCGTCTCCGCGAAATGCTGCTACGGAAAAAAATACTGGCGTCGGCCAATCAGAGAGCGTCTCCGCGAAATGCGGCTACAGAAATTCTCGACGCTGCTGCCTAGACCGCTTCAAATCGCGCCCGGATTCCAACATAATAGTCATATTTCAACGCACAGCGCGTTACGTAAAAAAAAAAAAAGTTAGTCACTTCCTGTTCAAGAAAACAAGTATTTATTATTTTATTTATTAACGTTATATTGTGCATTGGAAACACAAACATACTTAAAATGAGTAAATATTATTCATTTTAAACATGTTTATATTATTTATAGGGCTATAAAACAAAAAACTAAAAAAAATTTTTTCTTGTTATTCTCTCCTGAGGGGGGGGCGGCGCCCTAGCGCCCCCCAGTGGCGGCCGCCACTGCCCTGTACATCTGCTAAACCTGCTAGCCGAAGACAAAGAGCTAAAGCCAATAAAAGGGAACAGTCGGAAAACGAGACTATTAAGATACAAGATACAAGATACAAGAGTTTTATTTGTCATGGCATACAGGTATACAGTGAAATGCGGGGGGTCTCGCCCCCAACGATGTGCATAGTACAAGTAATAATAATAATAAGAGTCCAACCAATAGAGCGACATAGTGCAATAAACAAGTAAACAAAGTAGGCATATCGGTATCTGTACATTAGCTATTTACAGAGCATGGTAGGACATGCTAGGTCCTGTGGCAGTGCAGTACACTGTTAGCTACGGATGAGGCATTGGGTATTTTATGTACACTGCTATACAATGCTATATTATACGATCTCAAGCTATACTATTCTTAAAGTGATCTTTCCTTCTGTAAAGTGTCCATAGTGTGAGCGTGTGCAGCATGAGTGTGTGTGTGCTAATGTTAAAGTGGCTGCTAGTGTGTGAGCGTGTACAGTGTGTGTGTTGTGAGTGTGCTCATGTGTGCTTGTGCGTGGAGAGTTCAGTGTTCAAGGCTCTGATGGCCTGGGGGAAGAAGCTGAGCCTAAGTCTCTCTGTCCTCGTTACTGGTGCTTGCAGGCGTTTGCCTGACCGCAGCAGCATGAACAGGCTGTTGTTGGGGTGGTGAGGGTCTTTCATTATCCTGCAGGCTCTGGATTTGCACCTCTTGTTGTATAGGACCTGCAGGGTTGGTAGTGTAATACCCGTGGTACGCTCGGCTGAGCGCACCACTCTCTGTAGGGCCTTCTTGTCCTGTGCCGTGCTGTTGCCATACCAGGCAGTGATGTTTCCAGTCAAGATTCTCTCCACAGCTCCGGAGTAGAAGGACTGGAGTATCTTCCCAGATACTCTGAACTTCCTTAACTGTCTCAGGTGGTAGAGGCCAGTTGGGAGAAAAGCTCATAAGTCAACGGTCGAAGAAGGAAAAGTTAGCAAGATGGCAGCGACAGAGGAGGAGCTGGAGAAGCTGAAGCAGAGGCGTTCAGCAGCCCAGACCGCTTTTGCCAGAAGAGCCTACCATCTCACCTCACACACTAAAAAAAAGTGAACTGAGAGGTGCATGGTCGAACTTCAAAATGGAGCATGCCAGAGTCGCAGATGCTGGTTCTGATTATGGCACGGCCCTGAGAGAAGCGGACGATGAAGAGACCACAAAAAAGGCGGTGCAAGTCGACAAGAAAACGGCGGAGTGCGACCGTACGTTTGATGGAATCAAGGACATCGTCGTAAAGAACTTTTGGGCAAGGTTTGCTGAACAGGAAATTGCTACCCTCTCTAAAGGGGCTGAAGCAGCATTGGACCAGGCCGAGGCAACTGACCATAAGAAGATGACTAGGAGGGAGCGCGAACGGAAGATTGAACTGGTGAATAAAAAGCTAGAACGGAGGATTGGCGAGCTCTACAAAGCTGTGCATGAGTGGACAGACCTGATTCCAATAACTAATTTAATGGAGTCAAGGGACCGTAGCAGGAAGCTGAAGGAACGACTGAATGACCAAGGTCCAACTTCAGCAGCAGACAGGCCGAAGAGGAAACCACCCTGGGGTGTTGCTCTTGTGAGCCTTGTCGAGCCCAAATGGTTCAGTAGTTTGTCAAAACCTTGTGTAACTGTTGCCCAGGTTCGACAAGCTGCGGAATCCTGGCTGAAGGCAAAAGACCAAGCAAACAGGCCAAAGAGGAAACCACCCTGGGGTGTTGCTCTCGTGAGCCTTGCCAAGCGCAAACTGTTCAGTAGCCTGAATGCTAAATACCAAGCCTCGGAGTCAGCAAAGTGGGAGGCAAGGGGTCCTAAGCTGTCTGCAAAAGAGAAAATGGTGGCCTTCAAAGACTTGGCCTGTTCAGCTAAAGACGGCGTAACCTTTCAGGACACAACCCTGAACTGCCTTGTTGTGACCAGAGATGACAACACAGGACTCTTGCTTGAAGGCATTGCAGCCACACTGCTGCGCACAAGAGGCTCAAACTTTGTGGGCGCTAAGCGTGCCTTGAGAGAGCTGCACAGGCACCTAGCATGTGTGCAGAAGGCATCGGTCGAGAACGCAGCCGCCAAGAATGGTACTGAGTGGTAGTGGGACTTCCATCCTGCGGATTCGCCCGACAGGAACGGAGCAGCAGAGGCAGCTGTTAAGCTCATAAAAAGAGCTCTCAACAGCCTCGACGGAACCACCGGTTGCTACACCTGGGGGGAGTTCCAGACCCTCCTCTACTCGGCAGCCAACTTAACCAACGAACAACCCATCGACGCCAAGGCACAGGCGCAAGAGGACACAGTCAAGTACCTAACTCCTAACTCCCTTATCCTGGGGCGCACCGGACAAGGAGGAGACATGCAAGGTATTGATGTGGAAACTCATCCGTGGCGCAGGCTGAGGGCTGTCCAGGCTGGGGTGGACAAGTTCTGGTCGAAATGGAGCGAACTGGCAGGTCCAAACTTGTTCATCCGGCATAAGTGGCACAGAGCAGAGAGGAGTGTCAAGGTTGGAGATGTGGTCTGGATCGCAGACCAGAATGCCTTAAGAGGACAGTTCCGGCTCAGCCGGATCGTCTTCACGTATCAAGACAAGAAGGGGGTGGTCCGTGACGCGGATGTTACAACCTGCATAGGGTTGCCTGCCCCCCATGTATCCAGGCCCCGGGGAAAGGACTCTACCCTGCCCACAACCATCGTCCTTCGCAGGGATGTGCGGAGGCTGGTGGTCCTGATTCCGGTTGAAGACCAGCAGAAGAAGTCCTCGCCATCGGGTACCCAAAAGACTTTGTGACTCTCTTTTTGTTTAGCTAGTGGGTAACCCTGGGAGGCAACTGAGTGGTTCAAGGGCAAACCTACACTCAGTAGGAGGAAAGGTGGTGGGGCCCACCTCCTTAGTTAGTTTGTGTTCATGATGCAAGTTGTGTTCACAATGTCCCACTTACCTTTGAAGGACACTTTAAATTGAAAAGCACTTGAATTTAAATACTTACAACGGTTTGATTTAAGGTAGGGTGACCATATTTTGATTTCCAAAAAAGGACATGCTGGCCCCAGCCTTGAGATACTTAATGATACCTTTGCACAATCGAAGCAGGCATGGCCACCTTCATTTCACTATGTCTTGTATATGTACTGTACTGTATGTGATGAATAAACCTCTTGAATCTTGAATCTCTACTCAAAGTTTACTCAAAGATGCCTTTATTGTTTTAACCTCTTAACATGCACCCAGAAAAGCGGCCATTTTATTTTTTACTTGAACTTGAGGACTGCATTCTTTTTTTGCAAAGCTTATCTTTATACGTTATGCTTAGCACACGCATAAGCCTGGTCTCTTTTGAATGATAACATTCTGAAGTTACTAATGCAAAAAAGGAAAATCACTTTTAGTGCTAATGAAATAGAGTAGCATATAGGTCTGAACTTGAGTTGAACGTGAACTTGTGTACTAAAATGTTTCTGCAGTGGTTGCAATATCCCAAATGTAACCACATGCGCCCAGAAAAGTGGCAATTTTTTTACTTGAACTTGAGGACTGCATACTTTATTTGCAAAGCTTATCTTTATACTTTATGCTTATAGCACATGCATAAGCCTGGTCCCTTTTGAAAGATAACATTCTGAAGTTTCGTACACAATCAATAAAAATCACTTTTAGTACTAATGAGTTGATAGGGCTGAACATGAGTTGAACTTGTGTACTAGTTTTTGTGTAGTAGTTGCAATATTCCAAAATACTATATATGGGCGTTTATTTGATTTTGGGCACTTTTGGGAAAATCTATTTATCAAAAATAAAATTGCATAAAACCTTAAATGATCAATTAAGCTTTATAGTCATTTTGTCAGGAATCATAATATGAACATTGTTGTAAACATCACTTTATGGAATTTAATATATTTAACACTTTTCCTAGAATGTCAGAGAACATTGTCATTACCATCACGTTACCAAATAACTCTTTAAAATGTAAAAAAAAAAGTAAAACATTTGTGCTTTTAAGGCATTTATGTAACATTATACCTTACTTCTGATGTATTAGTGGTTTGAAATATTTTACTTGAATTTAAACATGCTTTAGATCTTTAGATATGCAGCCTTTTAAATATATTGCTAGATCCTGTCAAGAAAGATACAATTACTACAACAACAGGTCCATGACTCTTGTTTTTCATACATAAAATGTTAAGGGAGGGCTTGTAATATAGGAAAACATGTAGGAAAATGTCAGATTTAAACTATTTGTTACAAATTTGTTAAGAAATATGTCATGTGTTGGTAATGACGTACTGTTGTGGTAATGACGAAATGTGATGGGAATGACATTTAGATAGATTTATTGAATTCATTCATGGATACAGTAACACAACATCAGAATCATACGTATTATCAACAACTGTTACAACAGGATAGGAACATCTAAGAAACCATCTAAAAAAAACACTGACAACCTTTATGGTTTCAAACAACATACTTTAACAGTAAGAGGTTTGTTCTTTTAACATGCCTACATCTTCTTCTCCATGAGGGAGCATACTTGTTTCCAGACAGAGGCATTGAGCATCATATGTCTTTTAGTAATCAGTTGGGGCTCTGGGACCAGCACAATTTCCATTCTATACCATATTAGGGGAGAACGAATGATGAATTGAAAATGGGGGACCCTGATGTAAACAAGACGAAAGTCTTTCTCTGGTCTGCATCCCCTTAACAATTGTATGTATTGAGCTGTACTGTACTGTACCCATGATGCAATCTGTTAATAAACTTTTCAATCAATCAATCAATCAACGGGGGACGTTGTCACACGTTTTACTCTAGTGTGAATTGCTCATAATCAAAACATCTTTCAATAGTCATTCCTACATTAAATTGAAGCTTAAGATGTTGGCTTGAAATGTGTATCCCTCTCATTTTCCAAAGTATTGTAACAAAGAGTTAATCACCTATCAAAGACACTCTGACACATTGTGACAACCAACCCCATCATGGGGATGGTTGTCACACACTATGGGGTTGGTTGTCACCATGTGTTTTAAAACTTTTAATGGGAAAATCTTAAAAAGAAGACAAGATTTAGATTTCAGATAATGATTGAAGAAGTGCGTCTTTAGTCGACGGCGAAAGATTGGATGGGTTTCGGCTGTCCTAACTGGGGTGGGTAGTTCATTCCAACATTGTGGGGCAAGGACTGAGAATAGACAAGAAGGCAAATACATAACTTAATGCATCTTAATGAACATAAACAGGAAACACATCTTTAGGCCATCCTATATAACAAAATAAGAACACAATAAATCAGCCTAACAATAATAGCCTACACAACATGTCTAGTAAAGTACCTGCACAGCAGGATGTCTGGCAACACCACATTAGAATAGTATACACAAATATACTAGTATAATATAATAGTATACCCAAAAAACCCAAATATCGGTTATCGAATATCGATAATATAACAACCAAATATCAGTTATTCGATAGTTGCCCTTTATCTGGCACTATTTAAAAGTTTCACTGAGATCGGAATAAAGGAGTTTTTAAACCTATTTAGTCTAGAGCGTGGAACTCTAAACCTTCTCCCATAGGGCAGTAGCTCATACTCGGCATGTAAGACATGGGAGGGGTCCGAGACTATTCTATTGGCTTGCCTTAGAGTAGCCTGTTAAAAAATAGACTGCAGGGATGGGTGACCTTTCACCCCTATGATCTTCCATGCAGTCTGCATCAGACGGACCAGTTTGGACTTTAATTGTACAGACAGGTTACCAAACCAAGCTGTAATACCGTATCTGATGAGACTCTCTAATACAGATTGGTAGAAAAGTAACAAACATTTTTTATCTACACCATGAACTCTAAGGCGACGTAGAAAGTGCAGTCGTTGTTGTAGTCTGCTACACAGGCTATCTGGGTGTTCCAGGTTAGTGTGTTATCGACAAAAATCACAAGATATTTATATGAAGAGACCGGCGAGATGGACTGTGTGTGGATGACCACAGGCCTGTGGTCCCCAACACCTCTGGGGTCAAACACCATCTCCTCAGTCTTAACTGATTGAAAATGTTATTAACAGATTGCAGAATGGGTACAATACAGTAAGGCTCAATACACACAATTGTTAAGGGGATGCAGACCAGAGAAAGACTTTCGTCTTGTTTACACCAGGTCCCCCATTTTCTATTTATAATGAATTGTAAGTAGGGTGCAACTAGCACTGTGCAATCCATTCTTTGTGGATCTAGCCCTTAATGTTGCTAGTCTTTAGCACTTTGTGATGGAGCAGTTTGTCAGCCATCAGTTGAGTGTTTGCATGTGTTTTACACAAGCATGTGTCCCTATCACGGACGGTTGGCCTCACTATCCAAAATGGGCAGGTTTTCCATAACTTACTATAGGAAATCTTGAGCTGTGGATGTTCATTCTTGAATTTCCGCCAAAGACTGTACGTTTCATTCAGAAAGCGCTTTTGCATTTTCACTTTCTTCTGCGTCAATGTGTCTCTCTTCCCTGTTGTTGCCTGTGAGTTATCATCACGTTCCAGAAACTCTTTGACTTTTGTCCTGGTAGAGAGAGGCAATGCATTTGCATGTTTCTTCTGAAGTCCAGTTCCTCTTCTGTATTTCCGCATCATCTTTGCAGAGAATCCAAGTTCCTTTTGAGCCAGATACACCAACTTGTACTTTTTCAGAATTCCCCCCCTTAGAATCTTTGAAATTACTTGCTTCTCTTTAGTGTTGGTGTCTCGCAGCTCTGACACTAGAGTATTGTGGAACAATATAGTGTCTTCCTGGGCCCCGTTCCCCGTACCTGGATAACTGAGTTAGCCGGATAACTTTCGGGTAAGTCTGACTTAAGCCTGACTTTCCGATTCCCCGAAGCTGGATTGTCCAAATCACCATGACAACAGATCCAAAAGTTTGAGCCTGGTCGAAAGCAGAGTTTAAGTTCAAGTTAGCCTGAACCATCGCCACGCCCCCGCAAAAAAGTGACAGCCCGTTTCCTGAAATTATTCCCACAGTCTACGATCTGCATTATACCATTCTGAATTACGTTTTTGTGCTCCATTCTTCCAGAGGGGGCTTTTGAAATGTAAAATAAACCCAAAATGCTGATACTAAATTCACTTTGTCCTAAATAATGCACGTTATATATACCGTGGCGCTCGCTCGGTGCGATGTACACATTATGACGTGGTTATTTTAATTGTAACTGGGATTAAGATGTCTGATGAGATGCGCTGTTTGACGGATTTGAGAAATTGAATGAGCCGTTGACGTCACATTAATGAATGAGGATAAAGAAATAAAACTTCATTCAAAATAAAGAATATTCTAAACACGGGTCTCTCGTTCATTAATGTATAAACAATGAATTTATCCCATCTGGCACAGTGGCGCAGCGGTAGTGCTCAAGCCTGCCAACCCAGCGACCGGTGTTCGAAACCCTGTGTTTCCAATATAATTTTTTTGAATATAATATTAATGATTATACGCCAAAGTAGCCTGGTTTTAAGTTAAAATATTATAAATCTACATGCATTGAGGATGTCATTCTTTATATAGCTCTCAACGTGCACCAAATTGAATTATTCCTATATTGCAAAAAGAAGGAAAAGACTAGGGTTTCGAACCCCGGTCGTCTGCGTGAAAGTCAAAAGAACAACCCGTTAGACCACAGTGGAGATAAGTTAAAGATCGACTATACATCAATCAATGGGTAAGAGAGCCGTATCGTAATTCTGTATAACAGTTTAACTAATTATTTTCGCTAGCAAGATCTCATTTGATTATTCAATCCAGCAGGCAAGTTTAAAGAAATATAATCTGATTGATTGAGGTAATGAGGGACTTAAAATTAGCCTATAGATAACGCATTTAACTTGTCGGTGAGGCGATTGAGCCGTATTGCAATCTGTCAATAAAGTTTTAAATCAATTAATCAATCAATGCCGTTAGATAATCAGGATCTCTGCCATCGATACGTGCTGGCTTTTCACCTGAAGCGGCCGCGCGCACTTAGCCTGGGTCTCAAGTCTGAATCGAGTTAACGAGACTGAATCCACCTTCGAGGAACAGGAAAATCCCGGCTTCAAACATCGGGTTAACTGAATCTGGATAATGACATCTTGATCGACTTAGTTGAACCAGGTACGAGAAACAGGGCCCTGAGATCACATTTCTTTGACTTCATTTGTTGTTTTGATTTTGATCGTGGCAATTCTTGTGGTTTGAGCTTATTTGACAGTCTTTCATATCGTTTTTTATATTTCTCCATATTTCGTTTTGCTCTCTCCAACATCAGGTTGGCTTCACACAGATCTCTGTAGACTTTACTTCTGTTTCTGTTCACATTTTTTCGTCCTCTTTGTTGTGGGGTTTCTTGTGGTGTAGGCTGATTGGGACTTTCACATCTGGCAATAGGGACAGGGACAGCATTGTGTTGCTCAGGTTGTTGTGTTGGTGACACTGGTGGCCTATTCACCGTTAGGTAGTCATCCATATTTCATATTTGCTTATCGTTTGTTCTTTTGTTTCTTTGATTGATTCGCCATTGATGCCTTTTATATCTTTGTGTGCATTTGGGCAGCTGAGATATGCATTGCAGCTTACCCGTCTCTTTTCTCTTTTTATACCACTTTTTTTCTTTTTAAAAGTATCTTTGATATTGTTCTGGATCATCTTTAAGTCTGTCTCTGTATGATTTTGACCTTTGGCCTGTTGATTTAGGTGCCATGGTGAAGACACTAGCATAAACAAATACAAAAACCAATAAATAAATAAATAAATAAATAACAATAAATATCAGTTATAAATGAGACACAACATATATTTACATATACATAAACATACAAGTAATGTTATCAAAAAAAAAGAGCTATAAACAGATATATTTGTCATTACCACCACACGTTGTCATTACCACCACACTTCATTGTGTGGCGGTAATGACCGTGATGGTAATGACATTTTCTTACTTTTAAGCTAACAGCTAGCATAACATCAAACTTGCTTATATTCAATTCTTAGCTAGCTAGCAATGTACTCAATGTACCTACAAATATGAAGAAGTTTGACTAAGATTCAAAAGCATTATCAAATTATAGTGTGTTTGGTAATGACACACAATAAACATATTCTGTAGTATGAGTAAGTAAATGTGAAAATATCTTACATTCCTGGTGATCAAAATGTCAGTCTTCTACTCTGACAGTCATGTGCTCCACTGTCACTACAGGTTGTAATGGGTACCAAAGCAAGGGGCGTAGCACTTCATTGTATTGCAAATAGTTCAACGTGATGGTAATGACACAGATATTAAGGGACAAACCTATTTTGATATTTATTTTTTTCACATATTGTACTTAAGTTAAATATTTGGCAGAGAATCATTGATTCAAATGTAGTTATAGTAATATATACCTAAAAGTATTGTTTTTTAATAGTTTTTTCTAGAGAAATACAAGACCAAACGTTAAAACTCTGGATTGGGACAAGGTGAAAATGGTCAAATTCCAACATTAAACAACAAAAAATAAGATAAAAAATGTATGTTTTAAATTGAATAATTAAGTCTAGGTAAGTAATTAATTATACTAATCAATGATAGCATAAAGAATCTGGAATATTTTTTTTTCTTTCAAATATATCCCAGGGACATGAAAATGCCCAAAATCAAATAATCACCCATATATATTTTTTGAATAAGCTGGAAAACACCGCAAATCCATAGCCTGAAGTCTTACGTGTGTTGTCGGGCCTTACAAATACATTTGATTTTTATTTGATTAACAATAAGGTGATATCTGGAACACACAAACACACTATTTTTTAAATCACATGCCATGAAACTCTGGGACCTGGCTGAATTTAAGACTGCACAAATCATGTTTAAAGCACGAAACAATTCACTCCCGGGTAACATCCAAAGATTCTGTTATAGAGAGGGGGGTTACAATTTAGAGGAGAGTCTAACTTCAAGAAACAGGCTGGTGATTCAACAATGTATGTATATTTCAGTTTGTGGAGTGAATATGAGTTGCATAAGATAATAGAGTGTGAAGGTATACTGAATACTATCTATCTATGTCATGTATGTCATGTTATGATGAATTGAAAATGGGAGACCCTGATCTAAACAAGATGAAAGTCTTTCTCTGGTCTGCATCCCCTTAACAATTGTGTGTATTGAGCCGTACTGTATTGTACCCATTCTGCAATCTGTTAATAAAGTTTTCAATCAATCAATCAATCAATCAATCAATCAATCAATCAATCAATCAATCAATCAAGGGGGTAGGAATACATACTTTACACTTCATCATACTCCTGCTTGTTTGTTTTTTAATCTGTTTATTACTTGTTTTTTATTATTATTTATTTTCAATTTATGTTCGAAATAAATAAACGCATTCATTCAAGATAT
Source organism: Notolepis coatsorum (assembly GCF_963971535.1). Lineage (NCBI taxonomy): Eukaryota > Metazoa > Chordata > Actinopteri > Aulopiformes > Paralepididae > Notolepis > Notolepis coatsorum. Next base: position 114,918,057 of record NC_140178.1, on the reverse strand, counting down.
TGTGTGAGCAAAAGTATAGTTCATTTAAGCATTACATCATGCGCAGGAGTGGTTTGTGACCAATAAACCATGCCTAGGGGTGGTCGTTAGACCCCCCTAGGCATGGTTTATTGGTCACAAATCACGACTACAAGTGGTGTAAAGCTTTTATACAACTGCCAGATTCATCCAACCTTATTTCTATACAATAAACACACATTAATCGAAGATTTATTGAAAAAACCATCCGCCAGAAAAAGTAGTTCCCACAACTACAAAAAAGACAAGTTGCCTCCATGTGGAAGCAGCTTGAAGTGCATCCAACCAAACTAACACATCCAACTGTGTATTATTGGAATGATTGAGAGAAGTTGCCTCATGTGGAAGCAGCTTGAAGTGCATCCAACCAACTAACACATCCAACTGTGTATTATTGGAATGATTGATTGAAAATTTTATTACCAGATGCAGAATGGGTACAATACAGTACGGCTCAATACACACAATTGTTAAGGGAATGCAGACCTACTTTCCATAGAACTTCATTCTTAGATGCTTCTATATAAAGTAGGTAAAACAAATTAAAACGTTTTCTTTGCCCTATAGGAAAAAAACGTTTTCTTCGCCCTATTTTTTTATTTATTTCTTTTAGCCTAAACTTAACCAGTTGGAAACCAGGGGTACAGTAATAAAATTAGCAATCAACCAATCAATCAATTCAATAGACCATGCTCACTTAAAACAGCGCTGCTTCTCTCTCAGTCTGACTCCCCCGCTGTTGCAGACAGGAGTGTGTGTGTGTGTGTGTGTGTGTGTGTGTGTGTGTGTGCGTGTGTGTGTGTGTGTGTGTGTGTGTGTGTGTGTATGTGTGTGTGTGTGTGTGTGTGTGTGTATGTGTGTGTGTGTTTGTGGGTACGCCAGCGTCGGACAGTGTGAGAGTGAACGCTGCAGTCAGTGGGAAGGAAGTAGAAATTTAAATCAATCAATTAATCAATCAATCAATCCGCGATTTTTCTTTTGTTCTAGATTGACTCAAGACCCATCAATTACATCATCCAACATTGTTTAAAGGACTAACACATTCCCCTTGACAGAATCACTTCATATTTAGTCGTTATGGTGCTATCAACATATCCATTTGTTGTCCGCGATCTTGTTTTCTCCCGGAGTGAGCCGGGGAGTGATATGTGATTCGGTTGTGGGCGGGTCCTGAGCCCAGGACCGTGGATTGTTGCCAATAAAGACGTGTAAATGGCCAATCAGAATCGAGAAATTTGCATGCCGTTGTATAATTACTCATACAGTATGTACATCCTCTGGCCTCGCGCGGATCTCACAGCTGTGCCCGCACAGTGCAATACTCCAATGACAACAACAATGACAGATTACAAAGGCACCCCCCTCAAACTGAACAGTGACATCTCCTTAGCAAATGATCTCAATTCCTTCTATGCGAGGTTTGAGGCTGTGAATAACAACACCAGCCTACAAACCACGGCAATGGGGGGGGGGGGGGTCTGCTGATGGAGACTCAGTGTTCAGGGTAACAGAGCATGAGGTGAGACGGATCTTTAAAAAAGTGAATATCAGGAAGGCAGCAGGACCGGACGGCATCCCCGGCCGCGTCCTAAAAGTCTGTGCCGACCAACTGGCCCCGGTATTCACTGACATCTTCAACCTGTCCTTGGAACAGGCTGTCATCCCCACCTGTCTGAAGAAGTCCACCATCATCCCTGTACCCAAAAAATCTACGCCCGCTTGCCTCAACGACTACCGCCCTGTAGCCCTCACCTCCATAGCCATGAAGTGCTTTGAGAAGCTAGTGAAGGGCTACATCTGTTCCTCCCTCCCCATCAACCTGGACCCTCTGCAATTTGCATATCGCCCCAACAGGTCCACGGAGGACGCCATAGCCCATGTGCTGCACACAGCAGCATCACACCTGGACAAGAGGCAGGGGAACTATGTGAGAATGCTGTTCATCGACTACAGCTCAGCATTCAATACCATAGTCCCCTCCAAACTCATAGCCAAGCTCAGGGACCTGGGCTTGAACTATGACCTCTGCCAGTGGGTCTTGGACTTCCTGACGGGCAGACCCCAGGTGGTAAGAGCAGGCAACTGCACCTCCTCATCCATCACGCTCAACATAGGGGCCCCCCAGGGCTGTGTTCTGAGCCCCCTCCTCTACTCCCTGTACACACATGACTGCGTAGCACAGCGGAACAACAACACCATCATCAAATTTGCTGATGACACAGTAGTGGTGGGCCTGATCTCTGCCAACGACGAAAGGGCCTACCTGGAAGAGGTAGAGAACCTGTCACAGTGGTGTCAGGAGAACTGCCTCTCCCTGAACGTCAGCAAAACAAAAGAGATGATTGTGGACTTCAGGAGGTCGGGGGTCAAGGACTACAGCCCCCTCAGCATCGACAGGGCACCGGTTGAGAGAGTGAACAGTTTCAAGTACCTCGGAGCCCACATATCCGAGGACTTGACATGGACCACACACATTGACAGTGTTGTGAAGAAGGCACGACAACGCCTCTACTTCCTCAGGCGCCTAAGGAAGTTCCAAGTCAGTCAGAAGATCCTTAGGAACTTCTACTCATGTACAATAGAGAGCATCCTGACTGGCAACATCACCTCCTGGTTTGGGAATAGCACTGCACAAGACCGAAGCAGACTACAAAGAGTGACACGTTCAGCCGAACGCACAATTGGAGGGGGGCTTCCCACCCTCCAGAACATTTACAACAAGCGGTGCAAGGGGAAGGCTAAGAGAATTATTAAGGACTCGAGCCACCCGAACAACTGCCTCTTTGAACTGCTGCGGTCAGGCAAGCGATACCGGAGTCTTAAGGCGAGCACAGAAAGACTCAGAAGAAGCTTCTATCCCCAGGCCATCAGGCTGCTAAACGAACAATAAACACTATGCAACAACCATCAAATGCACACAGCACACACACCCACACGCACACACTCACTCAAACAAACAACACACTGCAGCACCCACTCTCCACACTTTAGATCACACAAACACACTTTACACTTTATATTTATTGATAAAGGATTTGCACTACAACTCGTACACCTACTGTAAATTGTACCTAAATTGCACCTCATCCCATTTCTGCCTTGCACTATATAGTATCGTATATTAGTACACTGCACAGTATTGTATATTATATGGTAACTCAGTTACGTCTATTCTGCATCGAACATTGTACATATGTCTAAACTGAACACTGTGACCTCATTTTTTTTACTTCTAATTTTACTATGTTATTTTATTTCATACTTATCTTGTCTTGCACAGTCTCTGGAGCGTAACAGTAAGAAGCATTTTGTATAAAAGTATTCTGTACTTCTGTATGACAACTATTAAAGAAACTTGAAACTTGAACTTGAACTTGAACTCCAATTCAGCCATTGGGTGGGTGGCGCTGCTGAGCGGCGCTGATGAGCGGCCCTCACAGCGCGGCCGTCAGTGCGCTGCCCTGAGAGCGCCGCTGGCTCTGCGGCTCTACAGCTGCATGCTTCTCCGGGAGTCCGGGGTGATAATCTGGCACGCCGCGTAAAAAGTTGCACGCCTGACATATCGGCATGTAACTCGAGAATGAAGGCACGGATTTTGGCGATTCAGATGGCATTCGAATGGCGCTTTAATTCTGTAATTTATATGTTCGGCTAAAAATGCTGCCCGAGCCCTCAGATGCTCGCAAAGGGCCGTGAAACTGAAACTGAAAAACAACGAAACCCGGACATTTCCATGCATTTATAACCCCCCCCCCCCCCCCGGACAGGGCGTGAAAAAAAGAGGACATGTCCGGGCAAAATAGGACGTTTGGTCACCCAAATTTTAAGGCTGAGATGCCCATTAACACTCTAGTGACTTGTATTTATAGTGGCCCCCTTGGATTGTATCAGTCAGCCAAGTGGGAGGTGTCAAGACTTTTGGTTTATTTAATATAAGGATCAGATCTATGTAAAGGGGTCTAAATAAGTTAACAGGTGTTTGTGCTTGTGAGTTGTGAGCATGCGCAGTTGGCGCAGCTGCCTTTTTAAATGGTGGCTGGCGATTGTCATTCTCAATATAGCACTGACAGGATCACACTGTCCGTTGGTAAGTGGACTTGATTAAGGGATTGAAACGTTATTAACTTGGCTATGTCACATATAAACACAATGTAATATATCATGTTGGCTGCTGGCTACTAATGCAGGCTGCGGATAATATTTGCATGTGCACGGTGTTAGTGATGCTGGCTAAATGAATGTATGTTGTGCCTGAATGTTGCCGCTAGCTTGTGGCTAGGCTAGCGCACTTCCCCGAAGGTGCACGGCTGAGCTAGTGTCTTTGTGGCTTTCCCAGTTTGTCACGTGAGATTCATGTGGGGAACTTTGGTGTGTGTGTGCTCTGATGAATGAGAACTGCTGTCTTGTGCCGTTGTGCGGGTTTGTATCTGACGCCCAGGGCACATAGCACACGAATGAACACGGATGGACGGACGGGCGGCTGCCGCTTCACTTCCGCTCAGTAGACAAGATGGCCGCAGTGTGAGAGGTCGTGTCTCAATTGCTTGTCTATTTGTCGCAGTTTGTAGCCGATAATACTACTATTTTGATCCACTTTAATTAGTTTGAGCAGTTTAACCATTTCAGTTTCATTGCGGTGGTTTTTTCCTTGTTTGTTCGTGAAAATGTCAACTATTACACTGCAAAGTTTGATGGACGCCATCGAGAAGAGCAAGACTGAAACGCTTCAAACGCTGAGACACATTGATTCAAAAGGGATACAGTTCAGGCTGGCTTGACTAGTATTCAGAACTCCCTGGAGATGTTGGGAGGTCAAGTCAAGTTAATTGAGGAGAGAGTCGGCAAAAACTAGAGTAATGTCGATAATCTAGTTTCTCGGGTGAAAGTTCTAGAGGAACACAATGCTTACCTACGTGAGAAGACTGATGACATGGAGAATCGGAGTCGTCAACTGAATCTTCGTGTCGTCGGAATCTCTGAGTCTGCTGAAGGCAACGATGTGATTGGATTCATGTCCAAAATAATTCCATCGCTCCTGGTTCCGGATAACTTCCCCACCGCTCCAATCATCGAAAGAGCCCATCGCTCACCGACAAATCGTCAGAACGAGCGTGGCACTCCTAGGCCCATCATCATAAAGTTGCTCTACTTCCAGGACAAGGTGAAAATCGTTCGACTTGCCAGAGAGAGTAAGAGAGTGGAATTCAACGGGTCTCGTGTCTACTTCAACCCAGACCTCAGCGCAGACTTGGCGAGGCGTCACAAGAGCTTCGCCACCATCAAAGCAAGCTCCGCGAACGTAAGATCAAGTACTTTGTTCGCTATCCATGTACATTATGTGTCACCATTGATGGCAAAGAAGAAAGATTTAACTGTCCCAAGCTTGCTGAAAATGCCTTGATATCTTTACCGAACTCTCCAGAACATATGTGGTACGAATGATGATGTTTATGACTGAGTTAGTGCTCGGTAACTCTTCTTATGGTCCGAGCCGGCGTATTAATTAATTGGCCGTGCCCTCTCTTCTTCTTAATTCTCCTTTGTTCCTTCATATGAAGTGATGCCTCTACATTATGAGTTTTGTTCTATTTGTGCCATGTTTATGATTTGGAAATATGTGCTCAATGTTAGCGTGAGCCTACTACATGGCTTCATTAATGTTACATGCTGTTGTGTTTACATTCTGAATGTCGTAGCGGAAATGCGTCACTTCCGGTAGCGCCTACGTGCGTACGTCACGTTAATACCGTGACTAATTCATAGTAGAGATTTATCAGAATGAAAGATTTAAAGTCTTTGATGCCGCCTGTAAATTTCAGGCTACAAACTTTCTTTTCTTTTTCTTTTTCTTTCTCTAAGAATACAGACAGAGCTTTGAGTTTATAGTGAATTCCCATAGACATGCCAGGTACTGCTGGGACATGCTGGGATTCAGTTTTGTGTTGTCATGTATTTATGTTATATGTTGTGTGTGTGTACTTGAATGTATGTCGCTCTCCTGCTCCCTGCTCATTATCCATTGTTCCTCCTTGCACAAGATTATATATCCTGTTGTTTTTGTTTCTTTTTGTTTCTTTTTTTCTTTTAATACAACTCTGGTATGATGAATACTTCTAAAGGTTTAAATGTTATTCACCTGAATATAAGGAGTCTGTACCCCAAAATCGATCTACTTAGAGCTCGGCTTGTCTACAATAATCCCAGTGTAATTACTGTGTTTGAGACATGGTTGCATAGTGCAATCTCTGACAATGAGGTTGAACTTGACAACTATGTTCTGTACAGAGCTGATATGGGTACTAGAGGTGAGGGAGTGGCTACATATGTCAAATCAAATCTGACATCTGAGCTCCTCAGGCCAAGGGTAAACCCTATAAACGTTGAGTGTCTTTTTATTAAAATGTCTTTTCATGAAAATAAACAGTTGACCATAGGAAATATTTATAGACCTCCTGATTCTCCCTCTGAATCTACAAATGATATATTATCCACCATTAACTCTTTAGATCGTCCAAATGAAATTATTATCTTGGGTGACTTTAACATCAACTGGCTAGATCGATCATCTAGTAATGCTCGAAACCTATTTGGCAGTGTCAATTTAACTCAACTCATTAGTGAGCCTACTAGAGTTGATACTAGATCCAAGTCCCTGCTAGATTAATTAATTCTAATATGAGTGGGATTTATAGATGACTTCTTAGTAATACTGTTGATTCTCTTCCAAAACTGTTTTGGATTGCTAAATTCATTGCTTAAACAATCTTTGAAATAGTTGGATTTTGCATTTCTTGTTTTAGTTGTACATAAGTTCCGTATTTGTTTATATGCAATGAAGTCGGCAGAATCCTTTGTCAGACGATGCTTTTCCCAAGCCTCATCTCTTTGTTTATACAGATTTATAAGTTCACTATTAATCCAGGGCAAGTGTCTACCCTTTACTTTGAGCGTCTTCCAGGGAGCATGATGGTCAATAACATTAGTAAGCTCAGTGTAGAAGAAATTCCATGCATCTTCAACAAATGGAATCAATTTAAACCTGTCCCAATTTATAGATGTTATATCTTGAATAAAGTGCTCAATATTCAAATTCCTACATTGTCTTATCCTGATAAATTTTGGTGGTAGACGTGGTAACTTTATCTTCCAAATGCAGAAGATGATAGAATGGCAATCTGGTTTCAGGCCAAACTATTCCACAACTACAGCCCGTCTGAAGTTGACCAATGATGTTCACTCAGCAATGGACAATAACATGGTTACTGGTGCAATATTTATAGATCTCACAAAGGCTTTTGATTTGGTTGATCATTATCTTCTTCTTGACAAACTGTGTGCTATTGGTGTCTCTAATAATTCTTTACTTTGGTTCAATTCATATCTCCACCAGAGACGTCAGTGTGTATCATATCAGGGTAAACAGTCTGATTTTTTGATTATGGATAAAGGTGTTCCTCAAGGTTCATCTTTAGGACCATTATTATTTTCTATATTTGTTAATGATCTCACCCTGATACCAATTGACTGTCTTACTCAATTGTATGCTGACGCTACAGTGATTTATTCCTCTAAGTCTGATATTCAACAAATTCAGTACTCTTTACAGACTCATTTTGATGCTGTCCAGAAATGGTTAGCTATTAACAAACTTTTATTAAATAAGAAGAAGTCCTATAGTATGCTGTTTGGTACTAGATCAAATCTGGTGCAAATATCAAATCAGTTGTCGATTAAGTTTTTAGATGATGCTCCTCTTGAAAATGTCGATGAATATAAGTATCTGGGTCTTTGGCTTGATTCTCAACTCACCTTCAAGTCACATATTGATGCTGTGATGAAGAAAACAAATTGTAGCCTGAGAATATTGTATCGTTCTATTAACTGTTTTTCTCTTCAGGTTAGGAAAAGAATCATTATACATCTGGTACTTAATAATGGATTACGCAGACATAGTCTATCAAAACACCACACTAACAAATCTCTGTCCTTTAAATGTTACTTATAATAGTGTTTGCAGATTTATATTGAGGTGTCCTTATAGAACCCATCACTGTCTTATGTTTGAGTCGTTAAACTGGCTTTCTCCCCAATTCAGAAGACATTTTCATTGGTTGCTTTTTGTTTACAAATGTATTTACTTTAATTATCCCCGGCCCCGCCCCCTCCCAATGGAGCTGCCTCGTCGCTGCTGGTCAAAACCGGTATTATTTTGTTTTCCTACTGTGTAGAGTGTAAATGCTATAAAAATACAGTAAATTACCTTTTATCAAAATATTAACCATTAAATAAAGGTTGTAATCTGTAAATGCATTTGATTTTACTGTAATTTGACAGTATTTGGAAACCATAGATGCCAGACATTTAGTTTTCTTGCAGCTTTTTTTCTTACAGTCTACAGTCAGTGAATCCTAAATCTCCACTAGGCAACCACTTAAAGTTATCAGTCCAACAAGGACTGGGTGAACTAGTTGCTACATTAAATTAATCAGATACCTGGTTGAAAGTGAAATGCTGTGAACATCCCTGCATTAAGTGTAAGACAAATTCAGTATAAATTCAGTTTATGTAGTAGTAGCATTAACATGTTCATATTTATTGAAATCTTACAATTCATACATAAATGTTATGATGAATTGAAAATGGGGGAAGAAGTCCTTCTCTGGTCTGCATCCCCTTAACAATTGTGTATTGCACAATACTGTATTGTACCCATCTGTTAAAGTTAGCAATCAATCAATGTATTACCAGTGTCTTTATACCTTCATCACTGTAGGCTACATATTAATACGACAACTCAAGAAGAATCAAGAGGTTTATTTGTCACATACAGTGAAATGCAGGTGGTCACGCCCGCATTGATTGTGCAAAATGCAAAAAAATATAGGTAACAGGATATGCATGATAAAAAAAGACATGCCATGTTCCTGAAAAAGCTATAAAAAATACCTATGGTCATTAATTTAGCAGTGGGAAATGGGAATATCATTTTTGGAACAGTGTGTGTGTCTATTATGTCTGTGTAGTATGTCTGTATGTCTGTATTGAGCCGTACTGTATTGTACCCATTCTGCAATCTGTTAAATAAAGTTTTCATTCATTCATTCATTCTACAGAGAAAAATGAGATAGAAAAAAAGCCAATGCGATTTTGTGTTTTTCCTCAATATCTCTGCAATGCCTGCGAGTTACCAGTAACTGTATTTGTCATACCATGACAATTCACGACAACTTTTAAAACGGATCAATTTATTTATATGTATAAATCGCATTCAGGAAATTGGGCGTCAGTGAAGGCATGCTATCCGTTGAGGAATGGCAGGAGGGGACAGTGGAGGCGCAGAGCAAACGGCTGTTAGTGTTCACCAACCAACACATTTACACATTCCTGCATTTGTATTGTTTTATCCACAGAAGATTTGCAAACCTTTTGTTCCAGAGACAAAAGCCACAGAGTGGGCAATCAAGAGACACTGGCTAAGTTGATTTGACACCCTTGGTCCGCGGCCGCCTCGGTGCATCAGTCTACTCTCTCCCCTGAGCTCTGAGCTTTATCCGGTCGCGTCGCTGTCTTCTTCGGGTCGCAGCGGTCTGACTTCCTGTGATAACGGTCTAATCTACACTGCTGCCACCTGTCGTCACGGAGGAGAATTGCAGCCATTTTGTAAAAAATAATAATAATAAGTACAAAATACGTACCAATCCGTGAGCCGTGAACAGCGCGTGAAGCATCGGCGTATTTAGACCACTATCACTAGGGCACGTGCCCTACTGATGATCATCTGTGCCCCAGTGATAATTATTATTTTTTTTTATTTTTTTTAAACAAATGTTTTTTATTTTCCTTTTTTTAACATGATCAAATAATTATTATAATATTTTTTACTTCGCTTTGAAATATTATAGTGAAATATTTTGCACTGCATTTATCTTGTTGAAATCCTCCAACAGGCTCTTTTTTGTAAGTTGACTGGTTTGCACACCAATAATACAGTGCAATAATAGAATAGTAGAATAGATAGTAAAATTATGCAATAGAATGGCCAGAGTAAAATAGTGCTACAGTACAATCAACAGCGGGGTGTATTAGAAGGCTATGGTGAAGAGGTACGTTTTTAGCTTATTTCTGAAAATATTAAGAGATCTAGCTTCCCTAATGTCCATAGGTAGTGTGTTCCATAACTTTGGTGCATAGTTAGCAAAGGCTGCATCCCTGATTTTCTTTAGACTGTGGCTTGGAACCTTCAATAGACCAGTAGTAGATGATCACAATGTTTATACTTTGTATATAAGGAGGAGGACCTTGAAATCAATTCTAAATGTTACCAGAAGCCAGTGTAGGTTACTTACTTGTAACTTCGGGTTTGATCCAAGGAGTACGTTTCCCCATATTGCTCTGTAACATTTCTCTTTTTGTTATAGGACCGACTAGTAGGATTTCAGTTTTGCCCTCATTTAATTTTAGGAAGTTGTTCGTCATCCATTTGTTTATTGCTAAGAGACAGGCGGAAATGGAGTTTATAGCTGTGTGATCATTTGGTTCAGCGGAGATGTACAATTGTGTGTCATCTGCGTAACTATGGAAACATACATTGTGCTTTCTAATGATGTCTCCTCAATGTTCAATGTTCAATGCAATGTTCAATGCAAGTAAAGCACTTTAAACTTTAAGTATGACTAAATGCTTTCTTGACTATATATATAGTAACTGTTCCAAAATGCATAGTTTTCTATGTATTTTAGGGGTTTGGGTGGCTAGCTCTTTTTAATATAAATGTCAGATTGTTTTATTTATTTCATAGATTTCTATGCATTTCAGGAGTTTGGGGGGCTGGCTCCCCAAAATAATTAAATAACATAACCCTAACCTAACCCTAAAACCGAAATAAAGTAAAAAAAAATAGTTACAAAATCAACCCATTTTCGCCCACAAACCGGCCAAAACCGGCCAAATTTTTTTCACGGTCGCGCTGCGCGCTCCCGCTTCGTAGTTTTTGGTGCCCTTCTGTGCCCTACTGAAGTGCTGGGTCTAGATACGCCCCTGGCGTGAAGAGGGTTAAAAAAACAGGAGAATACCGGAAAAACCGGTAGGGTTGACAGCTATGGCGTGCGCCACGCAATTGATTGATTGATTGATTGGACATTTTATTAACAGATTGCAGAATGGGTACAATACAGTACAGCCAGGGCCGTAGCCAGGGTTTAGAAATTAGGGAGGTCCATTTATTTTTTTGGCCCAGACCGGCCCACTATAATCGGTCGGACACCACCCACCAGTACACCATCCTTACGGTCCCCTTAAATACCTACTGTACTATTCCCCCCCCCCAACCCATTACAAAGCTGGGTAGTAAGTGCCATGGACAAGTGGACCAGTGTACTCACTCGCTCTTGGCTGAATCTTGTTTTGGGTGGTGATGTAAAAACACCTGCATCATAGCAGGCTCAGGATGGGCAACGTAGTCTATAGCCTGTTCATCCCTGTCTCTCTCCTCCACAACCTGGCTTGACTAGACATAAGGAGAGAGATGATTACAATTAACTGGTACATTCAGGTCCAGAATTGTTGGAATCCCCTGACAAAGATGTGCAAAAAGCTGTACAATTTAAACAATACCATACTGGTAATGAGAAAATAGTTGTTTATTCAATGAATGCATGGAGCAGTTCCATCTTATTTCATTTGATACTAACTACTCAGTTCATACAGATTTCAAGTATTCAAATATCAATGATGAATATTGCATAAGGTTTACACAGTTAATAGATCACCTTCTTGTTTTGTATTCATCTTATATGGCAATTAAATCAATGGTGTGTTTGTTTGGGGAGTTTGACCTATGTGCCTACCACGTGAAGGTGCATGATCAATGGACAGCACAAAAACAATTTGTGTAGGTGGAGACTAGGGCTACCACAGATAGTAATAAGTTATTAAGAGTAAGTAATCCATACCATATATATCCTAATAGTTAACTTATTACCATACTTGGCTGAAAACAAACTTTGCTGCCTGGTGTGAATGTGTTTTTCCCTGTAGGCTAATACATAAGTAGGCATACATTTTTGCAGTTGAGGAAAAATGTGCAGTTGAGTAGGCTATAATGTGCTGTGTTTTTATGTCTTCCATCGAGGACCACCTTGGAAATAAGTGTTAATGCTTGTTAATGAATGCTTTTAGGTGATATCCTCAGGAATACAAATTGGTCAAGATCATTTGTTTTTATGATGTGTTTTTAATTTCCAAATAAATCTAATCAAATAAAAAAGCAGTTTTTGCAGTTGAGCTACTGGTGTTGTATATTATACAGCCTTTTCATGCATCTTTATCAAGGGAACCCTTATCCTAATGATTTAAAAAATAATATTATGATGATACGATATGGACCTAGTAGTTGGGTCATCTGTGGCACTTCGTTTCTCAATGGATTTTTTAAAAAGGCGGGGGAAATTTGTGAGAGACCAAAATCCAAAATGGCTGCGGTGGAAATTAACTTTTTAATGGTTTGACCTACAATGATGCACAATACATGGTACCAGCCCCCTCTCAGTCATGTACCAGCCCCTCTCAGTCATGTACCAGCCAGCCCCTCTCAGTCATGTACCAGCCCTCTCTCAGTCATGTATACCAGCCCCCTCTGTCATCTACCAGCCCCCTCTCAGTCATGTACCACAGCCCCATCTGAGTCATGTACCAGCCCCCTCTCAGTCATGTACCAGCCCCCTCTCAGTCATGTACCAGCCCCCTCTCAGTCATGTACCAGCCTCCTCTCAGTCATGTACCACAGCCCCATCTCAGTCATGTACCATAGCCCCATCTCAGTCATGTACCACAGCCCCCTCTCAGTCATGTATACCAGGCCCCCTCTCAGTCATGTATACCAGCCCCCTCTCAGTCATGTACCAGCCCTCTCTCAGTCATGTACCAGCCCCCTCTCAGTCATGTACCAGCCAGCCCCCTCTCAGTCATGTACCAGCCCCTCTCAGTCATGTACCAGCCCCCTCTCAGTCATGTACCACAGTGCCCTCTCAGTCATGTACCACAGCCCCCCTCTCAATCATATACCTGCACGACTGGCGGGGGGGGTGCTTAGAAAGAGATGTGATTGGGCCAGCCCAGTGTCAGTCAGTACCAATGGGCCGATGTATCAGCCTAGTAGTGGGCCGGTCGTTGACAAAAAAAAAAAAAAAAAAAAAATATATAATTCTTTTTATAAAAAAAAATTATATAATTTTTTTTTTTTTTTAATAGTTACAAATAGTTACCGAGGTCCGGACCTCGGTGACCTCATAGCTGGCTACGGCCATGAGTACAGCTCTCTCTTTTTCTCTCTTTTTATTCTCCCTGCCTTTCTTGCTTTCTCTCTCTCCAGTCTCTTTCTCCCCCTCTCTTTCTTTCTTTCTTTCTCGTTTTCTCTCTAGAGAGAGAGAGAGGGAGAGAGAGAGAGGGGGGGGAGAGAGAGAGAGCGAGAGAGAGAGAGAGCGAGAGAGAGAGAGCGAGAGAGAGAGAGAGAGAGAGAGAGAGAGAGAGAGAGAGAGAGAGAGAGAGAGAGAGAGAGAGAGAGAGAGAGAGAGAGAGAGAGAGAGAGAGCTCGTGCTGCTGCTGGTTCTATCACGGCTCGGGCACATTGAACGCGCACGAATTTCACGCACAGGTTCCTAGCGGGATCGCGCGCCTGGCCAGACACGCAGAGTCCGACTTCTCAGCGCGCTGCAGTGCGGAGCCCTGATAGAGCCAGCAGCAGCACAAGCTCTCTTCTCTCTCTCTCTCTCTCTCTCTCTCTCTCTCTCTCTCTCTCTCTCTCTCTCTCTCTCTCTCTCTCCTCTCTCTCTCTCTCTCTCTCTCTCTCCCCCTCTCTCTCCCTCTCTCTCTCTCTAGAGAGAAAACGAGAAAGAAAGAAAGAGAGGGGGGAGAAAGAGACTGGAGAGAGAGAAGAGAGAAAGAAAGAAAGAAAGAAAGAAAGAAAGGCAGGGAGAATCAGTAGCGGCTCGTGGATGCTTCGCCACTAGGGGCGCTATACCAAACATTTTGCAAACATGTACAGTACCACGCAACCGACTCATGGCAAGACGTGAGCGATTCGACTCACGCTCACGGCAATGAATCGGCTCTTATGAACGAGTCGCTCAGCTGTTACTACAACAACACACAACCAGTCAAATAAAGTATAGTCTAATTCACAACTTGAAACACAATATATAATAGAAAAGTTAGAAACAAAACTCGCTCCGTCTCCAAACACACGCAGATCTCTCCCTCTCTCCTTCTCTCTCTCACACACAGCGCGACGTGGAATCGATTCGTTACACAATCAGACTTATTATATACCAAGAATAACTTGAGTACAGGGCTGTACACATATTTTGCATATTGTTAAACGAGCCAAGGCTAGCTATTAAACTATCGAAAATCTGGGACCCTGATGTAAACAAGACAAACGTCTTTCTCTGGTCTGCATCCCCTTAACAATTGTGTGTATTGAGCCGTACTGTATTGTACCCATTCTGCAATCTGTTAATAAAGTTCTCATTCATTCATTCATTCAAACATAGACGATATTGAACAAGCCATAATCCACGTATTTTCAATCCAAAAGCGAGAGAGAGAGAGAGAGAGAGAGAGAGAGAGAGAGAGAGAGAGAGAGAGAGAGAGAGAGAGAGAGAGAGAGAGAGACTCACTGTTTAGTTGACACGTCCAGGGCAGGAGGGCTTGCCTTGATAAAGTAGTGTATAATCCACTGTTGATGTATTCCAGACCACTGTCCACTGTGTCCAGACTGCATCCGCCATATAGCTTGTTAGCCAAGTGTTAGCTTGTTAGCAGTTAGCAGCACCACACAACACAAGTACTTCATTCCTTTGTCCATTTCCGCTCGAACAGACTGCAAACTACCTGGCGTTCTATCGCCATGCTCTAAGACAAACTCTAACCTTAACCAACTTTGAAAGAGTGCCTAAGCTTAACAGTCTAAAGAACTTGCAGTCACGGCACGCTCTAAGACAAACAGCTGCCTGCATCTCACAACAACACAACTATCTCCTACCACCAACGGACCAACCTAGGAATAAGCTAGAATTGGAACATTAGAAATTGGATTCGGCCAATCAGAGATCGTCTCTGTGAAATTCTGCTACGGAAAAAAATACTGGCGTCGGCCAATCAGAGAGCGTCTCCGCGAAATGCGGCTACAGAAATTCTTGACGCTACTGGCTAGACCGCTTCAAATCGCGCCCGGATTCCAACATAATAGTCATATTTCAACGCACAACGCGTTATGCACTGATTGGCTGTGACGGATACAGCGATCAAACTGTGACGCGCACTCAGAGCGCTATCGCGTCTAGCCCGGGCCGAGAAATACGAAAAAATAAAAAATAAAAAAAACGTCACTTCCTGCTCAGGAAAACGAGTGTTTTTTATTTTAGATAATAACGTTATATTGTGCATTGGAAATACAAACATACTTAAAATGAGTAAATATTATTCATTTTAAACATGTTTATATTATTTATAGGGCTATAAAACAAAAAACGAAAAAGTTTTATTTTCTTCTTCTCTGATTTAACAGCAGGTGGGGCGGCGCCCGTGCGCCCCTAGTGGCAGAGCCGCCACTGGGGAGAATAAAGAGAGAGAAAAAGAGAGAGCTGTACTGTATTGTACCCATTCTGCAATCTGTTAATAAAATTTTCAATCAATCAATCAATCGCGTGGCGCACGCCTCCCGCGCCGCCTCGAATCCGATTGAAGCGGAAAAGATAGCTTGCCGTGGGCGCCCCAGTGGCAAACCACATAGCGCGCTCAGCCGCGACACGGCCGACCCGGGTTCGACTCCCGAACCCGTCGTTATTTGACAAATGTCTCCCATTCCTCCTCTGTCTCTCTCTACTGGACTGCCCAGTAGAAATAAAGCAATAAAACGCCAAAAAAAAAATCGTTAAAAAAAAAAAAAATAGCTTGCCGCGCGGTCAGGTGGCGTAACAGAGATTGCGTTCGTCACCAACCCCGGAAACGCTGGATTCGCCTGTTCGAATCCAGCTCACAGCTCCGGGGTTGTCACCAGCTTGGCTGGCCGTTCACACTAATACAATTGGCAGTATTAGAGGGTGGGAGAAGCTGGCGGGGTGGGTCCGGGTCGTTGTAAACAGCGACTCCTTCAGTTCGGTCGGGGCACCTGCTAAGCGCGGATAGGATATAAGTGGGATAATGTGATCCTTCCACACGCTACGCCCTCTCAGTGAGAATCCGCGCTGCCAGGTGAAAAGAAGCGGTTGATTGGCTGGACGTGTGTCGGAGGAAGCACGTGGTAGCCTCCACTCTCCCACCAGACAGACTGTGGGGGGTAAGTGCGCAGCGACCAGGAAGGGGATTGGGAATTGGCATAACGACTAACATTGGGATGGGAGAAAATCGGAGGAAAAAGGAGGGTAAAAAAGATTAAAAAAAAAAAAGATATCTTGCCGCTCGGGAGCCGCCCGCGAGGCGCGCTCCCGCTTGCGGCCAGTGTGCACAGTAGCGTCCGTTAACATGGGAGCGGAAGTGAGGCGGCAGACGCCTGTCCGTCTGTCCGTGTTCATTCGTGTGCTGTGTGCTAGGGCCGTCAGGGCTCCGCGCTGCAGCGCGCTTCAGAGAAGTCGGACTCTGTGTGTCTGGCCAGGCGCGCGATCCCGCTAGGAACCTGTGCGTGAAATTCGTGCGCGTTCAATGTGCCCGAGCCGTGAGACGACGGGTGGCTTGTGTGTGTTGCGTGAGATGCGGAAGTAAACATTGCCAGGCATTCTGGTTAATGTAGTCATCGTAGTTCTCCCTCTTTCGCCCACTGTTAAAAGGGACATGACATGCAGGTTTGATTAGTATGTATGAAATGTATAGTGTATGTATATTCAATAGTGGTATTGATGGTGTATTGATATGTATATTGATATTGATATTAATATTAATTAATTAACTGATTGGTGTTGATATTTATTAATATTATGCTTAATTAATGTGTATGCTACTGTGCATTTTGTTCTGTTTCACAGGTTTTTGACCAATGGTAAAGCTATGGTAAAGCTGTGGAAATTATAACCTATGGACAGTCAAGCATTTTTGTCTACGTACTTAACTTCTATTTTATACTTGCTATACTTATTTTATTATCTATTTTTGCCTAGCACAGTCTCTGGAGCGAAACAGAAAGAAGCATTTTGTATAAAAGTATTCTGTACTTTTTTTTTTTTTTTAATCTTTTTTCCCCTCCTTTTTCCTCCGATTTTCTCCCATCCCAATGTTAGTCGTTATGCCAATTCCCAATCCCCTTCCTGGTCGCTGCGCACTTACCCCCCACAGTCGGTCTGGGAGAGTGGAGGCTACCACGTGCTTCCTCCGACACACGTCCAGCCAATCAACCGCTTCTTTTCACCAGGCAGCGCGGATTCTCACTGAGAGGGCGTAGCGTGTGGAAGGATCACACTATCCCACTTAGATCTTATCCGCGCTTAGCAGGCGCCCTGACCGAACTGTAGGAGTCGCTGTTTACAACGACCCGGACCCACCCCGCCAGCTTCTCCCACCCTCTAATACTGCCAATTGTATTAGTGTGAATGGCCAGCCAAGCTGGTGACAACCCCGGAGCTGTGAGCTGGATTCGAACAGGCGAATCCAGCGAATCCAGCGTCTCCGGGGTTGGTGACGAACGCAATCTCCGTTACGCCACCTGACCGCCCAGTATTCTTTACTTCTGTATCATCATCATTAGGTGGCTTCTTCGTTCCGAAGGTTGCCTATCACTCTCCAACCCATTCTGTCCCCACTTCTTCTCTCGAACTCCGTGACAACTAATAAAGAAACTTGAACTTGAACTATAACCCCCCCGCCATTGAGGTGCTTCAAGTGCCAAACGTTTGGGCATGTAGTGGCTGTGTGCAAAGGCAAGCAGAGATGTGGACGGTGTGCTGGTGACCATGAATATGGGAAATGTGAAAAGGATGCCAAACTAAAATGTTGCAACTGCGGGGGGGAACATAGCTCTGCTTATGGGGGATGTGAGGTTAGTAAGAAAGCAGTGGAAGTACAGCGGGTAAAAGTGTCTCATGGGGTCACATATTCTGAAGCAGCTAAAAAAGTGTCAAGTAGTTTTACTACTAGTGCTAAGGTTGTCAGTGCAGAACAAGGAGAGGTGAGCAGCAACATAACAAAACCATGTGAGGGATGTAGTAAAGTAAAGGAAGATGCATTGATGGTGGGGAAAAATTACTGTTCTTTTCATGGTTGATGTAATTAACTGTTCCTCACAAGCAAACAGTAAGACAAAGAAGATCAAAATAATAGTGAAAGCAGCAAAAAGATACCTGGGAATTAAGGGTCTGGAATGTGACGACGTAGAGAAGATTCTAAAACTAAAGGCACAACCACACTCATCACCTGGTGATGCTGGTACTGTACTTCATAGTGTGTTTAAACATACTACAGTGGAATGCAAGAAGTCTTATTGCTAATGGACAGGAATTTAAAAAGTTTGTAGCAGATTTACAAGATTAAACCCAATGTAATATTGTGGTAAATTCCCACAGAACTTCTACAATAATTTGAAGTTATTGTAGTACAATACAATGAGATTGATTATCTGGAAGGAGGAGGAAGGGATCATACTTGATAGAATTGTTGATCTCCTCATCTGACTTAAGCAGATGAGGAATAAACGTGTACGCCAGACAAACCAGAACTGTAGTTCAACTCAACTGATTTATTTGAGCCAGGGCCAAGAGTGAATAGAAGGTTGCCTTTCACATACAAAAGATTTATCAGAGAACATTAACAGGGCTGTCTGTGTACAGAAATATCACAATCAGGTTTGCATCTCAAACCTCAATAATGTACATAAAACAGTCACTCGTTAACATAATTTGAACATACATAGTTTACTGTAGGCCCCTTTTTTATATGAGTAAGCCTGGTTTCTAAGATAAGTATTACATTCTATTTTAACCAACCAAGGGTCCATGATTTACTCACATAAATAGCAGCACAGTCTCTCTGGTGGAAGGAGCGGTGGAGCCCAACAGACCCCCTGGGGTCGTGTCTGGTCTGAGGGCTCCCGAACTACCATTTTGTATCCCCTTATATCCTATAATTTCTAGCCAATAATAGAATCCAGTTGGTCCGTGGGCGTCTTCTGTGGGGGCTGGCAGCCCCCCCCCCCCTTGGGTTGTGGCGACGTGATGGGACAGAGACAGAGGGGTTCTGCTGGGGGCCCCTGTCCGTGTGGTCGCTGTGTTGGGTCTTGTCTCACGAGGGGGGGCGGGCATGATGTCCTCTGGTGGGGGGGTGTGAATACGCTTTGACCCTTTGGGCCTTATTACCATACAGTACTAATCTGGTCACATTAGGTGTGACCTTTATCTATCCAACTGTCGCTGCGTCTCATTCCTCATTTAGCCCTGCACCCACTTCTGCTAACCAGTATACAAGGTTATTTATGAAATTCAACTCAATATTTACCACAATATGTATACAGGAATCATGGTTGAAATCGCAATGGGATTTTGTAATACAGGGTAGCTATTCGGAATGATAGGGAGAATGGGAATGGTGGTGGTGTGGTTACATTTGTTAAAAATGGGACAATATTTAAAGTAATTAACTTGGGGAAAGAACATGAGTCAATAGTGGTTAAAATTTGGATGGGGAAAGATGAGTTTGTAATAGTGAACTATTATAATCCATGTAAAAGATTGTGTCATGCCACATTGGATACGGTGGGAGCACAAACACAGGGTAAAGTGATATGGTGTGAGGACTACGGGGTAAAGTGATATGGTGTGTGTGAGGACTACAGGGTAAAGTGATATGGTGTGGGGACTACAGGGTAAAGTGATATGGTGTGTGTGAGGACTACAGGGTAAAGTGATATGGTGTGAGGACTACAGGGTAAAGTGATATGGTGTGAGGACTACAGGGTAAAGTGATATGGTGTGTGTGAGGACTACAGGGTAAAGTGATATGGTGTGTGTGAGGACTACAGGGTAAAGTGATATGGTGTGTGTGAGGACTACAGGGTAAAGTGATATGGTGTGAGGACTACAGGGTAAAGTGATATGGTGTGAGGACTACAGGGTAAAGTGATATGGTGTGTGTGAGGACTACAGGGTAAAGTGATATGGTGTGAGGACTACAGGGTAAAGTGATATGGTGTGTGTGAGGACTACAGGGTAAAGTGATATGGTGTGAGGACTACAGGGTAAAGTGATATGGTGTGAGGACTACAGGGTAAAGTGATATGGTGTGTGTGAGGACTACAGGGTAAAGTGATATGGTGTGTGTGAGGACTACAGGGTAAAGTGATATGGTGTGAGGACCAGGGGCGTTTTTAGGGTTAGAAAACATTGGGGGCTTCAGCCCAGGGGGGTGGAGGGGGGGGGTCACCCCCCCCCCCCTTTTTTTTTTTTTTTTTTAAGCACAGAAATACGCAATTTTAGATTAATTAGAGATGAATACTGAATAACTAGAATCATTAGAGGTTCTCAAAGTGAGGTCCAGGTCCATGAGAGGGATATGGGCAGTCCCTAGAAAATTCAAAGTTAACAGGACCAAATCATCAGTTTCTTATTTATTTATTTATTTAGCCAGATAAAACATTGATCTGGTCCAAGAAGCCCCAACAGGAGTACAAATATACATATATACACATATATATATACATATAATATATATACATATACTGTACATACATACACATATACACCAATAACAAAATAAAAACACAGTTAATTGTAGATACACAATCAGGTTTAAGCACTATAAAAATGCAGCAGGTGAGTTCACCTGTCTTCAACCAAAATGGAAGGAGAGTGAAGTACTGTACACAGAGAACATGAAAATATACAATACATTCACCAAACACTACACAAGACAACCAATGATGCAGACTGATGAAAATATACATTTTCTCCCATTTTCCCAAATCAGTCAACATGGAGAATCACAACAAAAAATTATCTTGCCAGGTCCAGCTAGGCAAAGAGATAATGTCTAGTATTTTCTGTTTACATTTTTTCAAAAAAAAAATTGTGTTACTGTAATTTTAACCTGTACTGGATACAGTATTTTATGTTTGTCTGATATTTGCTGAGCTTACAGTGTTATGCACATAGTAGCATGAAAACTGGGACATGTATTGTTGTGATTCTCCATGTTGAAATGTTGACTGATTTGGTTATATGGAGAGAAAATGTTATTTTTTTCATCAGTCTGCATCATTGATTTGGGTATATGTAGATAAATAAATTATATTTTCATCAGTCTACAGCATTGGTCTTGTGTAGTGTTTGGTGAATTTATTGTATATTTGCACATTATCTGCGTACTTCACCTACAGTACTCTAATCACTGAGAAGTAGAATTGCTAAATGTGTTTTAGGTTAAGCACAGCAGTGTGTGTAACTGGTTCAAACAGAATTAAGTCATTATGTAACGTGTGTTTCATATGGTAACAAAATTAGTGTATGGTTTTGACAAGTGTTTAATTTAGCAAAGGATCTGAGGTGTTCTGATAATTGTGTGTGTGGTTGTGCTAATTGTGTGTTTTGAAACACCGGGCCCCGTTTTCAAAATCATGCTTAGGCAATCGAAAAAAAACTATTGTGTGTTTCATTATATACATATGTTTCAGTCTTCTCATTAAAAAAAGATTCGATTTGTGGGTCTTTTCCTGCCTTTGGTCCGCTTTGCATTCACATCACAAATGAACCGCAGCAGGGTTCACTTGCAAGAGTGAATGAGCTTTCACACCACCCCAAACCAACCGGACTATCCGAGGTTCGATTAAAGCTTATTATAGGACACTGGACATGGGTATGGATGGCTCCAGGTGCTGCTGCGTTAAAGTGCACATCTTCAATATCTGTACTATTTAAAAGCACAGTGCAGGACACACTCAAAGGTTATCGCACATCAGAGATGGCAGTGGACATGTATGACAGGACAAAGGCCATATGTAATGGCCTTTGGATTGAGGAACATACTACCAGCCAAAGGAGGAAGCAGAAAAGGATGGACGAGTATGTAGTTGAGTCATCTTGTGGCACAAGCTCAGACCTCAGCTCAGGAGATCAGCTGAGACAGAGACTGTTCTATCCAGTCGTCGACAGAATGCTGCAAGAGCTTGAGAGCAGGTTCTCATGAGTTGGATAACAATTTATGAGAGGCATACAGGCATGTTATCCAGCCTCAGACCAGTTTCTCTCAGTGGAATTGCTGCAACCCCTCGCCACACATTACAATATCCAACTATTGCCAGAGGAGATCACAGTTGCAAAGTGTTTCCTGGTCAGGACAGGCAGAGATGCAGTCCCTACTATCCAAAGTGTCTTTTCCCTCCTGGATGATAATAATAATAATAATGCATTTGATTTATAAGGCGCCTTTCAGGACACTAAAAAAAAAGTCCACAAATCGGTGAATGAAAGAATTATAGGATCAAATGAAAACTACTTACTAAAAATGTTTAAAAGTACTAAAAACCAACAAAAAATACCAAACACTAACAAACATTCAGCACAGACAATGGGGATGCTGACATAAAAAAAAATCCGGGGCTAGGAGAAAAACATCCGGGGCTAAAGCCCCGGAAGCCCAGGGCTAACGACGCCACTGGTGAGGACTACAGGGTAAAGTGATATGGTGTGAGGACTACAGGGTAAAGTGATATGGTGTGAGGACTACAGGGTAAAGTGATATGGTGTGAGGACTACAGGGTAAAGTGATATGGTGTGGGGACTACAGGGTAAAGTGATATGGTGTGAGGACTACAGGGTAAAGTGATATGGTGTGTGTGAGGACTACAGGGTAAAGTGATATGGTGTGTGTGAGGACTACAGGGTAAAGTGATATGGTGTGTGTGAGGACTACAGGGTAAAGTGATATGGTGTGTGTGAGGACTACAGGGTAAAGTGATATGGTGTGTGTGAGGACTACAGGGTAAAGTGATATGGTGTGTGTGAGGACTACAGGGTAAAGTGATATGGTGTGTGTGAGGACTACAGGGTAAAGTGATATGGTGTGTGTGAGGACTACAGGGTAAAGTGATATGGTGTGGGGACTACAGGGTAAAGTGATATGGTGTGTGTGAGGACTACAGGGTAAAGTGATATGGTGTGAGGACTACAGGGTAAAGTGATATGGTGTGGGGACTACAGGGTAAAGTGATATGGTGTGAGGACTACAGGGTAAAGTGATATGGTGTGAGGACTACAGGGTAAAGTGATATGGTGTGAGGACTACAGGGTAAAGTGATATGGTGTGAGGACTACAGGGTAAAGTGATATGGTGTGAGGACTACAGGGTAAAGTGATATGGTGTGAGGACTACAGGGTAAAGTGATATGGTGTGTGTGAGGACTACAGGGTAAAGTGATATGGTGTGAGGACTACAGGGTAAAGTGATATGGTGTGGGGACTACAGGGTAAAGTGATATGGTGTGTGTGAGGACTACAGGGTAAAGTGATATGGTGTGAGGACTACAGGGTAAAGTGATATGGTGTGGGGACTTTAATGAGCACAGTGCAATGTGGGGAGGTGAGAGAACAGATGCAAATGGTTTAATTATAGAGGAATTCATAGAGGATAAGGGATTAGTGTGTATGAATGATGTGAGAGGTACTAGATATAATAGTGCTCAAAATAAGGAGAGTGCAATTGATTTGACACTGGTTTAAGTGGGAATTGCAGGTATCACAAACTGGGAGGTGTTAAGATAGAATAAATTAATTAAAACTTTATTTAACAGATTGCAGAATGGGTACAATACAGTACGGCTCAATACACACAATTGTTAAGGGGATGCAGACCAGAGAAAGACGTGGGGAGTGATCATTATCCTATAAGTATTATGGTTGGAACAGAAGTAAGTCAAGAGGAGGAAGTTAAGATACCGAGATGGAAATTTGACAACGTTGAATGGGAGAATTATCAGCAAATTAGTTGGGGCGTGGTTGAACCTCTATTTAGAGAGGAAATATTAGATGAGAATGAGTTTAATGAAAAGTTGGTGCTAGCCATTATAGAGTCAGCAAAGGAAACAATACTGATGAGTAAAGGGGGTAAAGATAGGACAAATGTACCTTTGGTGGGATGTAGATTGTTGGCAAGCAGTTAAGCATAGGAATAGTTCATTTAGGCAGTTGAAAAAACATCATTCTCTAGAAACTTTAAATCGATATAAAAGGGCGCAAGCAATAGTTAGGAAAACTGTAAAAACAGCTAAACGGACATACTGGAGGAAATATTGTAGTACGATAGGAAGAGAGACTAGGCTGTCTGATATATGGGGAATGATCCGAAGAATGAGGAGTTAAGAGGAACTATGTAATACCAGTGTTGACAGGTACTAACAATACATCAGCAGTAAGTAATAAAGAAAAGGCAGAACTTCTGGCAGGAACACTAGTGAAAATCCACAGTTCAGGAAATGTATGAGTAATTGCTAGACAAGGTAGGGATACAATTCTTGCTCAGAATATAGATGTAAATGTAAAGAAGATTGTAGGGTTGACCCCTATTAATCGATTAGTCGACTAATCGGTCGAAAGGAGCCGTAGTCGACTGGCCGACCTCTTAGTCGAATATAAAAAGAAATATATATATATATATATTAATATTTTTTATTTTATTTCTTTTATCATTCTTTCCAAAAGAAAAGAGGCCTAGAAGCGTGGCTAACGCTAATGGCACGCATACCAGAGGCTAACTGCCTACGAAAACAGGCACAGAGGCACTGAAAGAGGATTTCACCCTAATGACTAGACAAATATCAAGATGTATCCATCAGTGGACCAATTGCATGCTTTTGCAGAGGACAAGAGGCCTTCAGTCGACTCCTTCAGACATTAAGCACTCCCCACAGCCCAAATGGAATGATACAAAATTAATAATATTTTTTTTTATATTAAATCTTTTTTTCTTTTTTTTTTGTCCTGGAAGATTGTAACAAGTGACAGTTTAGGCCTACCTTTTACTTTGCTTGAATTAAAAAGGGCTGTAAATGGGCAGAGGCAATCATCACCAGGGAAAGATGGTATTTGTTATAGTATGTTAGCTCATATGAATGACTTATATTATATTATATATATATATATATATATATAATATATATATATATTATATATTACAATTATATATACCTATTAAGCCAAATGATTCCTCCCAACTTCAAAACCTTGAGGCCTGCTTGCTTGCCGTCAAAAAATGGATGTCGCAAAACTTTCTACTCCTTAATGCAGATAAAACTGAGATGTTAATTGTTGGCCCCCCAAACCACAGAGGCCTGTTTCAGGACATCTCCCTCAACTTTGATACCTGTCATGTATCCCAGAGCTCCACCATAAAAAACAGCACCACAAACATGGGAACTCTCTAACTCTTCCCCCCCCCCTCTTCCCCCCCCCCACCCTCCCCCCCCCCCCCCCCTTCTCTCTGAGTGCCCGTCTCCTGGCGCTGACTAGGTGATGGATGCCTCGGGGTCTTGGCCAAGATTGTAGTGACTGCTCTACATGCACCTCCGAGGCCTTGGATCAGTTATTCACCGCCGTCTGTCCGTGGTCCTGTCAACTGATTAACAGTATTAACAGACTGTTAACAGATTAACAGTCAATGCGGTTTCATTGCTGGGTTAAGTACTTCCATTTCTATTCACATAATACGCCTACTTCATATATCTACTCCTTTCACATATATGCCTACCACTTGTATCTATTGCTATGTCCGCCTACTACAATCTCATGAGCCGTCTAACGCCTGTCCCGTCTCCCTGTCTCCCTATGACTTGCTGTCCTGGAGTGTTGACCGGAGTGTTGGACGTCCCGTGACGAAGGCCGGGAGGTTGCGACCCCCTCTGCGTGCCCCCCTGTCTCCGGAGGTCTCGTAGTGGTGACCGGAGTGCCGGATGTCCCGCGATGATGTCGGGGAGTTCGTGACCCTCTCTGCGCCGCCCCTATCTCCCTGTCTCCGGCTGTCCCTGAGCAACGACCGGAGTGTTAAATGTCCCTTGACTAAGACGGGGAGGACGTGACCCTCTTTGCGCCGCCCCTGTGCCTCAAATAGATTGCTATCAGCTCTATCTTTAATCTTTCAAAATGTTCAGTTGCTATCGCTATTAGCTCTATCTTTAATTTTTCAAAATGTACAGTTGCTATTGCATGCACTCATCTGTGTTCCACTACACACATGAGTGCATGCTTACCAACTGTCCGTCTGCAACACTACTATCACCAACATCTAAGAAGGGAGATTCCCCCTTGAATGGCCCTTCTAAGGTTTCTCTCCTCCACACTGCCTGTGGAGCTTGTTTTCCCTATTGTTAGGTTTTAGTGAGTTTTTCCTTACCTTCGCGTGGGGTATGTCTGGGAGTGCTTGCATTCTTTCATTTATTTGCATCCATCTAAAAATGTTTGCACCTTATGGTGTTCTTGTTCTGTTCTTGACTTATTGTTATGTTTTCTTCTTGACTTGTTTAAAGAAGATCTGTACGGCCCATGGGGACATTAACGTGTGTTGTTGGGCCCTATAAATAAATTTGATTTGATTTGATTTGATTTGACTATGCATTATGTGTAGTATTGAGGCTGTTTAATAGAGTTTGGGAATCAGGTAAAATTTCGAATGAATGGAAGCAGTCAGTCATTGTACCTATTTTATATTCTTGTACAGGTGACACTTTTTACCTGGAATACAATAATGAAAAATATAGCACACTTTTGACGCTACATTTTAGGAACATTTAGAGAAACTAGGAGTCTTACACTACTGTAGTAGGTTATGAAATTAGATAAGAATCATATCCAGCCAAGAATGCAAGAAACGGCAGCTGTTCCACCCGACGGGGTCGGTACCGACCCCAAAATGGCATATGGTCATAAATCAATATTTTTCAGAGTGTTGCATATTTTTTGTGATTTTTTTAATCAAACGTTTTCAAGTATTAACATCACTAACATGTCACAAAAGCATGTAGAATGTATATTATCATCAATACGTTAGTTTAGCAATAGGTTAAAAGTGCCATTAGATAGTTTTAACTTCTCGATTTGCTGAAGTCTATTACAAGACGGCGACCATTTTGAGTTTTGCGCTCTGATTGGCCACGCGTGTTTCTGGTCATGTGACATGTGCGGCAATCGTGGGACGGCAAGTTCTGCGCCTATTTCCGGGTCTAACAGCCTGCAAACTACCTAACGCCTAGTTTATCACTGGTTAAGCTTAGGCGACTCTTGGTTGGTTGGTTAAGGTTAGAGTTTGGAATCAGGGCAGGCGTTCTATCGCCATGCTCTAAGACAAACTCTAACCTTAACCAACTTCGAAAGAGCGCATAAGCTTAACCATCCAAAAACGTGCGGTCCCACGATTGGCGCACATGTCACATGACCAGAAACGCGCGTGGCCAATCAGAGATGCGGAAACACGAATTTGTTGTGGAAAGTATTCAGGTTTCCGGGATGCCAGCCGCCATATTTGTGTCCTTTTTTTGCGACATTGACCGTCATGGCAGTGAACACAGCACATCTTAATGAGACAGAAAGACAGCGATATTTGGAGAAGACGTCGATTATTGGTTGCGATCCATATTTATTACCTTCAACTTTATTTTGTCCCTTAAAATCTGCGAAACGTCTGCCCCAACTTACTTTTCCCGACATTTACATTTATCTTGTACATAATCCATCCCCATATACCGGAGATAGCCTGAAGGCTTTCAAGAGTACGGATGCATATCAATATTCCGTTGCAGGATGGGTGAACGACACCAAGATATGGCATCTGGAGACGAAAAATATATATGTCATCACAGGACGTGTAAGTAATTCAACAACCATTATCAACGTGTTATTTTGGTGGTGGTTAACGTTAAGTCTAGAGTGCTAATGTTAGCTAGCGAGTAGTGACGTTACATGTGCAACTTTTCATGTTGACTGCCAGAACATTAAGCCTTACTAGTCTTTAAAAGAATAACGTTAGACTAACGTTACCACACAAGTTCAAATATTATATTGTTATGTATTTGAACAATTTTGTTAACAGTTGTAGTTTTAGGCAGTTTAATATTTTCTTCTGTATTCTGTTTTCTAATAATACAAAGTTCTCCAGGCTATATTTATTTTTACTGGCATGTCTAAGTTAATTAACCACTATTTGTTTAAAAATTATTGCTTTCTGTGTATGGCCCAGCTAGCTTTGATATTAAGACTGTATTAACGTTTACATTTTTCACTTAACAGGTCAATCATTCCCAGGCTCTGAACACAAAGGCAACATGTCCGTGGATAGTTCTATTTCATTCTGGCCTCCGCTCAGCGTCAGTCTGCACTGACTTCACTTCGTGCCCGTGCACTGAATAAAAAATTCCACAATCCGCCCCCCTATCCGCTTACCTTCATAAGCAGGTGTGTGGTCACCTACTCGCCTCCTTCTTCACTTTCACCACAAGGAAGTGCCTTCGGTAGATACCCACACTTGACGAGGTTGTTTAGTTGAAGAAAGTTGGAAAAACAAAAGAACGGGAAGATACGTTGACATTATATCTTTATTTTCTCTCTCACTATTTTCG
Source organism: Notolepis coatsorum (assembly GCF_963971535.1). NCBI lineage: Eukaryota > Metazoa > Chordata > Actinopteri > Aulopiformes > Paralepididae > Notolepis > Notolepis coatsorum. Next base: position 114,889,466 of record NC_140178.1, on the reverse strand, counting down.
AGAAAATACGGCGATATTGTCTTCGTCACTGGAGTGTCTGGAAGATGATGATCATTCTGACCTCCACCGGCTTTTTCATATTAGGGGCTCGCGCCGCTGACATACTCCCCAACTGCAGTCCTCCTTGCTGCGGCTGGATGGGTATTGGCCCTCCGGTCATACAGCTGGACTGTGGGAAGCACCGGCTGTTGTGAGAAATCGGTTGCTTCCGGGTGGGGTAAGTACGGTTTTGCTTGCGAGCACTGGTTGTCTGTTTATGCTATGGGGGTTAGCTGACAATGTTACGAACGCCGACCCCGGACTGGGGTCCTCTGCTCGGCTTCTTAAGCGGCGGACGGAGGATGGTCTGACACCCATGATGGTCAACCTAGTGGGCCGCGACCGGGACCTGGTTAAAACCCGGGATTCTCTGGACGAGCGGATGCTTCTCTGTCCCGTGCAGGCCCCATCTTTCACATAAATGTGGAAGTACACCCTAACGAGGAAATGTGGGCATAGGATCTTCATTATCGGGAGTTCCATGCTCAAGTCGGCTGCAGCCCGGATGGGAATTTGTGCCGGCTCCGCTGTATGTCTGGTAAATCACAGTTGAAAACTGTGTTTGACATTTCTTTTTCTCTTCCCTCTTAGGATGGGGAGGGACTTGGACGCGTGTAGCTTTATGCCAAGCAAGCAGTGCAAAAATTTACCGTAGTGGCATGCAGTAATGCGCCTTTCATTTTCCGCCGCCCAGCGCCCAGGTCGCGCGGAAATAGGCTGTCTATTGCCATTCTCTTTGACAAACTCTAACCTTAACCAGCTCCTTAACAACGCCTAAACTTAACCGTTCTAACCTTAACCAACTCCGAAACAATGCCTAACCTTAACCTTAACCTTAACCATGCCTAACCTTAACCATAGAAATTATATTGCCATTCTCTTTGACAAACTCTAACCTTAACCAGCTCCTTAACAGCGCCTAAACTTAACCGTTCTAACCTTAACCAACTCCGAAACAATGCCTAACCTTAACCTTAACCGAAAGAATACACGTTAAAAAAAAATCACGTTAAAAAATATTTTCGATGGGATTCGAACTCGCCAGCAAACAAGCCATAGGATCCACAGCCATGTGTCCTTGCCAATTGAGCTATTGCTAGATACTGAATAAGGGGCGGTGACTTATATATATTGAGCTCCGCTCGTGTCGGATCTCATGCGCATGCGCGGGCACCTCGCGCGAGCACGCCGGCGCACGCACGCACCTGAGCGAGCACGCCGCCGCCGGTGCACGCACGGTAGCATTTGTCTGAAAAGAAGGGCGCTTTACCGCACTAGCGTGCGGTGACGAATGCGGAAGCATTTTTGCACTGCTTGCTTGGCATTAACGTACAGGCGACTTGGACAGCGGCCTGTCTGAAGTGTGGCTTGTTATGTCGTTGTGTACAGTTCAGGTGATAGCTGCTTAGCTGGCGTGCTAGTTTGTGGCCTACTGTTGTTAGCCAGTCAGCTGTTAGCTGCGGCGCTAGCTCGTTGTGTTCACTAGGCTAGTAAACGTTAGCTTGTTGCTATCAGTCGGACGGCTGTTAGCTTAATGCTACACTGTTGAAACGTTACTGTGACTATAACATGCCTTAAACACTCTGACTACGACGTCATCTTTGACAGAGGATGTTAGTCGACCCTACACCCGGGTGCCAGTGCCAGCGAGGACTTCGTCAACATGGGGAACGGCGGCTGGGTGGCGTAGTGGACATATCCACGCACTCACCTAGGGCCAACTTTCTTTAGGCAACTAAACTGGCTTCCGGTCAATAAAAGGGTAATTCACATCAAATTAGGTCTCACACACAAGATCAAAATACAGGTCCGAAATATCTATCTAATTATTTTAATCGATTCCGTGACAATCATTCATACTCCAATAGAAGGAGCAGTACGGATTTTATTCTGCCAAAATGTTACTCCCTAATGGGCACAAATACTTTTTTATATTCTGCAGCACTGGAGTGGAACAAGCTTCCAGTGGCCCTGAAAAACATCGAAGAGGGGGACGTTTTAGATGTGCCACAAAGAAATGGCTAGCCAGTGAAGTATAGAATAGCCATAGGAAGGAGAGGGTAGGGAGTGTTTTTTGTATGGGGTTGCTATTATGTTTTATTCTGTTTTTTATTATGATGCTCTATGTTTTATTATGATGCTCTATGTTTTATTATGATGCTCTATGTTTTATTATGATGCTCTATGTTTTATTATGATGCTCTGTTTTAGTATGTTTTATTATGATGCTCTATGTTTTATGATGTCTGTCCATGTCCAAAATCAGGGACCATGATGGAAATAAGTGCTTGCACTTTCTCATGTTTTTATCCCTTGGATGCTGTCTTTTACTCCACAATAAAAATCAATCAATCAATCAACCCTCGTCACCAACGCAGGATATGCTGGGTTCAACTCAGTGTCCCGTTAACCAAGTGTTGCTGTTCTCTCGGCCTGCGCTCAGGGTGGAGGTAGGAGTCCTGACCGGACTTTAAACACTTCTTCTTTTCTTCCCTTCTAAATGTTTTCTAATAACGATGTTTCCAAAACATGTGTTGCTGCAATACATTGAGGATACGACGCGTGTTGTGTGTGAATTGTCTTGTCACTGGTATAGCTTTTCTCTCTGTAGTAAATCGGCGTTGTTTTTTACATGTGTAAAAATGAACTGGTTTGGTTGTGATGAGAACATGTGTGTTCATGTAACGTTGTACCGTGGGTGAACTCACAACTAAAAGGGTTAATTAAACCTGTAAAGCTATGCTTAGTGACACGTGATTGAGGAATGAATCTCTTTTCTCAGCCTGTGATGACAATGAACAGCATGTTCACACATTAACAGAGGTGCCTGTTCGCCTTGGTCGTATCAAGGGTAAGATAGGAGGGATGACCCCCCGGTTTCCCTGGGGCTTCCCCCCCTCCTCTCAGACATGTTTGGTTACAATATATTGTGTCACTGTGTTTGTGGGGATACGATGTAACCCTCAGCTTAATTGCTGGGGTTGTGCTTTCCGCTTGAGAAACAATTTTTTCCTAAAGAAAAGGTTGTTTGGTCGCTTATCATGTGTGCTTAGCAAGGTCTGTGGCCATTACCTAATCGAGGACTTCTGTCTTCTCTCGTTATGAAAAACGGCGTTCCTCTGTAGTAAGAGTGTACCTTGCCATTTTTTGTTGTGATGAAGGGTTGTGTGTGTCGTTGTGATCTACAACTGGGTTAGGTTTGGCCCACAGAAGCACATGTGTAAGTCTGGACCGGGGCTTTTTTTTTTTTTTTTTTTTTTTTTGACCAGACAGCTGGTTCTTTTAGCGTTTATCGCTTTTTCTGGTCAAGCATGACCGACAGAAACAGGTTGAATGGGGTATAGATCGGGGGAAGACACTCTGAGAAAATACGGCGAGTCCGGGAGTCGAACTCGTGTACCCCAGATCCGTGACGCGCACGGTTGTCCCCGACGCCGCAATAGCGCCAAGATACGCGGTGAGCTACTGGAGCTCCCCTGGACCGGGGCTCTTTAAAGGGGCCCTCTCTGTTCTGTTTTTTCCTTAGTAAAACTCAGGTAGCAGGTTGGCACATGAGCTATGTGAGGCTGTTAGATGCTTCATGTAGCAGGCTATGACTGTGTCATGCTCTATTTGTCATTACATCGTATCATGGGTGAGGGGTCGTAAAGGGGTGAACTGGTAATCCTTTCCTCCCCTTTTCTGATTGGTCAGGGGTTAAAACCCCCTGTCTTTCAGGGTTCCTGTCACGTTGCTGTTCGGCACGTTACAGGGTAAAGGGGGGGGGGAGGGAGTTTCCTGGTCCCACGCCCTGGAAGATTGGGCGTGTGCACCGCGGAAATTCCCCCACCATAGAGTACGTCACTGAGCGCGTCTCTATTGGTAAGACTTCCATGGGTTGTTCAGGTCCATGTTATGGATCTGTTTCAGGGAGTTGTCAGAGCTCCTCCTCACGAAGCTCCTCCTCAGGGAGAAGTGCCTTCTGTGAAGTGCTGTATCCAACCAACTTACTGCTTATCTCTTACAGAATGACCTCCTAGACCCCAATCAGTCTGGCTTCCGGACTGGCCACTCCACAGAAACGGCGCTCATTGCGGTCACAGAGGCACTTCACTTAGCAAAAGTGAAAGGCCTCTCCTCTGTCCTGATTCTCCTAGATCTATCTGCAGCCTTCGACACAGTCAACCATCAGATCCTCCTCGCGGCCCTCGCAGGAATGGGAGTGGTTGGATCTGCGCTGACATGGCTGACATCATACCTCAACGACCGCTCCTACCAAGTGTTATGGAGAGGGACTCTGTCGGCCACCCGCCCCCTCCGGACGGGTGTCCCCCAGGGCTCGGTCCTAGGACCCCTTCTCTTCTCCCTCTACACTAAATCACTGGGTAACATTATCACGTCTCATGGCTTCTCATATCATTGTTATGCCGATGATACTTAACTCTTCCTCTCCTTCCCTCCCTCAGATATCCACGTCTCTGAGCGGATCTCGGCCTGTCTGTCCGACATCTCCGCCTGGATGACGACCAACCACCTCAAACTGAACCTAAGCAAAACAGAATTGCTCCACCTGCCGGCCAAATCCTCCCCTCTGACCGACCTCTCCATCACAGTCGAGAATGCAGCTGTGACCGCGTCCCCGACCGCCAAGAACCTTGGTGTCGTCCTCGACGACCAGTTGAACTTCTCTGCTCACATCGCAGCGACAACCAGAACCTGCAGATTCCTCCTGAGCAACGTCAGAAGGATACGCCCCTTCCTGACAAAAGAAGCCACCCAACTCCTCGTCCAATCAAAAGTCATCTCCCGCCTCGACTACTGCAACGCACTGCTAGCTGGCCTCCCGGCCACTGCCACCAAGCCTCTTCAACTCATTCAAAACGCAGCGGCCCGCCTGATCTCAAACCTACCGAAGTCGGCCCATGTCACCCCACTTCTTAGGGACCTGCACTGGCTCCCCATTGCTGCACGTATCCGCTTCAAGGCCCTCGACCTAGCATACCGTGCGGCAAAGGGAACTGCTCCCGCCTACCTCCGGTCAATGGTCTCTAACTACACACCCTCAAGACCCCTACGCTCTGCATCTTCTGGCCGCCTCAGACCTACTCCTATCCAAGCTACCGGAGGGTCATCAAAGAGAAGCCGCCTATTCTCAGTCCTTGCCCCACAATGGTGGAATGAACTACCCATCCCAGTTAGGACAGCCAAATCCCGTCCAATCTTTCGCCATCGACTAAAGACTCACTTCTTCAACCATTATCTGAAATGATTAAAAAAAAAAAAAAAAACTAACCCTGACTAACCTAAAGGTCCTAATAAACTAACCTACACTGTAACACGCAACACTTTGATGAACATTGTTACTCAGCTGATAGAGTTGTACCCTTCTTGCTGTCTTGTCATACAAAACTTGTAAGTCGCTTTGAATAAAAGCGTTAGCTAAATGACAAAATGTTAATGTAAATGATGTGAGTTCGGACTCTCCTTCCCAGTGAGGGAGCCTCCTCAGAGTTCAGAGCCTCCTCCTCAGATTGTCAAGGTGAGTAGAACTTCAAAAAAGGAGTTCTGCTCTATTATGTGTGTATTCGATTCAATTCGATTATTGAGTGTGTATTGGTTCAGTGCCTCCTCCTCGGAGAGCCCTAACCCAAGTGTTACATAGCTCAATGTTGCAATATGTGCCCCGACCAAACCCGATTTGATTCGGCCAGAGAGAAATGTCGGGAAGTGAAAAAATTTCTTGCTCTTCAGAAAATCAAAAAAATCGAAATCTTGTTTTCTTTTACATCTTTGAACTGTCATTAATGTGTTCCCTTATTTGCCCTTATTTGCAAACTTAAATACAACTTGTAAATGAGGTAATTATTGTTATATAGTTCGACAAGTATTTTCTCTCATACGGTGGAAAAACTACACGCAAGGGCTATTCGCTGGGTGCGGCCTGTCCGGGTATCAAGTACCGTACTTATGAGGTGTTGAAACACACACAGACACACTCTCCTTTCTTAGAGAGAGAATAACAATGTTAATACACTATCTTAATGTTATAAGTTATAAGTTATAAGCAACGTAACTTGTGACAAACGCAGTGTCTAAATAAAAAAGATAAAAAAATAAAAGAGGCCGGCCGCCGTCATAAAACGCGTGTTTTAAATCTAATTAAACACCATTAAAACACATTTAGAATTTTATGAGCGAATGAATTTCGTTAGAGTGCATTTATTGCAACCTAATGGCATTACGAAGTAAATTAATTTAATAAGGAAACGGAGTGATACCAATGCTTTTCATCGGAGCGAGAGAGGTTATTGTTGTTTTCACTTATAGGGACCCTGATGTAAACTTTTCTGCTGAAGACAAACGCGCGCTGGCAATTCAGCACGGATTTGATGACAAGACAAACGTCTTTCTCAGGTCTGCATCCCCTTAACAATTGTGTGTATTGAGCTGTACTGTATTATTGCAACTTAATGCTGTCCTTATTTTAATGTTGCGCTTTGTTATTGCATGGCTTGAATCCGCAGCAGTAAGCCAGATAAACAAATGTATTAACGCACCTCGTTAAATCCTCCGCTGTCTCCTCTCTCTGCTCCACTGTCCGGCTGGCTGCTCTGCCTGTCTGTCTGGCTACTCTGATCCAATCACATTCAGCGTTTCTCCCCCCCCCCCCACCCACAGTCTGCGAATCAGAGCAGAGTAGGGCGGGTTTTCACGGAAGGGAAACAGTCTCTTTCTTGTGAAGAGTGGCAGAAACGCCACTACGAAACAAAACAGTTATTTTGATGCAGCTTTTCCTTGCTGGTGTTTGTGAGGTTTAGTGAGTTAACAGAAGGTTAACCTTTCACTACCACACTACAGAAGGTTAACCCTTTCACTGCCACACTACAGAAGGTTAAGCTTTCACTACCACACTACAGAAGGTTAACTCTTTCTCTACCACACTACAGAAGGTTAACCTTTCACTACCACACTACAGAAGGTTAACCTTTCACTACCACACTACAGAAGGTTAACCCTTTCACTGCCACACTACAGAAGGTTAACCTTTCACTACCACACTACAGAAGGCTAACCCTTTCACTACCACACTACAGAAGGTTAACCTTTCACTACCACACTACAGAAGGTTAACATTTCACTACCACACTACAGAAGGTTAACCCTTTCACTACCACACTACATAAGGTTAACTCTTTCACTACCACACTACAGAAGGTTAACCTTTCACTACCACACTACAGAAGGTTAACCTTTCCTTATAATACATTTACATTTAGCTTTTAGACTTACAAGGTCTGTACGACAGTCACACTACGAAACAAGAAATGGGAAAAGAGGACCCCCCCCCCAAAAAATTTAAAATAAAACAACAGCCAGAAACTATACACTGTTTGAATTTCCAATATGATACAATACAATTTGCAAATACTTCAACTGCCACAACAACCTGCCACAAGACAGAGTCATTGCCATAACAAAAGAGCGTGACGCAAGGTGTTAATGTCCCGAGAGAGAGAGGGGGCCATGGAATACAATGCATTCTGGGTAGGGTTGTAGTTGATTAACTCGCAGGTATGAACCTCTCCACAAAGTTCGAAAAATTTGACCTTGCCTCAACAAGTCCATCGTCCCCACGCCCAGTCACATATATTCTTTTCAATCTATACAGCTCGCATGGGAAGTCTCTCTGGGGATTTCCGTCTCCTCCCTGTGGCGAGGGTGGCGGGATGTAAAAATGTAAAAAAAAATTACCCTCAGCTGCGTCACGTGGGATTCATGTCAGTCTGTGTTTCTTTCTTTTTTAAATAAAAAGAGGAAAGAACATGAAGCACGATGGCTCCGTGTCGTTCTCCCAGGCGACTTGGAGGAACAATGTCTGGTGTCTTGCTAGACTATCCATTGATGTGTTTGGGTCTCGACGCGTACATAGTGCTGGCTCGGGGTGTTTCTGTTAAGAATCACGCAGGGGGCTAAGTACGCCTTGGTTGCTCGTTATTAAAACAGCGTTTTTATAGGGCAACTGGGATGGAGTTTTGTCTCTTCCGAGTGCCAGTTTACTAGGTTGTCTCGATGAATTCTCGTTCATATCTGGGGGATGTTAACGGAATAGATCAGAACATAGGTAGAGGGGTCTCACGCCCTTGGGGTGGGCCACTGAGCGCGGTACAAATGGGACCGTCTGGGTGGCGCCCTCTTTTCATGTTTTAGATCGACACGCATACCTACCCCCTCTTCTGGAGTGGGCATGTCGGCGTGGTTAGGGCACGGGACTGGTTCTGGTCGCGCTGGTCCAGGTCAGTTAACCCGTTGTCCGCCGGGGACGCAGATCTGCTGTTCTGGTACCCTGCGGGACTTGTGCTTTTTTCAGGGGGAAAAATGCCGGGTCGGCCCGGGTGTCACAGGGTTATGGAGACCCTTTGTTGGGTACACGTTGTACCTGACACTATCATAAGGGGCTGGTTCCCCTTTGTTTCGCTCCTCTCTCACGCATGGCGAAGAGGGGGCTGTTGGGGTGGTCTTCTGGACCTCCTCTGGTAACCCTGTGTGCTTCCCGAGCCGCCGGGCCCGGTCCGAAGTAATGTTTCATTGAAACCGTAGGCCTGGGATAACCCTTTTTTGGAAACTGAAACACTTGTACTGCGGTATAGCTGGTGTATACCCGCAGGTGTGTTTTGGAGTTTTTCCTTGTGGGGTTATAGGAACGACCACCGTCTGTGTACCGAGAGGGTGGTTGATTCCCTGGTGTGTTGGAGCAGAGTCAACTCCCGGGTTACCCGGTTGAGTGTGCCCCTGCACGTTCATGACGTCTGCCAATCGTGTCAGCCTTCTCTGCCTCGACCCCTCTGGGTGGGTTTTTTTTGATGGAGGCTTCGTCATGGTGCGCAACAATGCCAGCATACGCCCCTTCCGCCGGGGTGCTATTTTCAGTTGACCCCTTTGGCGCCTGTCTCGTCCGCAGTGCTCCAGGCTCGGGTCTACAGCCTGCTGCCTGGTTTTCCCCGGTGCGCTGCCTGCTTCCGTTGGTTAACCTTTTGAGTGCTTTACGGCCATGCTGACTGCCTGTGTTGCAGGGTCAGTGTGCCAGGCGGCGAACTAATGGGGGGAAAGGGCCCGCTCTTGGAGGGGCCCTGTCCGAATACGCTGGTGATGTGGGGGGCGGTGTCACTAAGTGACCGCCTGGTGGGGTCTTGATGCCTGGCGTCATTGACCTCTCCGGGCCGCGTGTATCCTTTCCGCAACGGAATTCGGTTTCCGGGTTCCTCTGATTGGCCGCGACCCCCACGTGACCCGCCCCCCTATCCACCGCTCTGCCGCTGTCGCGCGCGGTAGAGTGAGCGGCCGCGGACTCGCTCGCTTCCTCAATTTATACGCATGGAAGTATTGACTGAATGAATGAATGAATGAAAACTTTATTTAACAGATTGCAGAATGGGTACAATACAGTACGGCTCAATACACACAATTGTTAAGGGGATGCAGACCTGAGAAAGACGTTTGTAACAAATCATTAAAAAAATATACCGTTAACTGGAATATGTTGTGCCTTTACACATATGTTGGATTATGTAATTGGTTTGTCATGACAAACAAATTAAAAAATCGCGATTTACTTGCTGGCTACAACAACACACAGTGACTGCATGTAGTCACTGTGTGTTGATGTTGTAGCCACCTCCTCAGAGGCAATGCCGCTCGCGGCAGCACATTCTCGCCGCGGGCTGAGCTCTGGTGTCCGCTGGAGCAAGCCAGAGACAGCCGGCGATGCGATATTTTATTTGTTTGTCATGACAAACCAATTACATAATCCAACATATGTGTAAAGGCACAACATATTCCAGTTAACGGTATCTTTTTTTAATGATTTGTTACGGCGCAATCAATGCTTCCATGCATTCGGGACCTCCATGTTTTGGGGGTATTCATCAGCCAAATCGGATCCGGGGATTCGGCTCTCATCAGTCGGGCAAGAACTGCAGGTTTTCAGCCTCTCCCCTCTCTCCTGGAGCTTAAGGGGGAGCTTAGTATTCCTGCCTCTGAGGAGGTGGCTACAACATCAACACACAGTGACTACATGCAGTCACTGTGTGTTGTTGTAGCCAGCGGGTAAATCACGATTTTTTTTATTTGTTTGTCATGACAAACCAATTCCATAATCCAACATATGTGTAAAGGCACAACATATTCCAGTTAACGGTATATTTTTTTAATGATTTGTTACGGCGTAGTCGTTCTATATGAATTGAAAATGGGGGACCCTGATGTAAACAAGACAAACGTCTTTCTCAGGTCTGCATCCCCTTAACAATGGTGTGTATTGAGCCGTACTGTATTGTACACATTCTGCAATCTGTTAAATAAAGTTTTCATTCATTCATTCATTCATTCATTCATTCATTCAGTCAATACTTCCATGCGTATAAATTGAGGAAGCGAGCGAGTCCGCGGCCGCTCACTCTGCCGCGCGCGACAGCGGCAGAACGGTGGATAGGGGGGTGGGTCACGTGGGGGTCGCGGCCAATCAGAGGAACCCGGAAACCGAATTCCGTTGCGGAAAGGATACACGCCTCCGGGCCCCCTTTTTCCAGGGGATCCAGTCCCTTCAGTGGGTCTGGGTCTTCCTTCGCGCTCCGCTGCTACGGCCTTGCCACGGGGTTGAGTTTGCTCTTGACCCCGTGATTTTGGGGGCAGTAACGAGGGTTGTTCCTTCCGTTCGTTCCCTGGTGGCATGCGGGTTGTGCGTAGTCGTGGGGTCAAGCCACGGTCTGCTCACCCTGTGCGTTGAGTTGCTTGAGGTCCTCTTCGCACGGTCGGATCCGTCTCCCTCCCGTCCTCCAATAGGGAGGGTATCCCTCCATTAGGGAGGGTCGGGGGGCTCGGTCCTCCCCGGTCTGATGGTTGTGGGGGGCCTCAGCGGGGTACATTTGTCGAGCTTCTGGCTTCCGCTCAGCTCCTCTTGTGCAGACTGACGCTGAGCGGAGGCCAGAATGAAATAGAACGTAAGGTTATGTATATAACCAAGTTCTATGAATTCTGGTGACGCTCAGCGTCAGGACGCCGCTGCGGCCCTTGATCTCGCCTTGTGGTGAAAGTTTGGGAAGGAGGCGAGTAGGTGACCACACACCTGCTTATGAAGGTAAGCGGGGGTGTGGCCAGACGAATGTTGGTATGTAAAGGTACATTGTGGAATTTTTTATTCAGTGCACGTGCACGAAGTGAAGTCAGTGCAGACTGACGCTGAGCGTCACCAGAATTCATAGAACTTGGTTATATACATAACCTTACGTTAGGTGTGTGTGATGGCACATTGCACATGTATGGCACTTGGGAGAGGTGTGTTCACACACTGCTGCACTGATGTTCACAGTTTTGGTTGCTGTTGACAAGAGAGAAGCCATGTGCATGGACAAAGCAAAGCACAAAAAGTTGAGTATGCTGAGTTGTCTAACATCTTTGTTAACCAAGAGCAAGTTGAAAAAGACCATTTGCAGCACATGAGACCATCTGCTGATGAGTTAAAGTTCTTCTGTGAACAGCTCCACCAAAGTGAAGACCAAGAGGCAAAGCCCAAGAAAAGTGCGATCCTGTCAGTCATCGAAGGCCATTCCCTCAGATACATGCCCAAGACTGTACAATTGGATCTGCCAACACCTCTGACAACACTGTATGCAAGCACCAGGCTTGAAATGGATTTGCCCGCACTGCTGGAGGAGGGTGCCAAGATCTTTGATGAGCTGCATCTCACACCAGAGCAGGTAAGAAATGAGTGGCTTGTTAAAACAAGAATGTCACAATCCCAATATATAAACATCACCAAATTCATGAAGAATATAACGTGTATTCTCAATGATTCTATGTATAGCTATATGATCGTTCTCTATTGTATAGTGGAATAGCTTACTCTGCTCGTTGTATTACACGTTAAAGTAACAGTTCATTCAAATGTGGTCCTTTGAAAATCACGTGGAGGCGGAGACAGCGCGGCAGGTGTAAAACAGTCTGACTGTTTTTATTGAAAACAACAGCATAAATGATCTCGTTCACAGCTTCAATTATTTCTATCGCTAAGCAGCTCATCAGAAGAGTTTCTTAGTTGGTAGCATCTCTTTTCTCGTTCAGTGTTGGAGTTTCAGGTTCGAGTCTCAAGCTGCTTTTCGTCTCCGTCTCCTCTGTTTCAGTTTTCGTCTCAGCGCTTCCCCTTCTCCTATTTCATGCCTGCGTTATATAGGAGAAAAACCCTTCCCCCCTTTGGTCGAGTCCTTGAAACGTGCTGTCACGTCTCAAGGACTCCGGCGTTTTCTTCTCATTGGCTAACGCCCTGTGTTGCTGTCTCCACCTCCATGTAAGGAGGTAGACTATCTTTTTCCGGCCGTTCTTTAAATGAGACGGATTAAAATCGAATTGTTTGATTAAACCCTTTTACCAGCACAGTTCAATACACACAACTTTCCAGAACATGAAGCATTTCATACATAGAAATACAGTACTGTTATCTATACATTCATTACATACCAGCTTTGCAAATACAGTACTACTGTTTGTTTGATAGAAAATGAGTCAAGAGAAGGCAGTACTGTTTGTTTGATAAAGAATGTTTCAAGAGAAGGCAGTACTGTTTGTTTGATAAAGAATGATTCAAGAGAAGGCAGTACTGTTGTTTGATAAACCAACTAATTAAGTAGGTTGTTCAGTTTACTTTGTTTAGATAATATGTTTTAATCTAACTTAGCTTTCTTACCAGTTATTTTTATATAAGTTCACCATGGTACCTTTTACCTTTCTCCGTGGCCAAATTGTCTCATTCTTAGTATTAAATTGTTTGCGTCTTCTTGCTGCTTTTCCTACATTATCTTTTAATTAATGACTATATTTAGTTTGGAGTTTAGCTTTTGCTCAGTTCTGTAATGCGTAATCTATTTTGGCCAGCTGCCTTTCTCTATCTCCTCCAGGGCCCAGTTTGGCTGACAAGGTTTAACAGCCCCTCTGACCTCAAACTGTATTCTAAGTTTTATGATTGGAGCTGGTTCCTGTTTCTTTAACAACCTTATCTCTCCCTGACAGAAGGTTCTGCCAAGGGGGTTTTTCTCACCATTGTTGGTTACTAGCTTTACCCTAAAAATACACAAGACCTCCTGCTTGATCACCTCAATATAATCTGGAGGGGTCAGTTTATGACCTTAACGCAATTCTACTTTGTTGGGGGTGGCGAGAATGTCAGCTAACCATCCAAGGTCTCCTTTTGACGAGCCATGGTATTTTCTGCTTACCAGCTGTGACTTATTTTCTTTGAGATCCTGTTTCTTAAATTCATTACTTAGCACTAGATCATACATTTTGATTTAATTAATTTACGACAAATAGCTTAATTCCTTTGTGATAATTACAGCTGTTTTGATAGTTGAATTCTTTTTTTAGTGTTTGTTAGTTGAGGAGAAGACGAAAATGTTAATACACTTATCTTAACGTTATAAGTTATAGCAACTTAACTTGTGACAAACGCAGTGTCTATATTAAAAAGACCTTCATCATAAAACGCGAGTCGGGACTCGGGTGTATTGTCATTAAACAACATTAAAACACATTTAGAATGTCACAAATTTTATGAGCGAACAAATTTCGTTCAAGTGGATTTATTGCAAACTAATGCCATTCATTCAATAGGGAAACTCAAAGAAAATAACAAACAACTTAGGTATTATATTTCGTCAGCATTTTATATACAGGCATTTCACGTTTAACGTTGGGTTTCATTTCAGCCATTGTTATGCTTTATTGTCATTAAACATCCACTTGTAAACAGCTGTCCTTATTTTAATGTTGCGCTTTGTTATTGCGTGGCTTGAATCCGCAGCATTATGCCAGATAAACTCATTTATTATCGTGCCTTTCAAGATGCGCTATTGGTCAGGACAGGCCGTCAATGATTCAACAACACAACCAGGTTACAAAAGATACAAGGTTTATTGGTTAAAACACATGAGACATGAGGCCAATACTAATATCCTCCCCAGAATATGACGGGGTTAGCAGAACCAGAGAATAACAGCGGTTACAGTAAGGCGTCCCTTAGGTAAATTAGCTTATCAATTAATTTATCACAGCACTCTTTGTATGTCATAAATGTCATGATTAGTTTAGATTAGATGATTAGATTAGATTTTTATAGCTGTATATGTATGTCATAAATGTCATTATGAATTGAAAATGGGGGACCCTGATGTAAACGAGACGAAAGTCTTTCTCTGGTCTGCATCCCCTTAACAATTGTGTGTATTGAGCTGTACTGTACTGTACCCATTCTGCAATCTGTTAATTAAAGTTTTCAATCAATCAATCTATATTTATATTCATTTGTAGTTATTCAAGTGTTAGTTAGTAACGTTACTTACTGTTGTGAAGGATCAGATTAAACCGAATATATATATTTATTTATGGATATATATTTAATAGTATTTGTATATCGTTTGATATCCCTTGTATATTCTTTGTACATATACACTGAATATCCCTTTAGTCTACTACAGCCCATAATAGTTCATTCTCTCATTGGACAAGAACCTGGCGCCAGCAGACAGGCCCCTTGAGTCAAGTTCAATAGTGCCGACGAACATGTCCCAACTAGCCCCGGTTCCGCGTAGGAATACGGCTACCGAAATACGAATGGTACTATTTGTTCACCGTGCATATAAATATGGCGCAAGTAAAGTAGAACTTTTTTTTAGTCCATTAGTCCTTTACCCTCCAACCTAGTAACAGACGTGAAGCCTCACCCACGACCCACGTGTGGTGCAGTATGGCCTATTTGGCCCCAGAATAGGCATTGAGACCTCGTGTAAATTCATAGCTGAATTGTCATAGTTTGGCACTGTACCGTCGAGTGGGACGTATTTCTATTAAGTTAATAATAGTCTATTATGTATGGTGCATCGTTCGGTTAGAGTTCTAAAGTGAGTAGCACCCCCATCGTTTCCTCGCGTTATCTAGAGTCTTAACCAGGCTGGGCAGACCACGCGTGGTGCTTTCATCCGAGGAGTTCTGGGCGAGGACGAGTGGACCTGCACATTGGATTACCTACCCGGACGACTGCTGAGCCTATACGGCATGGAATATCTATTTGCTTTGGGTGCTTTGATTTGTGGAGCGGATAACAGCCAACGCCGGTGAGTGTTGGAATTACCCCCGAGAGGAGCCCAGGTGAGACGGCGCTCAACCCAGACCGAGGCCGCCTCGCTTCTCCTTCGTTGTGGACCTACAGCCTACAGCTACCGTCTACAAGAGGGCCCAAGTGTATTCATCTGTGGATCAAGATCCTGCGGGCACTGTGTTCTGTACCTGAATTCTCCCCAGGAATCGTTGGCCAGATGGGATGCAGCTGACGGCTCTCCAAACCCCCCCCCCCCCTACTGACTTACAACCAGCAGGACCCCTTTAGTATCCCGCTATAATCCTTAAGTACCATCGCTATAGTTCCCTAAAGAACCAGGTTGTATACTTGCTTCCTGCGTAACCAGAGATTGGACATTCAGTGTTGATTTGCCTACGAATACTCATTTGCCTTACAAGTGCATTCAAATCATAAATGTAATTAAGTGAATGTTGTATATACCTTTTGCTATATTAAACCTTCGACTGTTATATTTGTGTGGACCTGATTTCATATGTGGGAAAGTGTTCATCATACTTAGATATCGTGTACTGTATGGCCAGAAGTTAAAGTACATCAAGCGGTAGTGGTTTAATGATACCATACTTATCAATACAGTCAGGGAATTGTACCCCTCAGTTACAATTGGTCCTTCGAGCCGGAGGGTAACTAGTGTAATATTAATATAGTGTTATTAATATTGAAATGGCCTATGATGAACACTCCACGAAACGGTCCTCCTAAAGTAGAACGCCCGCGGCGCAGACGACAGACACCTCAGTACTTAGAGGATTACGCTGTCAGTCAACTACCTAGCCTTCTACAGACGGTAAACGCGGTAAAAGTAGAAAGTAAAATTATGTCTGACCTTAACGACCAGGTTACCCCGACCACAGAGGCCCTAGTGGGTTCTAATGTAACTGACCAAGCTCACGGTGGGGACCAGGAGGGAACAGACATGCCTTTACCCCCCGACAATACCGAAGAAGTAGTCCCCGACCAGCTCCGGGAGGAAGACAACCCTCCAGAGGTGGAACCCTGCACGGAACAAGATGAGGAGAGCGCCGAGGAGATAGAGCTCCAGGACTCCCCAACGAGTACAGCCAGGAGCGGCTCACCTCTACAAGCGTCTTCCCCCAGCGAGGCGGAGAGGATGCTGTCACAGGCGTTCCTCGTCAGCCTGACAGCCTCTACCGAACGCGATCGACTCCAGGGTGAACGCGATCGACTTCAGGGTGAACGCGATCGACTCCAAACACAGCAACGGAGCGAAGAAGAGCACATACGCCTGGAGATGAGACGCCTTCAGACGGAAGAGAATATGGCAAGAGACCGGTCCGACACCCAGCGCGCCGCTGACGGTGCCCAAAGAGAAGCAGAGCGCGACATCGCTCTCATCCAGCGCGAAGCCGAGCGCGACAGACTACAGGGCGAGCGCGACAGACTACAAGCGCAGCTAATGGAGCAGCTGATCACCAAGGCAACACCCTCTCCCTCCGCCAGGGGTTCAAGGGCCTCGTCGAGACAACAGTCAAGGGCAGCATCCCCTAACCGACCAAGCGACCCTGAACTTGACCACCAGAGAGAGCCTATACCCCCCGCAGACCCCCTTCCCCGACCGGTCCAAGCGAGACCCAGCTACAAGGAAGGAGCAGCATACACTGCGGAGAGGCTAAATAAACGACTACAGGATCTAGAGGACCTGACAAGAAGAAGAGGGAGAGGAGGAGAACCAAGCCCGACGACAGCACAGTACTCCACCGGACCAGGAGGTCCAGTACAGCCCAGGCTATACCCCCGCGGCGCTGCGCTACAGACCCCCGACTCTATTCACGGGTGAGCATGACGCACGACCAGCCCCGAGGAACAGCACCTGGACCAGCGGGCCATGGTACCCTGCCGGTACCAGCCCACAGAGAGGCGCAAGAGGAGACTCGCCTAGGAGGCCTCTCTCCCAACGCTCACCGATGTGCCAGCCATCCACGGCGTCATACATTGGCACACCGACGTTTCCAGACTTCACCCATGAGAATCGAGCACAGTACACGGAGCTCCGGATGTGCTTAGAGACAATGATGGTGGATGTAACTGAGGGGTACAATTCCCTGACTGTATTGTTAAGTATGGTATTATTAAACCACTACCTCTTGTACTTTAACTTCTGGCCATCCAGTACATGATATAAATATGATGAACACTTTCCCACCTGATGAAACGAAGTCCACACAAATGTACAAATCGAATATTTAATATAGCAAAAGGTATATACAACGTTCACTTGTTTACACTTATGGTTTGAAATGCACTTGTATGGCAAATGAGTATTCGTAGGTAAATCAACATTGAATGTCCAATCTCTGGTTACGCAGGGAGTAAGTATACAACCCGTTTCTTTAGGAAACTATAGCGATGGTACTTAAATGATTATAGCTGGATACACTAAGGGGGGGGGGGGGGGGTCGCGCTGGTTGTAAGTCAGTAGGAGGGGGGGGGTTAGAGAAGCCGCTGGCGGTATCCCATCTGGCCGACGATTTCTTGGGAGAATTCAAAGTCTTGAACACGGTGCCCACAGAACCTCGGTCCGCAGACGAATACAGCTGGACCCTCTGGTGGACGGTAGCTGCCGGTCCACAACGGAGAGACGTGAGGCGACCTCACTGGTGTAGAGCGCCGTCTCACCTGGAGTCCTCTCCGGGGGGTAGTTCCAACACTCCGCAGTGTTGGCCGTTATCCATGGAATAATCAAAGCACCCAAAGCATAATCCAAGCCGTGGAAGGCTCGCCGTCGTCCGGGTAGAGTAATCCAATGTACAGGTCCAGTCGCCCTGGCCCGGAGCTCCTCGGATGCAAGCACCACTAGTGGTCTGCCCAGCCTGGTTAAGACTCCAGATAACGTCAGGAACGATGGGGGTGCTGCTCACTTTATAACTCTAACCGACGATGCACCATACATAAATAGACTATTATTAGCTTAATAGAATACGTCCAACTCGACGGTATAGTGCCAAACTATGACAATTCAACTATTAATCCACACGATATCTCAATGCCTATTCTGAGGCCAAGTAGGCCTTACTGCACCACACGTGCGTCGTGGGTGAGGCTTCGCGTCTGTTACTCTGTTGGAGGGTAAAGAACTGGACTAAAAGAAAGTTCTACTTTACTTGCGCCATATATATATGCGCTGTGAACAAATAGTACCATTCGTATTTCGCCAGACGTATTCCTACGCGGAACCGGGCTTGCCACGACATGTTGGGCGGCACGATTGAACTTGAACCTAGGGGTATGGCTGCTGGCGCCAGGTTCTCGTCCAATGGTAGAATGAAACTATTATGGGCTGTTTAGTAGACTAAAGGGATATTCAGTGCATATTGTACAAGGAATTTACAGGGGATATCAAACGATATACAAATACTATTTAAATATATATATATAAATAAATATATATATTCGGTTTAATCTGATCCTTCACAACAGCCGCCCCCTAATTAGTCCCACCTAATTAGCTAAGCAGAGACAGATTAACCGCACTGTCTACCACTCAAGGTCCGCTGTAAGGGTCAGTCAACTCACAAAGTCATGGGGTCATGGTCATCATCGATAGTATCTGGGAGTCGGGGCAGTTCTATTAGCCTCGCCACGGGTCGTGTGTAAGTTCGCCCTTGGACGAGTACTTCAGCTGCTCGGACCTTGCCATCGGCACCGGTGATCACTTTGCTTACGCGGCCAGCCGGCCACATAGCTCTGGGTAGTGACTGGTCGATAATCATGACGACTGTTCCTTCTGTCAAATTGTCTCTCTCTTTTTCCCACTTCTGGCGGGTCTGTAGAGACGGTAGGTAGTGGAGTAGGAAGCTGCTCCAAAACTTGTCAGCTAGTACTTGACTGTACCTCCACATTCTTCGGCCATTCGCTTCTTCAGGCCTGTACATTGTCTGGGGTAGCGCGGGGTCCAGCCGCGCCATTAAGAGTGTGTTGGGGGTGACTGGGTCGACATCTGCTACATCACTGGAGACGTAACCGAGGGGCTTTGAGTTCAATACTCCCTCGATCTCCGTGAGGACTGTCATTAGGACTTCCTCCGCCACAGTCTGGGCCCCAAGCACGGCGTACAGGGCTGTCTTTATAGAACGTACTTCTCGTTCCCAGGTTCCACCGAAGTGGGGTGCGTTCGGGGGATTAAACTGGAAGTCAATCTGGGATGGAGCGAGGTGGGTCTTAAGTTCTGGGCCCATAGCTTGGAAGCTCTCTCTCAGCTCTCTTTCTCCGCCTTTGAAGTTTGTCCCGTGATCAGACAACAATGTAGACGGTTTTCCTTTCCGTGATGTGAATCTTCGGAAGGCCATAAGGAATGAGTCTGTGCTCATGGTCGGAAGGAGCTCGATATGTATCGCTCTGGTGGTCATGCATTTGAATACAATACCCCACCGCTTCTCGGTTCCTCTTCCTCTCTTTATATACAACGGGCCAAAACAGTCCATGCCTGTGGAGTGGAATGGCTTGTCGACGAGTCGGAGGCGACAGGGGGGTAAGTCAGCCATCCGTGGTATGCTGGGCTGCGCGCGCCACTTACGGCAGTCTAGACAGGTTCGCTGGAAGCGCTGCACTGCTTCTCTCCCTTGCAGTATCCAATAACGACGTCTGATCTCCGCGAAGACTCTCTCTGCTCCTGCGTGGTGTACATCCTCGTCGTATTTCTTTATGATCAGCTCTGTGACCTTGTGTCGGCTGTTCAGGACTATCGGGTACTTAATGTCATCCGATAGATCGGGGGCTCTCCGCAGGCGACCACCCACTCTGATGAGGTTATGGGCGTCACTCTCGGGTGCCAGGTGGAGCAGTCTGCTGTCTGATGGGACGGGCTTTCCTCCCTGTAGACAGTCTAGCTCATCGGGGAACGAGTCTCTCTGGGCTCGTTGTAGTAGAAGAAGTTCTGCTTCTTCGTAGTCAGCTGCTGACATGTCAGTGGTGGACTGAATCTCTGGGTGGTGCCACAGGAATGTCCTCTGCTGCGCACTCTCTAGGGTAATGCAGTCATCTATGTTGGGGTCTGTGGAGGCGACTGTGCTCAGTCCACAGAACATAGGTTTCTTGTTCTCAGCCTCCTCGTTACTTGCTTCCCGTGGGGTGGGCGTAGGCCACTCTCCTTCCGGGAGCTTGAGGAATTCTGGTCCGTCACTGTAGATGTTGCGACGGGTGAGGTCATCCAGAGACATTCCCCGGGTGATGACGTCAGCTGGGTTGTGTTTGGTGTCCACATACCGCCAGCTCGCTGCTTCTGTTAACTCTTGAATCTCGGTGACTCTGACTCCCACGAAGACTTTGTATCTGCATGAATCAGACTTGATCCATGTGAGTACTGTCGTGGAATCTGACCACAAGATTGTTCTGTGCACCGGAATGGTGAGTTCACGTTGGATTAACGTGGCTAGATGCGCTCCTGCTAGGGCTGCGCAGAGCTCTAGACGTGGGATAGATTGTTGCTTACGTGGGGCTATTCTTGAGCGGGCCAGGATGAAAGCAGTGTGTATCTTTCCTTCCTTCTCTTGGGCACGCAAGTAGGCCACCGATCCATAGGCTACTTCGGAGGCGTCGCTGAAGACGTGTAGATCAATCTTGCATGTCTCTGGCCTCACTGTGGATGGGAAGTAGCTGCGGCGTATGTTGACGCCTGGGAGTGAGCGGAGTTCCGTCTCCCACTCTCTCCATGTTGAGGCAAGGTGTGCGGGTATGGGGTCGTCCCAGCCCTGGTCCTTGTCCCATAGTGCTCGTACAATCATCTTGGCCCTGGTGGTGTAAGGTAGAATACATCCCAACGGGTCATATTGTCTGGCGAGTGTTCTGTACACACTCCGTCTGGTGGTCGGTGTCGCCGTCGACCCTCCCTGCTTGGTCAGGGGTTTGTGTCTATAGTGGAGCGAGTCTGTTTTGAAGCGCCAGACTAGTCCTAGTGTCATTTCTTGGGCTTCTCCTGGGATGGTCGCCATCCAGGTCTCGCTGCCGGCAGCCTTGTCCGCGGGGGAGAGGCTGCGCAATACGTGCGGGTCACTGCTGGCCCACTGCCTGAGATCAAAGCCGCCTTTGATCAGGGAGGCGCGTAACTTGATTAGGAGAGCCTCGGCTTCTTCTTGAGTCGAAACGCTTTGTAAACAGTTGTCCACGTAGAAACTGTTCTTCACACTGTGTCGGACCTCTTCATCTGCTGTTGGGTCCTCTGCGACGTGTTTCTGTAGTGCAAATGTAGCACAGCACGGGCTGCATGTGGTTCCGAAGGGGAGTACTTCCCACTGGTAGATGGCTGGGTTCTCATCTCCGATCCTCTCTCTCCATAGGAACCGCAGCAGGGGCTTGTTCTCCTCTACTAGTCTCACCTGCAGGAACATCCCTTTGATATCCCCGCTGATAGCCACCTTGTCCTGGCGGAAGCGCAGTAGCACGCCTAGTAGGGAGGGGCCGAGTGTGGGGCCGGGCAAGAGCTCTTTATTCAGATTTTGGGATCCGATCTGGTAGCTGCAGTTAAACACAATGCGATCCTTGCCGTTGTGATGGACCTTGTGATGCGGCACGTACCATGATTCGGTCGTCTGATCGGCCTCTTTAATGTCAATCTTTGTTACGTGTCCCGCTGTGATTAGCTTCTCAATCTCAGCGCGGTACACACGCTCTTGAGCGGGGTCTTTGGCTAGGCGCCGCTCTGTGTTCAATAGATAGCGCTCCGTGGCGTCTTTCTTTGCGTGAAAGGTGGGCATTCCCTCTCGCCTCAGGAGTGGAGTTGCGTATCTCATCACTCCGCCGACTGTGACTCTCTTTGTCCCCTGTTCGAGTAGGTTGATGGCGTAAATGTCTTCTTTAGAACGAATATCTTTCTTTTCGTTCTTAAAGGGCATTGTCTCTAGTGTCCATAGCCTCTCGACATGCTGCAGGAGAGTAGTGTCTTCTTCTGTCGTTCTGGAGTGGAAGCAGCTAGTGGCTGCTGTTCGGTTGAGAGATTTAGCGAGGGGGCCTTGTAGGGTCCACCCTAGGCGGGTCTCGACTGCTGCAGGACAGCCTCGGGGTCCTGTATGGACCCGGTCAATCGGGACTATGAGTTCTGCATGGTCGGAGCCTATCAGCAGGGTCGGGGTAGCGCCGTCTATGAGCGGGATAGGTAGTTGTCGCAGGTGCACATATTTATCCATCAACTTGGCGATAGGGTAGGTGTACTGCGATAGTCCTATTTCTTGGCTGGTGAAAGCATTTGTAATCCTATACCGTCGCTCTGGCTGCCCGTTTGCTGCGATAGTGAAGGAGACATTCTCGCCCTTTATCGTCTTTAAATCTCTTCTTATTGTCCGAATCGTCATTTCGTTCGCGCTCCCCCGCAGTCCCAGCTGGGCCGCAGCGGACGCGAGCAGAAGGGTCTTCTCTGACCCGTCATCAAGGACGGCGTAGGTGTCCATGACTTTATCTTGGTAGCTCAATGTCACACGGACTACCTTTAAGAGCACTTGGGCGCCGCTGCTGCTGGCGGGGTCAATGTACATGACACTTGCCTTGGTGCCGCTCGATGGTGCAGGTGGAGGCCGTCTTCTGTTACTGTCGTGTAGTATATCTAGATGGGCTCCGTCGCACCGACTGCACCTTTTCTTTAGGCGGCATTCGGCTGCCATGTGTGGTCGCGCACATCGGTAACAGCGCCTGTTGGACTTTATCCATTGACTCACTTCTTCTGCATTCATCTTTGTGAATAGGTCACATTGTGACAGCCAGTGTTCTTTCTCACAGTAGGGGCACGCCATCTTCCACTTCTCCTTTCTCGAGGGGGTACTGTGGCTCTTACTGCTCGGTACTGACTCTGATTGGTGCATGACAGTCACCGATCTTCTTCCATCATTTATTCTCCTGGGTCCCTCTCTGGAGCTTGGCGTGCTCCGCCCGAATGTATCCAGTCGTAAGCTGCTGACTTCTCTCGCCAGGAAGTCGGCTAGATCAAGGAGGGATGGTTCGGGGCCGTTGGGATCCCGGTAGTCTCTCTGCCGCCTAAAACGCTCTTGTCTTGCGGGTGGCAGCTTCTCCAAAATCCTCTCGACGTTAGAGTTGGCGTATAGCTCGTGCATGCCCTTTTCCCGTTGCGCTCCCAGCATCCCTACCAGGGACTGCACTTTGATTGACAGGTCGTCTAATGAGCGATTGTCTGTTGCTGGGGGTAGGCGATCAATATGCCTTATCTCTTGGATTACGTAATCCCATATACGTCCATATCTCTGGTCCAGCGCCGCCAGGGCCGCTGTGTATGGTGTCGTAGAGGTGGCATAGGCTAGCGCTATATTGTGCGCTCGCGGTACTTTCAGGTGCTTCAGTAATATTGCATACTTGTGGCGTTCATCAGCGACATCCACCATCATTGTCTCTAAGCACATCCGGAGCTCCGTGTACTGTGCTCGACTCTCATAGGCGAAGTCGGGAAATGACGGCGTGGCAATGTATGACGCCGTGGATGGCTGATACATCGGCGAGCGTTGGGGGAGAGACCTCCTAGGCGAGTCCCCTCTTGCGCCTCTCTGTGGGCTGGTACCGACAGGGTACCATGGCCCGCTGGTCCAGGTGCTATTCCTCGGGGTTGGTCGTGCGTCGTGCTCACCCGTGAATAGAGTCGGGGGTCTGTAGCGCAGCGCCGCGGGGGTATAGCCTGGGCTGTACTGGACCTCCTGGTCCGGTGGAGTACTGTGCTGTCGTCGGGCTTGGTTCTCCTCCTCTCCCTCTTCTTCCTCTATCAGGTCTTCCAGATCCTGTAATCGTTTATTTAGCTTCTCCGCAGTGTATGCCGCTCCTTCCTTGTAGCTGGGTCTCGCTTGGACCGGTCTGGGAAGGGGGTCTGCGGGGGGTATAGGCTCGGTCTGTTGGTCAAGTTCAGGGTCGCTTGCTCGGTTAGGAGACGCTGCCCTTGACTGTTGTCTCGACGAGTTCCTTGAACCCCTGGCGGAGGGAGAGGGTGTTGCCTTGCGGATCAGCTGCTCCATTAGCTGCGCTTGTAACTTGTCGCGCTCGACTTCGCGCTTGGTGAGATCTGCTTCTCTTTGGGCACCGGCAGCGGCGCGCTGGGCGTCGGCCCGGTCTCTTGCCATATTCTCTTCCGTCTGAAGGCGTCTCATCTCCAGGCGTGTGCGCTCTTCTTCGCTCCGTTGCTGCGCTTGGAGGCGTTCTCTTTCAATGGTAAAATGTTCGCGCTCGCTAAGCGTCTGTGCTTGGAGTCGATCGCGTTCGGTAGAGGCTGTCAGGCTGACGAGGAACGCCTGTTGTAGCATCCTCTCCGCTTCGCTGGGGGAAGGCGGTTGTGGGGGTGAGCCGCTCCTGGGTGAGCCGCTCCTGGGTGTACTCGTTGGGGAGTCCTGGAGCTCTATTTCCTCGGCGCTCTCCTCCTCTTCTTCCGTGCAGAGTTCTCTCTCTGTAGGGTTGTCTTCCTCCCGGGGCTGGTCGGGGACTACTTCTTCGGTAGTGGCGGGGGGTAAAGGCATGTCAGCTCCCTCCTGGTCCCCACCGTGAGCTTGGTCAGTTACATTAGGACCTACTAGGGCCTCTGTGGTCGGGGAAACCTGGTCGTTAAGGTCAGACATAATTTTACTTTCTACTTTTACCGCGTTTACCGTTTGTCGAAGGCTAGGTAGTTGACTGACAGCGTAATCCTCTAAGTACTGAGGTGTCTGTCGTCTGCGCCGCGGGCGTTCTAGGTTAGGAGGACCGTTTAGTGGAGTGTTCATCATAGGCCATTTTAATATTAATAACACTATATTAATATTACACTAGTTACCCTCCGGCTCGAAGGACCAATTGTAACTGAGGGGTACAATTCCCTGACTGTATTGTTAAGTATGGTATTATTAAACCACTACCTCTTGTACTTTAACTTCTGGCCATCCAGTACATGATATAAATATGATGAACACTTTCCCACCTGATGAAACGAAGTCCACACAAATGTACAAATCGAATATTTAATATAGCAAAAGGTATATACAACGTTCACTTGTTTACACTTATGGTTTGAAATGCACTTGTATGGCAAATGAGTATTCGTAGGTAAATCAACATTGAATGTCCAATCTCTGGTTACGCAGGGAGTAAGTATACAACCCGTTTCTTTAGGAAACTATAGCGATGGTACTTAAATGATTATAGCTGGATACACTAAGGGGGGTATGGTTGTAAGACAGTAGGAGGGGGGGGTTAGAGAAGCCGCTGGCGGTATCCCATCTGGCCAACGATTTCTTGGGAGAATTCAAAGTCTTGAACACGGTGCCCACAGAACCTCGGTCCGCAGACGAATACAGCTGGACCCTCTGGTGGACGGTAGCTGCCGGTCCACAACGGAGAGACGTGAGGCGACCTCACTGGTGTAGAGCGCCGTCTCACCTGGAGTCCTCTCCGGGGGGTAGTTCCAACACTCCGCAGTGTTGGCCGTTATCCATGGAATAATCAAAGCACCCAAAGCATAATCCAAGCCGTGGAAGGCTCGCCGTCGTCCGGGTAGAGTAATCCAATGTACAGGTCCAGTCGCCCTGGCCCGGAGCTCCTCGGATGCAAGCACCACTAGTGGTCTGCCCAGCCTGGTTAAGACTCCAGATAACGTCAGGAACGATGGGGGTGCTGCTCACTTTATAACTCTAACCAACGATGCACCATACATAAATAGACTATTATTAGCTTAATAGAATACGTCCAACTCGACGGTATAGTGCCAAACTATGACAATTCAACTATTAATCCACACGATATCTCAATGCCTATTCTGAGGCCAAGTAGGCCTTACTGCACCACACGTGCGTCGTGGGTGAGGCTTCGCGTCTGTTACTCTGTTGGAGGGTAAAGAACTGGACTAAAAGAAAGTTCTACTTTACTTGCGCCATATATATATGCGCTGTGAACAAATAGTACCATTCGTATTTCGCCAGACGTATTCCTACGCGGAACCGGGCTTGCCACGACATGTTGGGCGGCACGATTGAACTTGAACCTAGGGGTATGGCTGCTGGTGCCAGGTTCTCGTCCAATGGTAGAATGAAACTATTATGGGCTGTTTAGTAGACTAAAGGGATATTCAGTGCATATTGTACAAGGAATATACAGGGGATATCAAACGATATACAAATACTATTTAAATATATATATATAAATAAATATATATATTCGGTTTAATCTGATCCTTCACAACAGTGGATGTCGTTGACGAACGCCACAAGTATGCAATATTACTGAAGCACCTGAAAGTACCCCGAGCGCACAATATAGCGCTAGCCTATGCCACCTCTACGACCCCATACACCGCGGCTCTAGCAGCGCTGGACCAGAGATATGGACGTATATGGGATTACGTAATCCAAGAGATAAGGCATATTGACCGCCTACCCCCAGCAACAGACAATCGCTCACTAGACGACCTGTCTATAAAAGTGCAGTCCCTGGTAGGGATGCTGGGAGCGCAACGAGAAAAGGGTATGCACGAGCTATACGCCAACTCTAACGTCGAGAGGATTTTAGAGAAGCTGCCGCCCGCCAGACAAGAGCGCTTTAGGCGGCAAAGAGACCACCGTGATCCTAACGGTCCCGAACCATCCCTCCTCGATTTAGCCGACTTCCTGACGAGAGAAGTCAGCAGCCTACGCTTGGATACATTCGTGCGAAGCACACCAAGCTCCAGAGAGGGACCTAGGAGAGTAAACGATGGAAGAAGATCAGTGACTGTCATGCACCAATCAGAATCAGTACCGAGCAGTAAGAACCACAGTACCCCCTCGAGAAAAGAGAAGTGGAAGATGGTGTGCCCGTACTGCGAGAAGGAACACTGGCTGTCACAATGTGACCTGTTCAAGAAGATGAATGCAGAAGAAGTGAGTCAATGGATAAAGTCCAACAGGCGCTGTTACCGATGTGCGCGCAGTCACATGGCAGCCGAGTGCCGCCTAAAGAAGAGGTGCAGTCGGTGTGACGGAGCCCACCTAGATGTCCTACACGACAGTAACAGAAGAAAGCCTGCACCTGCACCATCGAGCAGCACAAAGGCAAGTGTCATGTACATTGACCCCGCCAGCAGCAGCGGCGCCCAGGTGCTCTTAAAGGTAGTCCGTGTAACATTGAGCCACCAAGATAAAGTCATGGACACTTACGCTGTCCTTGATGACGGGTCAGAGAAGACCCTTCTCCTCGCATCCGCTGCGGCCCAGCTGGGACTGCGGGGGAGCGAGAACCAGATGACGATTCGGACAATAAGAAGAGATTTAAAGACGATAAAAGGCGAGAATGTCTCCTTCACTATCGCAGCAAGCGGGCAGCCAGAGAGACGGTATAGGATTACAAATGCTTTCACCAGCCAAGAAATAGGACTATCACAGTACACCTACCCCATCGCCAAACTGATGGATAAATATGTGCACCTGCGTCAACTACCTATCCCGCTCATAGACGGCGCCACCCCGACCCTGCTGATAGGCTCCGACCATGCAGACCTCATAGTCCCGATAGACCGGGTCCATACAGGACCCAGAGGCTGTCCTGCAGCAGTCGAGACCCGCCTAGGATGGACACTACAAGGCCCCCTCGCTAAATCTCTCAACCGAACAGCAGCCACTAGCTGCCTCCACTCCAGAGTGACAGAGGAAGACACCACTCTCCTGCAGCATGTCGAGAGGCTATGGACACTAGAGACAATGCCCTTTAAGAACGAAAAGAATGACATTCATTCTATAAAAGACATTTACGCCATAAACCTCCTCGAGCAAGGGACAAAGAGAGTCACAGTTAGCGGAGTGATGAGATACGCAACTCCACTCCTGAGGCGAGAGGGAATGCCCACCTTTCACGCCACGAAAGAAGCCACGGAGCGGTATCTATTGACCACAGAGCGGCGCCTAGCCAAAGACCCCGCTCAAGAGAGTGTGTACCGCGCTGAGATTGAGAAGCTAATCACAGCGAGACACGTAATGAAGATTGACATTAAAGAGGCCGATCAGACGACCGAATCATGGTACGTGCCGCACCACAAGGTCCACCACAACGGCAAGGATCGCATTGTGTTTAACTGCAGCTACCAGATCGGATCCCAGAATCTGAATAAAGAGCTCTTGCCCGGCCCCACACTCGGCCCCTCTCTACTAGGCGTGCTACTACGCTTCCGCCAGGACAAGGTGGCTATCAGCGGGGATATCAAAGGGATGTTCCTGCAGGTGAGACTAGTGGAGGAGGATAAGCCCCTACTGCGGTTCCTATGGAGAGAGAGGATCGGAGATGAGCACCCAGCCATCTACCAATGGGAAGTCCTCCCCTTCGGAACC
This sequence comes from Notolepis coatsorum, assembly GCF_963971535.1. Lineage (NCBI taxonomy): Eukaryota > Metazoa > Chordata > Actinopteri > Aulopiformes > Paralepididae > Notolepis > Notolepis coatsorum. The sequence goes on along the minus strand of NC_140178.1, from coordinate 114,860,999 downwards.
ACATGCAGCCCGTGCTGTGCTACATTTGCACTGCAGAAACACGTCGCAGAGGACCCAGCAGCAGATGAAGAGGTCCGACACAGTGTGAAGAACAGTTTCTACGTAGACAACTGTTTACAAAGCGTTTCGACCCAAGAAGAAGCCGAGGCTCTCCTACTCAAGCTACGCGCCTCCCTGATCAAAGGCGGCTTTGATCTCAGGCAGTGGGCCAGCAGCGACCCGCAAGTATTGCGCAGCCTCTCCCCTGCGGACAAGGCAGCCAGTAGCGAGACCTGGATGGCGACCATCCCAGGAGAAGCCCAAGAAATGACACTAGGACTAGTCTGGCGCTTCAAAACAGACTCGCTCCACTATAGACACAAACCCCTGACCACGGAGCAGGGAAGGTCGACGGCGATACCGACCACCAGACGGAGTGTGTACAGAACACTCGCCAGACAATATGACCCGTTGGGATGTATTCTACCTTACACCACCAGGGCAAAGATGATTGTATGAGCACTATGGGACAAGGACCAGGGCTGGGACGACCCAATACCCGCACACCTTGCCTCCACATGGAGAGAGTGGGAGACGGAACTCCGCTCACTCCCAGGCGTCAACATACGCCGCAGCTACTTCCCACCCACAGTGAGGCCAGAGACATGCAAGATGGATCTACACGTCTTCAGCGACGCCTCCGAAGTAGCCTATGGATCTGTGGCCTACTTGCGTGCCCAAGAGAAGGGAGGAGAGATACACACCGCTTTCATCCTGGCTCGCTCAAGAATAGCCCCACGAAAGCAACAATCTATCCCGCGTCTAGAGCTCTGCGCAGCCCTAGCAGGAGCGCATCTAGCCACGTTAATCCAACGTGAACTCACCATCCCGGTGCAAAGAACAATCTTGTGGTCAGACTCTACGACAGTACTCACATGGATCAAGTCTGATTCATGCAGATACAAGGTCTTCGTGGGAGTCAGAGTCACAGAGATTCAAGAGTTAACAGAAGCAGCAAGCTGGCGGTATGTGGACACCAAACACAACCCAGCTGACGTCATCACCCGGGGAATGTCCCTAGATGACCTCACCCGTCACAACATCTACAGTGACGGACCAGAGTTCCTCAAGCTCCCGGAAGAGGAGTGGCCTACGTCCACCCCACGGGAGGCGAGTAAAGAGGAGGCTGAAAACAAGAAACCTATGTTCTGTGGATTGAGCACAGTCGCCTCCACAGACCCCAACATAGATGATTGCCTCACCCTACAGAGTGCGCAGCTAAAGACATTCCTGTGGCACCACCCAGAGATTCAGCCCACCACTGACATTTCAGCAGCTGACTACGAAGAAGCAGAACTTCTTCTACTACAACGAGCCCAGAGAGACTCGTTCCCCGATGAGCTAGACTGTCTACAGGGAGGAAAGCCCGTCCCATCAGACAGCAGACTGCTCCACCTGGCACCCGAGAGTGACGCCCATAATCTCATCAGAGTGGGTGGTCGTCTGCGGAGAGCCCCCGACCTACCGGATGACGTTAAGTACCCGATAGTCTTGAACAGCCGACACAAGGTCACAGAGCTGATCATAAAGAAATACGATGAGGATGTGCACCACGCAGGAGCAGAGAGAGTCTTCGAGGAGATCAGACGTCGCTATTGGATACTTCAAGGGAGAGAAGCAGTGCGACGCTTCCAGCGAACCTGTCTAGACTGCCGAAAGTAGCGCGCGCAGCCCAGCATACCCCGGATGGCTGACCTACCTCCCTGTCGCCTCCGACTCGGCGACAAGCCCTTTCACTCCACAGGCATGGACTGTTTTGGCCCGTTGTATATAAAGAAAGGAAGAGGAACCGAGAAGCGGTGGGGTATTGTATTCAAATGCATGACCACCAGAGCGATACATATCGAACTCCTTCCAACCATGAGCACAGACTCATTCCTTATGGCCTTCCGAAGATTCACATCGCGGAAAGGAAAACCGTCTACATTGTTGTCTGATCACGGGACAAACTTCAAAGGCGGAGAAAGAGAGCTGAGAGAGAGCTTCCAAGCTATGGGCCCAGAACTTAAGACCCACCTCGCTCCATCCCAGATTGACTTCCAGTTTAATCCCCCGAACGCACCCCACTTCGGTGGAACCTGGGAACGAGAAGTACGTTCTATAAAGACAGCCCTGTACGCCGTGCTTGGGGCCCAGACTGTGGCGGAAGAAGTCCTAATGACAGTCCTCACGGAGATCGAGGGAGTATTGAACTCCAAGCCCCTCGGTTACGTCTCAAGTGATGTAGCAGATGTCGACCCAGTCACCCCCAACACACTCTTGATGGGGCGGCTGGACCCCGCGCTACCCCAGACAATGTACAGGCCTGAAGAAGCGAACGGCCGAAGAATGTGGAGGTACAGTCAAGTACTGGCTGACAAGTTTTGGAATAGCTTCCTACTCCACTATCTACCGTCTCTACAGACCCGCCAGAAGTGGGTAAAAGAGAGAGACAATTTGACAGAAGGAACAGTCGTCATGATTATCGACCAGTCACTACCCAGAGCTATGTGGCCGGATGGCCGCGTAAGCAAAGTGATCACCGGTGCCGATGGCAAGGTCCGAGCAGCTGAAGTGCTCGTCCAAGGGCGGACTTACACACGACCCGTGGCGAGGCTAATAGAACTGCCAAGACTCCCAGACACTATCGATGACGACCATGACCCCACGACTTTGTGAGTTGACTGACCCTTACAGCGGACCTTGAGTGGTAGACAGTGCGGTTAATCTGTCTCTGCTTAGCTAATTAGGTGGGACTAATTAGGGGGCGGCTGTTGTGAAGGATCAGATTAAACCGAATATATATATTTATTTATGGATATATATTTAATAGTATTTGTATATCGTTTGATATCCCTTGTATATTCTTTGTACATATACACTGAATATCCCTTTAGTCTACTACAGCCCATAATAGTTCATTCTCTCATTGGACAAGAACCTGGCGCCAGCAGACAGGCCCCTTGAGTCAAGTTCAATAGTGCCGACGAACATGTCCCAACTAGCCCCGGTTCCGCGTAGGAATACGGCTACCGAAATACGAATGGTACTATTTGTTCACCGTGCATATAAATATGGCGCAAGTAAAGTAGAACTTTTTTTTAGTCCATTAGTCCTTTACCCTCCAACCTAGTAACAGACGTGAAGCCTCACCCACGACCCACGTGTGGTGCAGTATGGCCTATTTGGCCCCAGAATAGGCATTGAGACCTCGTGTAAATTCATAGCTGAATTGTCATAGTTTGGCACTGTACCGTCGAGTGGGACGTATTTCTATTAAGTTAATAATAGTCTATTATGTATGGTGCATCGTTCGGTTAGAGTTCTAAAGTGAGTAGCACCCCCATCGTTTCCTTGCGTTATCTAGAGTCTTAACCAGGCTGGGCAGACCACGCGTGGTGCTTTCATCCGAGGAGTTCTGGGCGAGGACGAGTGGACCTGCACATTGGATTACCTACCCGGACGACTGCTGAGCCTATACGGCATGGAATATCTATTTGCTTTGGGTGCTTTGATTTGTGGAGCGGATAACAGCCAACGCCGGTGAGTGTTGGAATTACCCCCGAGAGGAGCCCAGGTGAGACGGCGCTCAACCCAGACCGAGGCCGCCTCGCTTCTCCTTCGTTGTGGACCTACAGCCTACAGCTACCGTCTACAAGAGGGCCCAAGTGTATTCATCTGTGGATCAAGATCCTGCGGGCACTGTGTTCTGTACCTGAATTCTCCCCAGGAATCGTTGGCCAGATGGGATGCAGCTGACGGCTCTCCAAACCCCCCCCCCCCCTACTGACTTACAACCAGCAGGACCCCTTTAGTATCCCGCTATAATCCTTAAGTACCATCGCTATAGTTCCCTAAAGAACCAGGTTGTATACTTGCTTCCTGCGTAACCAGAGATTGGACATTCAGTGTTGATTTGCCTACGAATACTCATTTGCCTTACAAGTGCATTCAAATCATAAATGTAATTAAGTGAATGTTGTATATACCTTTTGCTATATTAAACCTTCGACTGTTATATTTGTGTGGACCTGATTTCATATGTGGGAAAGTGTTCATCATACTTAGATATCGTGTACTGTATGGCCAGAAGTTAAAGTACATCAAGCGGTAGTGGTTTAATGATACCATACTTATCAATACAGTCAGGGAATTGTACCCCTCAGTTACACTTACGTTCGATCCAGGAAGAGTAGTCTCACTTTGGTGTAGAGACTAATGGGGATCCACAACAAAACAGCCTCGTGCTAACCTCGTTCCCAGTTTTATCTCATCCGTGCACAGCCTCGTGCAATACTCGATTACTTGAACAACCAATCAGATTGTTTCCCCAAGATGGCGGCGGTCTTGTGACGGTCTCATGACCCAAATCAGCCATTGGGTGGGTGGCGCTAAGATGGCGGCGGCCTCGTGACCGAAATCAGCCATTGGGTGGGTGGCGCTAAGATGGCGGCGGTCTCGTGGCGGTCTCGTGACGGTCTCGTGACCCAAATCAGCCATTGGGTGGGAGGCGCTGCTGAGCGGTCCTCAGACCGCCGGTCTTGAGAGCGCCGGACCTGAGAGCGCCGTGCTCTGCCGCTCTGCAGATGGATGCTTCTCGTCAAATCAGCTCCGCTCCGTCCTTGGGTGCGAACTGCAGTGTGTCCCTCTCCCCCCTCTAGTTTGCGTACACACTGCAGTCTTGGTGCGCTCCGGGTTTTGTTTACGGTTTGCGTTTTGAGCGTGTAAGCTGCCGACGCCAACACAGGAAGAGTTTAACACACGGTGGTGGAAACTGGATGCTGATATAAAGAAACAAATAACCAATAAATATGAAGTTATATTTGAACCTCTGTTGTCAAGCCTTGTCAATATAACCCACCCCCCTTTCTCACGAATGGAACTGGTGTCATGGAGTCCGCTTTGAGCGTTTTCCAGGGTTAACGCTAAAGCCTATTTATTACTAGTTAGCAGCTAACATTAGCCCATTGCTCGCGTCAATTATATTGCATGTCATTGATCTACCGGTCGATCACGGCCGACTGGTTGGGTACCACTGGGCTATAGAAATAAATGCATTCGAACAAGAAACCAATGTATAGTAGACATAGCAATGGCAAAAAAATTGCCAGGCCTAATGCGAGCCAGGGAATTCTTGTGCTTTGTAACGTGGCTTCACTGAGCCATGAGGCTCAACATGCTTGTTTGGTTGAGGTCTGAAGTTCTCTGAACTCAGCAAATTGCCCATAAATATAGTTTTTGTGGGTATTGTCCAGTTGTTGCTGTATGTTTTTATCTGCCCAAAATTTAAAGCAAGCATGAAAGCATTACAGTAATGACGTTGTGTGTGTCAGCAAGTTGATACAGCAAGCCTCTTCCGTGTTTTGGTACAAGCTTTTATACAACGGCATGCAAATTTCTCGATTCTGATCGGCTGAAACAGTCAATTTACACTTATGTATTTGTCATAATCCCACGCTCTTGGTGCCAGGACCCGCCCACAACCGAATTACTATCACTCCGCCGTGCGGCTTTTTAGGAAAAAACAAGATGGCGGACAATAATCTTTACGAATGGATATGTTGATAGCGTCATAACGACTAAATAAAAACCGATTCGGTCACGGCGAATGTCTTAGTTGCTTAAACAATGTTGGATCATGTAATTGATGGGTCATGAGTCATTGTGGAACAAAATAAAAATTGCGTGAATTGATTGATTGATTGATTAATTGCAATTATTTTTTATTTATTTTTCTATAGAAGCAGCTGGGAGGTGCACTGTTTTAAGTGAGCGTGGACTATTGAATTGATTGATTCATTGATTGATTGATTGATTGATTGATTGCTAATTGTATTACCGTCCGCCTTGTTTCCAACTGGTTAAGTTTAGGCCCTCTTTCGAAGTTGGTTAAGGTTAGAGTTTGTCTTTAGAGCAGGGCGATAGACCACCAGCCCTGATTCCAAACTCTAACCATAACCAAATTCGAAAAAGGGCCTAAACTTAACCAGTTGGAAACAAGGCGGACAGTAATAAAATTAGCAATCAATCAATCAATCAATCAATTCAATAACCCACGCTCTATTAATACAGCGCACCTCCCTGCAGCTGCTTCTATAGAAAGTAAGTTTACAAAAAAAATAAAAGATCTTATAGGGCAAAGAGAACTTTTTTTTTCCTATAGGGCAAAGAAAACTTTTTTTAATTTGTTTTACCTACTTTCTATAGAAGCATCTAAGAATGAAGTTCTATAGAAAGTAGGTTAAAAACTAAAGAAAAGTTGGATGTGTTACTGTATTTGTAAATCTGGTATGTCATAAAGTCTTTCTCTGGTCTGCATCCCCTTAACAATTGTGTGTATTGAGCCGTACTGTATTGTACCCATTCTGCATCTGGTAATAAAATTTTCAATCAATCAATCATTCCAATAACACACAGTTGGATGTGTTAGTTTGTTGGATGTCTAGGTGAAAGACAGTTGGATGTGTTAGTTCGTTGGATGTCTTAGTTGAGAGACAGTTGGATGTGTTAGTTTGCTGGATGTTTTACTGAGAACAGTTGGATGCACTTCCGAGCTGCTTCCACATGGAGGCAACTTCTCTTTTTTGTTGGTGTGGGAACAACTTTTTCTGGCGGATGGTTTTTTCAATAAATCTTCGATTAATGTGTGTTTATTGTATAGCAATAAGGTTGGATGAATGTGCCAGTTGTATAAAAGCATTACACCACTTGTAGTCGTGGTTTGTGAAAATTAAACCATGCCTAGGGGGGTCTAACGACCACCCCTAGGCATGGTTTAATTTTCACAAACCACTCCTGCGCGTGATGTAATGCTTAAGTACACCACGCCCCCCGCTCCCACTGGCACGCACCCGGAACCACCTATTCCAGCGGTCCAGGTTTGGAGCAAATCAGCGTCCCCGGTGACGGGGGGAGCGTTCTCAGTAGGACGATCACACCCTATTTTGGTGCGATCGGGCTGTGATTCGACTCCGAATGGTTAGTGAGAAAGCCCCCTAAGACATGGTACAGGTGACATAATTATAGTACAGTGGAGAAGTACAAATAAAATAGAATAAAAAAGCAGTGTAAACAATTTAACAAATCAATATAATCAAATCTGGACACGTGCAATGCAATGCTGAAAAATAATAGACAGTTATGATATTACATTCTGCTCAGCATAATTTGTATGCAAAATATTGTGCTTCCCTGCTTTAGTCTGTGGACACATTTCTATACGAAATGCTTTTGTAGTCCTGTGTCATACCTAAATGTCATATAAGTGAATTGTATAGAAACAACTCACCAAAAGTGACTATTGCACAACTGATTTGACAAAAATCAGTTGTATATATTTCATGTTAAAAAAAAAATTTACATACTAGCTCTTGCCCCCCCCCCCCCCCCCTGTTTAAAAATTCCTAGAATCACCACTGGCCGGGAGCAGACACGGGTTGCGGCAACGTGGGTGTGTTTATCTCTTTCTGGAGGGGAAACCCTTTGCGAGCATGGGGGGAGAACATGCAAACTCCACACAAAAAGGCCCGGGAGATACCCCACCTGGGTACCTGATCCCCAAATGGGAATAGAACCCAGGATCTTCTTGCTGTGAAGCGACAGTGTTAACCACTAGACCACCATGAATGAATGAATCACTGACTGAACGAACAAATTAATAGGGATGTTCGATATTGGCTTTTTTTTACCGATATCCGATATACCGATATTGTCCAACTCTTAATTTCCGATATCGATATCAACCGATACCGATATGTCAAAGTTAACGCGTTATCGCCCGATTCTATTAACGCCAATATTTTTTTAACTCACGGTTAACTTTTAACACATCCACCGCCAATCCCGGTGTACAGCGTGTTTGCCGGCCATGCGAATTCTGCCAAACCACGCTGTACAGCGATATTGAGATCATATTTAATTTTTTCGCCATGGCATTCATAATTCCGCCACCCAGCCTCTGGTGATACAGTGGGACCCTGCACAATTATTGCAACGCCTCAATACCGCCGCCTGGTGGATGATCGGGTGAGTTACAACCGGAAGTGGCCATCGGTGCATCTGGGAAATCCGTCCGGCAGTCACATATCGTTGCGGGACTACAGACAAACACTGGCGTGCATATGAATCGCTGCCATAACTCAATAATCGATATGATTTGGGAATTTATTGCGCCATACAATCGACGTCAAATAAGTGGGATCTTTTTCCTCCAGTCTCATCGGCGAACGGTAAGAGGACAGTAACGTTACTTTCAGCTTGATTGTTTATTCTTTTCAATGCAAACCGCTCTGATCAATATATCACCCATACTACATAAAGCATTTACTGACGATCACGGAATTATAAATGACCCCCCCCCCCCCCCTTTCATCCGCGCATGATGAATCATAACGTATACGATCATGTACCGTTGCATTTTTTTATATAGCGTGTATCGGCAATAAACGGCAGTTGATAATCTATATATGCGTTTATGCCTATAACTCACGTTCTATGAATTACTGCTGAAAACGATAAAAACATACTTATATTCTAGAAGGTATTTTTGGAAGAATCTATGAATGAAAAATGTAATGTCAATTTTACAATTTAAAAAGTTATAGCCCTGCAAAGAAGGTGAACATCTCCATAGGCTTAGAGTGGTGGCAGTGAGCCTACATTGATGGATAGAAGCGTGGCAGGGAATGTGTTAATGTAGCACCCTGAAAATATGGCTATTATTCAGAAGTGCTGACTTGCCTTTTATCTCCCCTGGTACACCAAGACGTATTAACTAGTTTCCATTAATATCCCCTCGATCAATGACGCAGGTTTCTCCTTCTCCTACCGGCTGGAATATGGATTATAAACAATAACACTGGATCATATTCTTCCACCCAGTGTTTCCCTGTGGGGCTAATAGGCTGTACCAGCAGGGGGCGGCGGTGGCAGGCAGAGAGCGTACGAGAGAGACGGAGAAGGAAGCAAGCCAACTAAGACGGAAGAGGGAGGAGCGAGCCTCTTCGACAGTGGACTTGGATGTGATCGGTCGTGTCTTGACGGAGCCCCGTGGTGTACCACACGGGTGAACGTATTGAACTTGAGTATATTACGGGTTATCCTAGAAAAGTAACCGTAGGCGAGCGTTGCATGTTTTCCCCACTGAATAACCCTAGTGATACAACGAGTTATCCTAGAAGAAATGCGGTATAGCCAAGTGTGGCTTAAGTTAAAGATATTCCCTCTAGTGAGGTGCCCCGCCAGCGTGGCTTGAAGAAGACCGGTGTTTAGAGACACCCTGCGTCATTATATATCACGGCTAGCAGGAGGGCTGTTTGGGACCCTAAGAGTAGCTTCAGTTAAGGTAGGGCCAGGGTGTTGCTGCGCGTCTATCCAGCACCGGCCGTCAACAACCAGACTTCGCCGGCGTGGATGTCTGCTCTGCACCGGCGGTCTTCAGCCCAGCACGGGAGTTCTTCCCGTCCAGCAGAGGCGCCATCTTCCAGCACACGCTCCCAGCCCGTTACTGCTTCCTCTGCTCCAGCCCCGCTTGCTAGTGCCCGTGACGAGAGCGTTCGACGCCATCTTGCTACCCCGAACAGTGGTGGCGCGGCGAGGATGCCATCTTGGTTGAGTACAGTAGAGCGCCAGTGCTCCGGATCTTATTGCACAGTACACAGTGTAATGCGGCCTACGGGCGAAGCTAACGTTGCTAAATCCAGTTCATAGGGGTACCCCATACACATTATATGCCGGCATTAGTATAGGACTTTTGTTTTGGTACAGTGGGCCCACATTTTTGATTTCCTTTGAGTGTGATAACGTGTTGGTTCTTTAATAATAATTTCCCATCTAATCAACCCTTCCCCAGTGGGGAGGTTACAGACCTGAGGTATTATTCCTACCATATAATTAAAGCCTGATAGAGGTATTATACATGGTACTGACCCAGACGTGGGTGATGAGTCAAATACATTAAAGTATATTATTCCTGGTGCTAACACAGAGGTGTGTGTAGAATATACGTGTACATAAGGTATTGAGTTACAACTGAGCAGTAGTAGGATTTCATTCCATTGGACCACTCCTATTAAACTTTTGTAATCAAGCGTACCAATTAACATAAAAACATTAGATGGGATTCTGTGTGCGTGTCCATTACTGTGCACAGTAATAGCTATTTTGGTGTGGGTAACGCTACTATAATTAACCCCTTCCTATTCCACCTTTCCCTTTTTATTGTAAGGTTTCTAGTGTCACTGAGGGAGGGTACTGCTTGCGGGGGGAACCAAGTTATTTATTTACAATTCAGTCACTAGGTGTGGGAGGGTTAAAGGAGTAATTGGGGGAGGTGAGAGCGTGTTGGGGAGTACTGCTGACCGCCCTGAGAGGGAGAGGAAGACCAGAGTACCAGACCAGGTTGGTAAATCCCGGGCCCCATCCACTCCCACTGCCAGCCTCCAGTTGGTGCTCCAGACCCAAAGACGGAGGTGCAGTCGGACAGAGATCTACTGTGTCTCGCTACCCAGTGGCTGTGCACACCCGTTCCCACGAAGCAGGGATAATCCACCCCTGCTACATTAAGAAAGATTTTTATTTTTTATACTAGACTTCACTCAGGTGTATTATTGATGCTCTCATTGGTACTATGTTTGTTTCTGAAGTGTGTGTGTGTGTGTGTGTGTGTGTGTGTGTGTGTGTGTGTGTGTGTGTGTGTGTGTGTGTGTGTGTGTGTGTGTGTGTGTGTGTGTGAGATATAGGGAGAGAGAGGGGGGTGAGAGAGATGAGGAAGGGGCAAGAGAGAAAGAGAGCTATAATTATAATTTAGGACCTACTCAGAGGTCATTAATCGGCATGCATGCAATGCATGTATGCAATTCGTCTCTGCGATTAACCCATCTCGTCGTCCTTCCCCCCCAAGGGCAGCCGGGAGCAGACAGGCGCAACGTGAGCTGCGCCAGGGGACCAATCCATTGGGTTTATCTTATCGGGGGGGGAAACCCTTGCGAGCACAGGGAGAACATGCAAACTCCACACAGAAAGGCCTGGGAGATACCCCACCTGGGTAACTGGCATCATGGAAACCTGGTCCCCAAGCGGGAATCGAACCCTGGACCTTCTTGCTGTGAGGCGACAGTGTTTAACCACTACACCACCGTGCCGAGCTGAGAGTGTGTGTGTGAGGGAGAGAGGGGGGTGTGTGATTACTCAGCCCTTCCCAGTGAGCAAAACACGTCTTTTCAACCAAGCGTCTTTGCATAGCTCTCGTATAACCGAGCCAAATCGTGTTTTTTTGTAGACGTATTTTAAACTATGCACTAAGTATATTATTTCAATGCATTCACATCTGAAAATATTAACAATATGGACAGAGGCATCCTGCAAACGCACCTACAAATATATGAGCACGATATTTTCGAAGATTTTACGTGACGTCTATCCATCGCTCGCATTTAGCCCAGGATAATCTTGTCTAAGCTTAGACGTATTTTAAACTATGCACTAAGTATATTATTTCAATGCATTCATATCTGAAAATATGTACAATATGCACAGAATCTCAGTGACCCAGATGTCCTGAGGGGCGTGAGTTTAGCGAGGTGAGTGTAATGGGGAAGCCTGTGAGTCTGCTGTGCAGATGGTTTGCCATTTGATCAGCAGGTGGCGCTGATAGTGCACTGCTGGGAAACCTGACTGATCACAATCCTGCATGATTAAATAACATGTCTGACCGTTCTTCTGACTGTGTGTGTGTGTGTGTGTGTGTGTGTGTGTGTCTATCCATAGCTCTCATTTAGCCCAGGAGAATCTTGTCTAAGCTTAGACGTCTACCAAACTTTCACTTTTCACTTCATTTTAGACATTGTTTAAAGGTCTAAGCTTAGACGTTCAAAACACGTCTAAGCTTAGACGTCTACCAAATTTTACTTTTCACCCCACTTTAGACTGGTTTTAGACGTCTATGTCATGACGTTGAAACAACGTCTAAGCTTAGACGTTCAAAACACGTCTAACGTTCAAAACACGTCTAGAATAGATGTCTACCAAACGTTCACTTTTCACCCCATTCTAGACTGATTTTAAACGTCTAAGCTTAGACGTTCAAAACACGTCTAAGCTTAGACATTCAAAACACGTCTAAGCTTAGACGTCTACCAAACTTTCACTTTTCACCCCACTTTAGACTGATTTTAGACGGCTATGTCATGACGTTGAAACAACGTCTAAGCTTAGACGTTCAAAACACGTCTAAGCTTAGACGTTCAAAACACGTCTAGAATAGACGTCTACCAAACTTTCACTTTTCACCCCATTGTAGACTGATTTTAGACGTCTATGTCATGACGTTGAAACAACGTCTAAGCTTAGACGTTCAAAACACGTCTAAGCTTAGACGTTCAAAACACGTCTAGAATAGACGTCTACCAAACTTTCACTTTTCACCCCATTCTAGACCGATTTTAGCCCATAGCCTTGATTGACATTTTTTATTAACAGATTGCAGAATGGGTACAGTACAGTACAGCTCAATACACACAATTGTTAACCCTTTCACTGCCACACTACCAAACGGTTAACCCTTTCACTGCGACAATACACAGTATGTTAACCCTTTCACTGCATATATGTAGTATCCTCAATGTGGAACGCCCTACCCACAGCTGTAAAGGAATGTGAATCACTACCCACTTTTAAAACCACTCTCAAGGAGCACCTATGGGAGACTGCAATTCGAAACTGGCCCCTGTGAATATCCTAACCCAACCCCCTCCAATGTACAGTAAATGTCCTAACCCAGTAATACACAAGACCCTCTTCTTGGACCTAGTAAGGTTTCGTCAATAATCCAATGTACAGTTACCCCCCCCCCGCCTACCCACCCCCCGCCCCACCCAACCTCCTCCAATGTACAGTCCGCCTCCCCCCCCCCCCACCCCACCTCCCCCCCACCCCACCTCTTATACAATGTACAGTCTCTTCGTCAAATGTATATAATTATACTCTCTTATTTTTTTTAACTCTTTTTGTATCACAAACAGTACTGTATTTGTAAATCTGGTATGTCATAAATCCAATCTCCCCCAATCCCATTCAATCTAGTTAGCTGCAGCTCAAATGTATCCCCTTGCCCCACTTTGCCTTTTATGTCTCTGTCTGTGTGTTGTGTATTTAAGTTTGTTTTTGTTTTGCTGCCATTTTGGCCAGGTCTTGCTCGAAAAAGAGATCTTTGATCTCAAGTGACTACCTGGTAAAACAAAGGTAAAATAAAAAAATTTATGTCATATATGTCCTGATGAATTGAAAATGGGGGACCCTGATGTAAACAAGACGAAAGTCTTTCTCTGGTCTGCATCCCCTTAACAATTGTGTGTTTATTGAGCTGTACTGTATTGTACCCATTCTGCAATCTGTTAATAAAGTTTTCAATCAATCAATCAATCAAATTTATAACACTTTATTAATGGGAATTTCCGGGCGTGGTTTTGTGAACTTAGAAATCAGGAAGACTCACCTCAGTCATGTTACTCTTGGAAACATTGAAGTTATATATTGCCACAAGGACACAGCTCTTATCCTTCGCCACGCACACGGAGGAAATCTCTCGCTACGGAGGTTAGTAGTGTACAAATTATATAACTGGGTATGTAAAGTGTAATTTTAATTCTAGTGTTATTTTTAGTCATATGCGTTGATGATCAAACAGTGCCGCTCTACATAGTATTACCTCATGTAGGTCTAATGGCGCAAAAGTATATGCACCAGGAGTTTTTTTCTTAAATGAATACAGTATATAGTAAACATCCTAACCATATGTCTGTCACAACAGCAGTCATAGTGTATAATTTCAGCAGTACGTTTGTTTACCAATAGGTTAAATTGTTGTTATCTGCAGGCCTGGGCCTGTATTGTGTAAGGGCCTGTGTATTGTGCGGTGCACTACTGTCGATTAGCCGGCTCTCTCTCGCTATGTGTTACTGGGGCCACATTAGCAAATGTGAGCTCCGTTTGTAAACTCGGCGAGCAACGCATCCAATAAATGCGTCTTTAACATGCTTTATATCCTCGCCATTACTATATGCCCGTCGCGGTTAAAACCTATTAAAATAACGTTAGCGCTAAACTAGCTAACAAGCTAGCTCCGCGTGGTAAAAATCGACACGCTTCAGGTCTTGACCCGTCTCTCGTAACCTACGTCATCCCCCGCTAAGAGTCACGGGAGATGTAGTAAATACAACAGTCCTTCCTTAATTTTATGAATTATGTCAGTAGCCACTACAGTAACATCATTAAGTCTGCTATAAGCTATTATCCCTCTGGTGTGTGTGTCTTTATGCAGATCTTTATGCAGTTTTAAAGCACCTTGGCTTTGTTCTGAATGCACTTTGCCTACACACAGAGAAAAGAAAATGCAAGGTTGTCAAAGTTGGCAGGCTATGATCTCCTTTGCAATAAGTTGCATCATTAATCAGATGCAGTTGTTGGCGTTACCTCAGACAGTAGGATATTACTGTATCAATCAATGATGTCACTCTTCCTTTGTAAATATTGTGTATATATAATATCTGCTCTGATGTACTTGTCTAGTCACAGTGTTGTGTAATGTGATATTTGATATCTGTTAACTTCCGTTTTCTTTCCAGCTGGTGGAGGCCTGAGGATCAAGGCTTTTCGGTATGTGAGCAAACCCTCCCTTCTATCCTTATTTGAATTGATAAACAAATCAACATAATAATCAGGGTTCGCACAAGGTCCTTGAAGTGGAAGTGCTTAAAGTGCTTTGATTTTTTACACAAACAAATCCAGGTCTGGAATTCCTTAAACAGCCAATTTTTTAACAAGGTGCTTAAAAGGTCCTTGAAATTCTAATCTACCATTCGCATTGAAAGTTGTTCATCCATGATAAAATTGTTCTGAATCAAGAAATTTTATTATTTTTATTTAAAGTGTAACCAATTGTCTGAAATTCTAAAAATAGAGCCTAGAAAAGTACTTAAATCCTTGAATTTCATTTAGCAATTTCTGTGGGAACCCTGAATAAGTTAACTAGTCTACTTTAAGTTCAAGTAGAAGTCTTGTTTATAATTTTCTAAGTAATATTATTGTGTTTCTGCAATTCTGTCATGGTCCCTTTAAGAATCACAGGATTTAACAGGAAGTGAGGTCATTTCAGTGACACGCAGGTAGCAGAGCCCTTTAATTAAGAGTTGCGACACGCTTTGATCTCGCCGACAGGATATCACGTGGTTCACGTAGCTACCTGTAGTTCCAATTTGACCTTCCTGTCAACTTGATATCAGCGGGACAGAACGGCAGAACTAATTATACGGCTCTGCTACTACTGTTACAGCAATTTTTGGTACTTATTAATACAATGTGCATTGATCACTGTTGCGATATATCATTTACATATCTGCTACTTTAATATTTACATTATATCACTAGGCGATGACGGCAATTTCGAACGTTAAATGCTAGCTGTGCTAGCTGACTTATTTTACATGAGCCATATCACCAGTTGTTACACAATCAAGCATCATTGTATTAATCAGCCCACATTATATGTGGGCTATTTATATTCAATATATATAATAGCATTTCAGGTGAGTGGCAGAGAGACTTGTGCTTCTACACATCCTAATGCTATCTATAGTATAAGTATAGTATAAGACATTCATACATGCACATGTGAAAATGCAGTGAATATCATATCAAGCTGTTTACTCTGCATTTCTTAGCATTTACATTTCATACTGTAACCATTGATACTACTCAATTAAGCCAAGAAAGAAGTTTGGTCAACAGTACAAAATATACAAAGCAACCAATTGCATTCCACAATTTTTTTATTATTATAGGCCTATAATATGTCCAATGTCCATGTAGAGGTCCAGTCTTCCACTCCTGTTGTTTGTAGTGCTAGGGCCTTTCTGTCACGACTGCTGCTCACCACAGACTGGACACATGCACGTCATTACAGTGGTAATTTATCCTAGAAAACAAAACAGGGAGATAGAGAGTTATGGAGTTGCTCATGCACTCTACAACAACACACATCTTGTGCATAATCTTTCTATGGCCATAAAAACAGATAATAAACTATTCTATTTTTGATACAATTTGACTCATCTGAATTTCTACAGTTTCACTGTTTGACTCATTTAAAATAACAGGTTCAATGTGTCCGGGTTCTTTGCAACAAGTGCTGGCCTGAAATTCATGGTGGAGCAGGAACAACGACCTCCATCTTACCAGACAACAGCATGGCTCCTGGAATTAATGAAAACTTTATTTAACAGGTTGCAGAATGGGTACAATACAGTACGGCTCAATACACACAATTGTTAAGGGGATGCAGACCAGAGAAAGACGTTTGTCTTGTTTACATTTTTATTTTTTAAATTGAGCTCACCACCTACAAGGCTTTAAAGGGTGAAGCCCCAAGCTACATTGCTGATCTTATAACCCCTTACTGCCCTAATAGGGCTCTCCGCTCCTCCGACCAAGGAGAGCTCGTCGTCCCCCGGACCAAACTGAAAACCAAGGGTGACCGGGCTTCGTAGCACCCAAGCTATGGAATCAGCTACCTTATGAAATCAGGTCTGCTGTTAGTGTGCAGTCTTTTAAACAAGGTCTAAAAACCTTTTTATACAGTGAGGCTTTTAATTGATCATGTATGTGGTATAACGTGTGTATGTGTGATTGTATTTTACTTCATTTATTTTTTGAAGTATTCTACAATCTTGTATGTGATGTAACGTGTGGTTATTCTATTCTGATTAACCTTTTACTGCCTGTAAAGCACTTTGTGATTTTAATCTGGAAAAGCACTATATAAATAAAATGTACCTTACATCAGGGTCCCCCATTTTCAATTCATATTGACATTTATGACATACACAACATACATGACATTTATGGCATAGGGACATACAGGTATTTAGTACCGATACATTTGTGACATAAATGGTATTCAAATATACAGTACTGTTATTAGGGGTGGGAATCACCAGTTTCATCACGATACAATACGATATTGATTCTTTGGACAATGATACGATATTTGCCGATATCACAAAGTATGCCACGATACGATTAGATTCAGGTGCCTGCAATCGATATGATGCGATATTATGTGCCCATTTAACACAATCAGTCACATTTAGATCAACTAAAAAAAGGCTACGGAAATATCAATTGACGTTTTAATTTTTTAGCTCTTCCAGACATTTAAATGAAAAAAATTTGTATTATTTTTAATACAAATAGACCTTTATATATTGAGTTTTAAACTTTAAGTAAAATGTTTTGGAACTCACAACACGCAGGCTAAAACCCCTTCCTCTCGCAAATTGTTTTATGTTGCATGATGATCATGAATACATTTATTATGTATTCATGTTTAAATATCAACATTATCTGTCCATCCTCAGTAACACACACACACACACACACACAGACACACAGGGTCGCAAAATAGACGCTCTGTAGCGCTGTTCTGCTGTAATGTCTACACGGCGTTTCAACTACTGGGCGGATATGACTCGCGGGATTTTGAAAATAAGAGTATCGCAATATGAATCGATCTTTTTACGTTGCATCGATCCTATTTGATTATTGATAATAGATCGATATATCGATCTGGATCGATGTATCGTCCCACCCCTAACTGTTACCCATAGATCCTGACAGAGTATATACATATGATGGGGAGGGGACTGTACATTAGGAGGGGGTGGGTGGGAGAGAAATATACATACGGTGGGGAGGAGACTGTACATTTCTACTAATAATATACAACCTACATATCTACTAATAATATACAAACTACATTACTACTAATAATAATCAACCTCACAACTCCAAATGACTGGGCCACGTCTCTCATTAGAGTCAAGACCACGAGAGGAGAGCCAGACAGGTCTGTATCCACTGTGTTATTGTCTATATATTATATTATGTAACCTTACTGTACCTTATATGAAGACCAGTCTATCTAGTGTCATGTGTTATTGTCTATATATTATAACCTTACTGTACCTTATAATAAGACCAGTCTATCTAGTGTCATGCTAGACCTACAAAAGGCCTTCGACACTGTCAATCACACCATTCTGATTGACAAGCTAAAAGCAATTGGTTTTGATAGTTTATCAGTGAGCTGGATACAATCCTACCTGGAGGGGAGAGAACAGATGGTGGAGGTAAACGGTACCCTACCCCCCCCCCCCCCTCACAGTGAACTGTGGTGTTCCACAAGGAGGCATACTAGGACCACTACTGTTCCTAATTTATGCAAATGACATGTCGTCAGCTTGTGACTGCAACTTGTTCCTGTTTGCGGACGACTCAGCCCTGCTGGTCTCTGACAAGAACAAGTTACAGGTTGAAAAAACCCTCAGCTCGGAACTAGGCAAAATCTGCATATGGCTCGCCGACAACAAACTATCATTACACATGGGCAAAACAGAGTCCATTCTCTTCGGTTCAAATAACAAACTCAGCAAAACAGATGGCTTCTCAGTTACAGTGGGTGACAATATTGTCACAAGGAAAGATGAAATTACCTACCTGGGTTCCATCCTAGAGGCTAATCTTTCCTGTGACAAAATGGCATCCAATGTAATAAAAAAAGTCAATCAACGAACTCGATTCTTGTACCGGATCTCCTCCCTGGTAAACAAGAATACCCTGAAGACTCTGGCAGGAGCACTCATTCAAGGGTACTACGACTATGCTTGCACCTCATGTTACCAAAGCACCTCAAAGGCACTAAAAACCAAATTACAAACATCTCAAAACAAACTAGTCAGACTACTGCTTGACCTGACTCCTAGAACCCACCTCACCCCTGCACACTTTGCCAACCTAGGATGGCTTAGAGTAGACGACAGAGTACAGCAACTTGCAATGGGCCTGGTCTACAAGATACACTACACGACCAAGGTACCCATGTACATGTCAAAATACTTCCCAAAGGTCAGTGAATACCACGATCACAACACCAGAGGGAGCTCCACAAATCATGTAAAACCCAGATTCGGCTCAAACAAGGGACTAAACACGTTTCGCAATTATGCCACAACAATGTGGAACGCCCTACCCAAAGCTGTAAAGGAATGTAAATCACTACCCACCTTCAAAAACACTCTCAAAGAACACCTACGGGAGACTGCAATTCAAAACTGGCCCCTACAAATGTCCTAACCCAGTTGTACAATAAAGACCAAGCATGGCTATTCCAATGTACAGCCCCACCCAACCCCACCCCACCTACCCAACCTCCTCCAATGTACAGTTTCCATGTCAAATGTATGTCAGTATTCCAATGTACAGTGTCCCCCCCCCTACCCAACCCCCCCCCCCCCCCCCCCACCTCCAATGTACAGCCCCACCCCACCTACCCAACCTCCCCCAATGCACAGTTTCTATGTCAAATGTATATACTCTTCTTCTGGATTTTTTTAGTATCACAAACAGTACTGTATTTGAAAAGCTGGTATGTCATAAATGTATAGATGTAGCAGTACTGTCTATCTGTATGTCATGTGTGTCATATGATGAATTGAAAATGGGGGACCCTGATGGAAACAAGACGAAAGTCTTTCTCAGGTCTGCATCCTCTTAACAATTGTATGTATTGAGCTGTACTGTACTGTACCCATTCTGCAATCTGTTAATAAACTTTTCAATCAATCAATCAATCAATCAATCAATCAATCAGTCATGTGTTATTGTCTATATATTATAACCTTACTGTACCTTATATGAAGACCAGTCTATCTCGTGTTGCTCACTTTAACAATAAATCTAATAAACAATGATAAACTAATGAACACCAATATAATAACTGCAAATAATTTGGTAAATATAACGTTAGGCCAACATCACGTCAGCATGGTAACGTTCTTAACTGCATTTAGAATCTAACAAGCTATTAACTTACGATCAACATTAACTAAAGCTTGCTACATAAAATACCAATATTGACTAAATCCATGAGTGGTCTGCTAATGCGTTAAAATGTACAAAGTAGTAAAAGTAAAGTAAACTTACAAGCGAGTGCCGCTCGGCAACAATGAAAATGCATGGCGTTGAGCTGAGACTTGAACTACGGACCACCCCTGAGGCGCTTTACTTCCGCATTCCACGATAACAACGAAAGTGGGTCGGAGTGGCGCAACTCTTAATTAAAGGGCTCTGGCAGGTAGGCGTCGCTAAACAGGAAGTGAATCTCACGGAGAATCAGGAAGTGAATGAATCTCATGGAGAAATATGTTATTATTCTTCTGAGCTAATCTAATGTAATCTATCGTCATCTTATGCCCTGTGATAGCATCTTGGGTATGTGTTTGTTCTTCACAGTACTATGAACGATTGCAGATAATTATTTAGGAAAATATGAAAACGTTTTGTGTAATTACTAATTAGGTCTGTGTAATATTCCGCTTAATGTCACTCTTAGTGTCTATAGGGAATGATAGAATCGGGCGACTGCTTATTGGGTTACCGTTTATTCTCACGTCCCGGGCAGCAATGACAACACAAAGGAACAGTGCCTGCATATCAGATGACTGGAATACGTAACACGTCATCACGCACGCATCATTGCTGTGCTGTGGTAGGCTATGGGCTACACAGATATCCCTAGGATATTACATCTCCCTTCCTAAGATGAAACTCACGGTGGCAACTTAGAATCCTGAAAACATTACTTTACAATATACGGTACCGTTTGTTCTATATTCACACACCTGTGGAACATTATTTATATTTAAACAATATAAGTAGAAACGGTATACTGAAACAATAGAAAACGGTCTCAAAACATGTCAATTATTATGATAATTACAATATTTCTCTTCTCTCCTTTTTTTTTTTTTTTCTTTTTTACATGCATTTCAATTTCACGTGGCCGTAATGATTCAGGGTCCACTGAGTAGGGTCTTAGGATCTTAAATGTCAAGCTTTACTCTTGGCTTAACGATGCGACCAGATCTGGTAGTGATGCACCTAGAATGTTCATCTGGACCTTCAGGTGGTGGACATTCCGGTGATGCCATCTCAGGCTGCTGGGGCTGGGTGTTGGCCTCCTGTGCCATTGTTCGGTGGGTACCTCGGTCAGTCTCTTTTGTCTGTAACAGGTGACGTCTGTTGCGCCTGTATTCCTGGCCTTCTTCAGTACGAACGTGGTAAGACCTTTCAGCGCCTGCTGGTTGAATGACAGTGGCGGGCTTCCATTGTCCATTACTCTGTTGGAAACGGACGGCCTCTCCGTCCTGCAGAGTCGGCAACGGTCTTGCTGTCTGATCATAGTAATGTTTCTGTCTTTGTTGGCATAGTTCTCTCTTGGCGCGCACTGTGCTCTGGTTTACAACCTGTGGTCGTAACTGCTGACTGGTGGTGGGGAGGATAGAGCGTAGGCGTCTGCTCATAAGTAGTTGTGCGGGTGACTTGAGGTTGTCAACTGGTGTATTTCTATATTCTAACACTCAAGTATGGGTCCTTGTTGTCTACTCTAGCCTTCTCTAACAGTGACTTTGCAATCTGGACTCCCTTCTCTGTGAGGCCATTGCTCTGGGCGTAAGTAGGGCTGCTAGTTACATGTCTAAAGTCCCAGTCATGTGCGAATGTCTTAAATTCACTGGAGCTATAGCATGGGCCGTTGTCACTGACTACGGTTTCTGGTATGCCTAGCCTTGCGAACTGGGCTTTGAGCATTCGCACGACGGCTGATGTAGTGGTGCTGCGTAGTTTGTCTACCTCAATGTACCTGCTATAATAGTCTACTGTGACTATGTAGTCCTCTCCATGTAATGTAAAGAGGTCTGTGGCGACGGTCTGCCATGGTCGGTCAGGTATCCGATGAGATATCATTGGCTCTTTGGGGTTGGAGCTACGATACTGTTGACATGTGCTGCATGAGCCTACCATTTCCTCTATTTGTCTACCCATTCCAGGCCAAAATAGCACATCCCTCGCCCTCTCTTTAGACTTTTCTATACCCTTGTGGCCTGTGTGTATGCGTGTTAACATGTCCTGTCTCAGCGTGTGTGGCACGATAATCTTCTCACCCTTAAAGAGGACGTCGTCCATCACCGTGATCTCATCCCTGTGGTTCCAGTAGTCGGCAACCAGGGAACAAACTTAACTTTTTGACTTACCAGCCATTTGGCTGGTAGATTTTAAAAACGACTAGCCATCCAGATTTTTTACCAGCCAAAAATTATAAATAGCTTTTTAGTATATCGCCATGTGTTATTATTACTATATAATACTCTCGTATGCTATTTTCAATTAATATCATAAACAACATAATTTAATTGAGAAATGTTTTTGTCTTGGTGATCATGCATTCCACTGGGTAGGCTTTACAACCATAAATAATTAGCTGAAAGTGAAAGCCGACACACCTATATGAACATGCTGGACTAACGTTATAAAAAAAACACAATAAACGTACTCGCACATCCAGGCGAAGTCCCTGTATGGTCTTGATTTTTTCGCTATAGCGTGGGCGTTACGGAATAGTATCCGCATTTTAGCCAGAGTCGACTCTGACAGCTTGGTCAACAGTCGTACAGTCGGAGCAGCCAGGAGCGGAGTAGACTGTGCTTTGTATCTAACAGAGCAGTCCCTGTGACAGCGTGACGTCTCGTGGCTTTTGATGGCTTCCAGTTTCATCACCGACGTCCCGATGACAAATGAAATTCGTTTTCTTTTATCCGTTGCTTTGGCACGACATGGTATACAAAACATTACCCCCCCCCCTCAAATTTAAGCCAAGCTGGTGGTAGCAACGGACTCGTCAACGTTAATGTTGTCGCCTGTTTTTCTTAATTTTGAGGGGGGACCCGGGGGAGCTACTCCGGGAATATGCCTCCACATATTTGGTCAAATCAAATGCAAAATTAAATATCAGAGCACAATCAAAAACGCGATTGCAGGTTTTTTTTTGTAGGCTAAAGAACGGATGAAGACAGATCTCATGTGCGTCTCATGTTACAAACTTGATCTCATGAGCAGAGCGCATCTCACACACACACACACAGTTTCACTTTCGTTTCAACTCACCACGCCCGCATCCAATAGGGTCCAGCTGCAGCCCCGGAGATTGTTCCAGATTGGGCAACTTCCACCCGCTCCCACGACATTTCTCTCGCTCAGCTGGAGGCTACTCCCTGCATCATATTAATGCCGACTCATGCAGTGGATTTTGTTGGCCGCCAGATGGCGCCCAACAAATCTGGTAGCCTTTAAATCTACAAGCCTGTGGCGCTGGGCGTGTAACTATTTTGTACCCTGTCGGCAACACTGGGTGGACATGTCTTTCGTGTCTCAGGCCATCCTGACTCGCAGATCTGTCTTAGGGTGATGACCTGTTGGTCTTGGGCGGTGGCTGCTTTGATCTCAGTCATTTTGTTGTCGCTCACAGGCAGGGTGCTCAGGACTGTGTGTACTTGTGTGTCCATACCCTCACTCAGTGTGCGGTCGTGGTAGATGATAGACTTTCTCGACAGGGTGTCCGCCACTGGAATGTCTTTCCCTGGGCGGTGCATGATGACGATGTCATACCTTTGGAGCTGCAGTATCATGCGTTGCAAACACGGCGGCGCAGCGGCGAGCGATTTTCTGAGGATCGCTTCGAGTGGCTTGTGGTCTGACTCTACCACTACCTGTCGGCCATACAGGTACTGGTGGAACCTCTTGCATCCGAAAAGGACAGCGTACAACTCCTTTTCTATTTGCGCATAGTTCTCTTCGGTCTTGTTCAGAGCTTTAGATGCGTACGCGACTGGCTTACCGTCCTGCAGTAAGACTGCGCCTAGTCCGCTTTTTGAGGCGTCGACCTGGAGTCTCACAGGTTTGGTGTGGTCGAAATATGTGAGGACAGGGCCCGGCTCACGGGTTATGAGCTCTTTCATCTGTTGGAACGCTTGGTCGTGCACAGGGTCCCACTGGAATTCACTGCTTTCCTTCACGAGTTGGCGCAGTGGCGCGTTCACGTCGGACAGTCCTGGAGCAAACTTTGAGAGGTATGTGACCATTCCTAAGATCGTTTCCAGCTCAGCCTTGTTCTTTGGCGGCTCCATCTCCCTGATCGCTTTGACCTTGTCTGGTCGAATGCCTTCCTGTGTCAGTCTGTGACCGAAGTAGCTTACCTCGGTCACACAGATGACACTCTTGTCTGGGTTGAGTTTCACCCCTCTTTCCCTTGTCCTTTGTAGCATGGCGCGCAGGTTGGCATCATGCTCGGCTCTGGTGTGGCCGTAGACCAACACGTCGTCCACGATGGCGGACACACCCGACAGTCCCTCATATGTGTCATCGATCCGCCTCTGGAACTCATCCTGCGCTGAGATGATCCCAAATGGGAGCCGTAGGAACCTGTATCTTCCGTGCACCGTGTTGAAAGTAGTTAACTTTGATGATTGTTCAGTCAGTTTGATCGCCCAGTAGCCCGATCTTGCGTCGAGTACACTGAAGTACTTTGCTCCGGCGAGCCTTGGGGTTATGTCGTCCAATGTTGGGAGCGGGTAGTGTGGTCTCTGGATCGCCCTGTTGAGGTCTCGGGGGTCCAAACACACTCGTAGCCTACCGTCGCGTCTTTCCACAACGACGAGGGCGCTGACCCATTCTGTGGGTTCTGTCACCTTCTTTATGACGTTTGACTTCTCCATGTTGTCCAGTTCCTCTTTGAGACGCCCACGGAGAGCGTATGGAATGCGCCTGGGGGGGTATATGACTGGCGTAGCCGCTGGGTCTATGCTGATACTGCATTCCCCTGGGAATAGCCCGATGCCCTGAAACACATCTGGAAACTCCTGCCTGACGTTAACAGGGCCCTCTACCTGTGCATCCACAACGTGTATCATTTTTACTAAGTTCAGATCTAGGCATGCTCTTAAACTCAATACAGGGTGGGAATTAGTAGTCACAACATCAAAATCCAACATTTGCACATTTTCTTTATGCTTACATGTGAGTTTGCATGACCCCTCTACCTTGAGAGCATGGCCACCATATCCTGAGAGTCGGCTGGATGGTGGGCCTAGTGTCACTTTTCCGTACATCTGGTGGAAGGTTGCTGTTGGCATTACGTTCGCTTGTGCACCAGTGTCAATTTTAAACTTTATTTTGTGCTTGTTGACTTTACCAACCTCCAACTCAGCGAACGCCTGTTCTTGCTTCGTGTCTGCGTGCTCCGTTACGATGGAGTCCACAAACCATTCGTCATCCTGTTGCGCACAGGCACATTCCTCTGATACCTCGTGCACGTCCTTCCTCTTGCCGTGCACGTCTGTGCGGCTTCTGCACTCCTTTGCAAAATGGTTGAATTTTTGGCATTTATTGCATTTGCGACCTTTAGCTGGGCAGTCTTCTGACTCCGTGTGGCGCTCTCTTCCACAGTTCCTACATGTATTATCTGTCGAGTCTTCGCTGTTGCTTCTGTATTTGTCCATGGCTGGGCGCTGTGTACGTGCCCCGTACGGCTTCTTGCCGACCGCGTGCACGTCCTGGCTAGCGTTAGCCCCTGGGCTAATCATTAGCTTCATCTGTACCTGGGCTAGCTCGTGGGAGCGTGCTATGTCCATAGCCTTCTCGAACGTTAGCTCTGCCCCATGGCTCAATAGCTTCTCACGGACCCTTACAGAGTTTGTAGCGAAAACAATTCTATCTCTAACCATCTCCTCACTATTGGGGTAGTTACAGTCATTCACGAGCAGTCTTAGTTCTGTAACAAACTGGTCAACACTTTCGCTAGGCCCCTGGACCTTCTCCTGAAATTTGTACCTTGCAAATATGGGATTCGCCTTTGGCATAACATACTCTTCATATTTGTCGTAGTAGCTTTTAATGTGTTGTGTGTTGTGATGATCTCATTCAAGGAGCACTACACAAGCGCGCGCACACACACACAGTTTGTTGTTTTTGTTCTATTAGTGATTTACACACTTTCTCAGTTGGTTCATTATAAAAGATACAAACCTGAAAACAAACGCACTTAAATGTTAAATAAAAGGACCACAGTAATGAGGCAGGAGGAACATATTTTTTTAATAATGGTAAAATTGTTATTAAAAAATGTGCCCTAAGTGAAAAAGTGTGCCCCTAGTGAAAAAGCTTAGCGTACAGCCCTGTGCTTACTACTTGTATCTATTGCTATGTCCGCCCATCACAATCACGTGAGCTGTCTTAACGCCTGTCCCGTCTCCCTGTCCAGGAGTGTTGGACGTCCCGTGATGAAGACCGGGAGGATGCGACCCTCTCCTCTCTGCGCCTCTCCGGCTGTCTCAAAGTGCTGAATACCGGGAGGATGCGACCCTCCATGCACCTCTCGCTGTCTCAAAGTGCTGAAGACCGGGAGGATGCGACCCTCCATGCACCTCTCGCTGTCTCAAAGTGCTGAAGACCGGGAGGATGCGACCCTCCATGCACCTCTCGCTGTCTCGGAGTGCTGAAGACTGGGAGGATGCGACCCTCCATGCACCTCTCGCTGTCTCTGGCTGTCTCGGAGTGCTGAAGACCGGGAGGATGCGACCCTCCATGCACCTCTCGCTGTCTCGGAGTGCTGAAGACCGTGAGGATGCGACCCTCCATGCACCTCTCGCTGTCTCGGAGTGCTGAGAGCGGCACGGTGGTGTAGTGGTTAACACTGTCGCCTCACAGCAAGAAGGTCCAGGGTTCGATTCCCACTTGGGGACCAGGTTTCCATGATGCCAGTTACCCAGGTGGGGTATCTCCCAGGCCTTTCTGTGTGGAGTTTGCATGTTCTCCCTGTGCTCGCAAGGGTTTCCCCCCCCCCCGATAAAATAAACCCAATGGAAAAACATGCACAACAATAGATCGCTAACGCTGTGGCGTCCTTGACGAAGACGGACAGGAGCACTTGGATTGGTCCCCTGGCGCGGCTCACGTTGACGCCTGTCTGCTCCCGGCTGCCCTTGGGGGGGAAGGACGACGGGATGGGTTAATCGCAGATACGAATTGCATGCATGCATCGCATGTGTGCCGATTGATGACCTCTCTCTCTCTCTCTCTGAAGACCGGGATGATGCGACCCTCTTTGCGCCGCCCCTTAGCTCAAATAGATCCGCTATCAGCTCTATCTTTAATCTTTCAAAATGTTCAGTTGCTATGTATGTGTGTGTTGGGCCGGCCTTTAGTATTTTAAAATAAAAAAAATTATAAAAACGGCTAACTTTTGACTATTCCATGTTATTGATGTGTTAATGTTTAAACAATGCATTTTCAACGCTCATGCTTTAATGTAAAGTTTGGTATACGTCTATGTCATGACGGTGAAACAACGTCTAAGCTTAGACGTTCAAAACACGTCTAAGCTTAGACGTTCAAAACACGTCTAGAATAGACGTCTACCAAACTTTCACTTTTCACCCCATTCTAGACGGATTTTAGACGTCTATGTCATGACGTTGAAACAACGTCTAAGCTTAGACGTTCAAAACACGTCTAAGCTTAGACGTTCAAAACACGTCTAGAATAGACGTCTACCAAACTTTCACTTTTCACCCCATTCTAGACTGATTTTAGACGTCAGTCATGACGTTGAAACAACGTCTAAACATAGACGTTCAAAACACGTCTAAGCTTAGACGTTCAAAACACGTCTAGAATAGACGTCTACCAAACTTTCACTTTTCACCCCATTCTAGACTGATTTTAGACGTCTATGTCATGACGTTGAAACAACGTCTAAACATAGACGTTCAAAACACGTCTAAGCTTAGACGTTGAAAACACGTCTAGAATAGACGTCTACCAAACTTTCACTTTTCACCTCATTCTAGACTGATTTTAGACATCTGTCATGACGTTGAAACAACGTCTAAGCTTAGACGTTCAAAACACGTCTAAGCTTAGACGTTGAAAACACGTCTAGAATAGACGTTGAAAACACGTCTAGAATAGACGTCTACCAAACTTTCACTTTTCACCCCATTCTAGACCGAATTTTGCCTAGACGTCTATGGGCCATTTAGACGTCTTTTAAACGTCTATTCAACGTAAAATTTCTCAGAGGGTTGTGTGGGTGAATGTAACAAGTTCCTAACGTTTTCTTTCCCCTATTATTTCATGCACACTTTATTCATTGTTTTAAATTATTATTTTCTTTTAAGTTATTTTGTACATCACTCTGTTTTGAATTTGATGCAAATTTGCAATGCATGAGGGTCATCCTTTTGTGTTAATGACGTGCCGCTACGACGTGCTGCGACCAGTGTGACGCCAAATATCACTCTGAACATGGCTCTGATAAATGCTAGATCGATTTCAAATAAGACATTTCTTCTAAATGATCTTTTTACTTCCCATAAACTGGATTTTATGTTTTTAACAGAGACCTGGCTCCACGCTGGTGACTGTACACCGTTCTCCGAACTGCTTCCTCCTCACTCTAAATTTTTTATTCCCCCCGGTCCTCCGGTAGAGGTGGAGGTTTAGCCTCTGTGTTCAAATCCTGCTTCCAGTGCCGCCTGTCCCAGCCTGTCCCAGCAAGCTACTCTAGCTTTGAGCTGCAAACATTTGAACTGCACCTGTCGTCTCCTGTGCTCTGTGCCGTTATCTATCGTCCACCTAAATTCAACAAGGAGTTTATCATGGACTTTGCTGACTTTCTCGCTGGGATCATGGTGAAATATGACCACGTTTTAATCTGCTGTGATTTTAATGTTCATGTCTGCTGTCCGTCGCTACCCCTATCCCGGGACTTTCTGAATCTCATTGATTCATTAAATTTGATACAATCGGTCACTGGCCCAACACACTAAATGACTCCATGCGCGCTCTCAGACGCACATGTAGGCGTGCGGAGAGAAAGTGGAATAAGGATAAGCTCCACGTCTCCCTCGAAATCCTACGTGACTGCCTATCTGCATATCAAAATGCTGTCAAAACTGCTAAATGCGAATACATCTCCAATTTGGTCTCTACTAATTGCCACAAGCCCCAGATTCTTTTCAAAATTCTTAACTCCCTCATTAACCCCTCATTAACCCCTGTAAACCAGAAAAAGTTGAGAAACAAGAGTGGATGACGAAAGACATTCTGGATGAGATGAAAAAGAGAGCAGACATGAAGAATGCGGACAGAAAAACTGAATACAACAGAGCAAAACGAAAAGTACAGAAGATGTGTAGAGATGCAAAAGAGAAGTATTACAAAGAAAAATGCAAGGAAATTGAATATCTAGACAAGAAGCACAACCCTCTCATGTACAACAAGATCCAACAACTAACAAGGAAGAGAAAAAAAAAAAAAACCCAAGGTGTCAGAGAAAGAAGGAAAACTGCTAAGGAAATAATCAATAGATGGGCAGAGTATGTGGAAACACTATACAAAGACCAGAACAGAACATCAGACACAGGAATTAGTCTAGAAGAGATAGAAAAAGTCCAGATCACGAAAAAAGAAGTTGAAGAGGCTGTGAAGTCACTGGCCACGGACAGATCGCCCGGCGAGGATGAGATCCCTGCTGAACTGATTAAGAACTCTGGTGACAGATGCATCGAGCTCCTTGTGAAACTGGTAAACAACATCTATAACTCAGGAAATATTCCAAATGATTTCCTAAAATCAATGTTCATTCCGATCCCAAAGACCGGAAGAGCCACAGAATGCAACAATTACAGGACTATCAGTTTGATATCTCATACATCAAAAGTACTCCTGAAAATCATCAAGAACAGAATAGAACCCATAATTGAACATCAGCTCTCGGATAGCCAAATGGGTTTTCGCAAAGGAAAAGGAACAAGAGATGCAATCTGCCAACTCAGAATCATTGGTGAAAAATCGATAGACCAGCAGAAGAAGCTGTATATTTGCTTCATCGATTTCACGAAGGCCTTCGACAGAGTTGAACATACAACATTGATGAGAACAATGGAAGAATTCAAAATACCAGTTTCTGACCGAAGAATAATTGCCAACTTTTTTTTTAAACTCAATTTTTATTTGCATTTATATTCACAAACATACAAATAATAACATCTTTGATTGTCAATCTTCCACCGTTTGGCTTTTCAGGTTACACAGACAGTGTATATCGCCCTTATACAGGCCTAAACCATAAAGAGAAAATAAAAAAATATACAAAAATATCGTTCTTGCAGAAAGAAGAGTATATACAATTATTGACCAAGTCATTCTTTGAATAGTAATCGCACATTCGTTGGTCTGTACAAAATCCAATGACGATATGTATATCTTCCTTGAACAGGGATATATAGAAAAGTTTTTACCTCAGTTTACCTTGCATTTTGTTTTACATACATATATACCCCATCATCCTTGGCTATTAATCCCACATCAGTTGATTTCCCAGATATTTGGTACTAATACTTAGTGTATGTCGTCCTTAAACCATCATATCAAATTATAATACTTGCTCTAAAAAAAAATTAAATTCTGACTCAGGTAAATATGCGCGTCATGGGTCCAGGGACCCTCCTTGAACCTCCTTCCTCCTGTATCCTTCTATTTCCTTTAAACCTCCCTTTTCTTCTAGTACAATATTTTTGTTGGGTTTTTCAGTACACATTTCAGGTTTTCATTGTAGTCAGTTATTCTTAATTCCTTTTCTCCACAAGATTATACATATACCCACATACCCCCCTCCCCTTTTCTCTCTCTTAGCATCTTTGGTTTTGTTTTTACTGTTCTCATACAGAAATAATATGTACATTCATTTGTACCTTCATTAGAATAGCTCGTACACAAATATAAATAATTGAAAAGAGGAAAAGAAAATGTACATAAAAATGAAAATAAATAAAAATAAATGACATCTTTACAACACCTTCACTGACGTGTCTCCGGTCTCTCCCGGGGTCCGGGTCACGGCTGACCGCGGGAGAGAGCGGGGGGACTCATCCTATAGCAGCCCTCCTATATCTTCCCTTCTCAGATATTCATTAAATGGTTTCCATATATCCTCGTAAATCTCTATATTGTTCCTGAGGATATACGTTATTCTCTCCATAGACATGCATTGTGCCATGTTTTTAATCCAAGCACCGATTGTGGGTGCGTCTATTTTCTTCCAATTGAAAGCTATTGTTCTTTTTGCCTGTAGTATAGCAAAATCAATCAATTTAAATTGTTTGGTTCTCAGGTTCAGATTTATTGGATATAAATGTAACAATATCATTTTGGAGTCTAGTGGGATATTCACTGACAGGATATCTTTGATTTTATTCACCACCTCCCCCCAGAACTTCTTGATTTTGTCACATTCCCAAATACAATGTATAAAAGTTCCCCGATCCTTGGTACATTTAAAGCACCTATCTGGTGTGTTGCTGTTGTATTTATTCAATTTGACAGGGGTTATATAAGTCCGCATCAGCCATTTGTATTGAAGTAGTTTTAAGCTAGTGTTGGCTGTTTGTGTCTGAGCCTCCTCGCATGCTCTGTTCCAGTCCTCGTTTGAGATCTCCTCTCCCAAGTCCAGCCTCCATGACTCCAATCTAGATAGTGACGTCTCGTCTGAACCAGATATAATCCAGTTATAGAACATTGATAACAGGCCTTTGCTGTTGCAGTTCTTGATGATCATTTTTTCTAAAGATGAAAGTGTAGGAATTGCCAGTGACTGGTTTTGCTGAGAGGAAATGAAACTTCTCAGTTGCAAGTATTTAAAAAAATGCTTCCTTGGGATGTTGTGTTTTATTGATAGTTCCTCAAAAGGTATCAAGACCCCATCTTTGTAAAGGTCAGATATTTGACTTATTCCTTCTTTTGCCCATAGTTTGAATCCGGCATCCAGTTTGCCTGGTTTAAAAGAGACGTTTCCCCAGATTGGGCTGAATTGCGACATGGAGTTGTTTATTTTCATAAATTTCTTTACCTCATACCATATATTAATCATGTTGAGCACTATGGGGTGTGTAGTATGTTTTCTTAAATATTTTGGCTCAGCTGAATACATGTATACATGTAGTGGTATTTGCATTGGGTATGCTTCCACTCCCATCCATGATGGTGGTTCTTCCTTAGAAAAATAAAACATTACAGTTCTCAATTGTGCAGCCAGGTAATACCAATGAAGGTTAGGACAGGTCAACCCCCCTGCATCGAATGGAAGATACAACAGAGATAGGCGGACTCTAGGACATTTCTTGCGCCATATAAATTTTGAGATGAGAGACGCAATCTTTCCGAACATTTTTACCGGTGGTGCCAGAGGGATATTTTGAAATAAGTATAGGAACTTTGGTAGTATGGACATCTTTAGTATGTTTATCCTCCCTATCACAGAGATGGGCAAGAACATCCATCTCTCTATGGATTTGAATACAGAGTCTATCATAGGTTCATAGTTTATTGATGCTATATTTTCTATTTGGGGTATTATTTTGATGCCCAGATAGGTGAAGCTATTCGAGAGCTTGAAAGGAAATTCTTGTTGGTCAGCGGTTTTTCTCTCATTATCATTAAGCAGCATAAGTGATGATTTTGAGGCGTTTAGTTTATATCCAGAGATACTACCGAACTGATCAATTATATCGAGCAGTGCAGGTATCGATGTATCTAGGTTTTTTAGGAACAAAATGACATCGTCCGCAAAAAGGGCTATTCTGTGATCGTTATTACCGATTTCAATCCCATGTAGCTGTCTGTTAGCCCTGATTGCTATTGCTAACGGTTCGATAGCTAAAATGAAGAGGAGCGGTGATAAGGGCGAGCCTTGAGGGCAACCCCTGGTGATATTAAAGGGTTTAGATGTCATTTCGTTTGTTAGTACCTCAGCTACAGAGTTTAGGTGTAGTAATTTGATCCAGTTACAAAAGTAATTTCCAAATCCAAATCGATCAATAACATCAAAAAGATAAGCCCATTCCACCCTATCGAAGGCCTTCTCCGCATCGAGCGAGAGAAGACCTGTGTCCCTCTCTCCTTTTTGGTTGTATAGGATGTTGAAGACCCGTCTAACATTGTGAAATCCCTGTCTCCCTTTTATGAATCCATTTTGATCATCTCCCACTATCTCTGGAAGTACGTTCTCTATTCTTTTGGCCAAGATTTTACTAAGGATTTTGGTGTCGTTGTTTATCAAACTTATAGGACGGAGGTTCTCGCATTTAGTATTGGTTTTGCCTGGTTTTGGGAGCAGGATAATCAGGGCCTCTTTCATTGATGCGGGTAAGTAACCATTTTCAAAGGATTCTAGGTACATCTCAAAAAGGGGGGTCACTAATTTATCTTTAAAGTGTTTATATAGGTCAATTGAGAGGCCGTCTGGTCCCGCTGTTTTTCCAGGTTTTAATGCTCCTATGGCCTCTGATATCTCTGTTATGTTTAATTGTTCATCCAGGTTTTTTTTTCTTTCTTCAGAGATTTTGGGGATGTTAAGGTTATCAAGAAATGTAGTTTGTGTAACTTCACTAATGTTATATTCTGAGCTATATAGTTTTTCATAAAAGGTTCTAAATGTTGTGTTAATCTCTAATGGATCGATTATATTATTTCCATTACCGTCCTCTATGTTAGTGATTGTCCTCTCAGTCTGTTGTTTTTTGATGCGCCATGCAAGGAGTCTACCAGGTTTTTCTCCTTGGTCGTAATAGTTCTGTTTTAGCCTCATCACATTTTCAGCAGCTTTATCATATGTTATCTCGTTATATTGAGTTCTGAGTATTAATAATTGTTTTGAAATGAGATGTTCGTTCTGTCCTTTCTGAAACCTTTCATTCTCAAACATTTTTATTTTGGATTCCAGATCTCTAATTTCTTTCGTTCTTTCTCTTGTCGTTCTACTTGTGTAGCTTATAATTTGACCTCTAATATATGCCTTGAAGGCTTCCCATCTAATTGTGGCTGACGTTTGATTCGTGTTAATTTCAAAGTATATATCAATTTGTTCTCCCAAGAAAAGTAAAAATTTTGGATATTTCATCCATTTTGTTTGAAATCTCCATTTATGAGGTTTGTGTATCAGTTTTGGTTCCACATATACCATAGATACAGCTGCATGGTCTGATATGACTATGCTGTTGTGTTTACATCCTCTAATGTTAGGTAGTAGTTCTGTTGATATCAGAAAGTAGTCTATTCTGGAGTAACTTTTGTATGTACTCGAATAACAGGAAAATTCTTTCTTTGATGAATTTAGGTGCCTCCATATATCCAGTAGGTTCAGCTCTTTTATAAAATAGTGTAGTGTTTTCCTGCATCTTGTGTGGGTGTTATCCACTCCGAATGATCTATCTTCCTTTGGGTCGAGGGTGCAGTTAAAGTCCCCAGCGATAATATATTTGCCTGGTAGTGTTGAGATTTTTAGAAATAGGTTATTATAGAAGTTAACGTCATCATTATTTGGTCCATATACGTTGATTAGATTGAGGTGTTCAGAGAGAAGGCGACCTCGTATAATCAAGAATCTACCGTTAGGATCCTTTATCACCTCTTCAATTTGGAATGGGATAGACCTGTGTATTAGTGTCATTACACTTCTAGCATTGGTAGAGTATGATGTTGAGAAGACCTGTCCTGGCCACCTCCGTTGTATTTTAGGTGTGTCGTTCGCTAATAAGTGTGACTCCTGTAAAAACACAATCTTACAGTAGCTTTTAGTTGTTTTATCCTGTTCATAACTTGTTTTACTTTAGTAAGCTTTTGAAGGCCTCTGCAGTTCCATGAAATATATTCAATTAAGGTATCTGCCATTTTGCATTAGTTGTTTTGTCTCCCTGAGACTGTTGTAAAGATTCGGATGCCATGATGTAACAGTATAGAAATAAGAAAAAAATAAAAATAAAAACTAATAAAGTTGGTTGGTACCATAATACAGAGAGAGAAATTACCCTACCCCTAACATGCCCGATTTGGCCCCTCGGGCAACCCTTAACCCTTACTAAGTAGCTTCCTTTTCGAGCTCGAAATATGTCCACATCACTGTGAGGAGTCATATTTCCTTTACCTCTACTCTATGCTACCTGAGGTGTGTGACCGTTGGTACAAGATAGATCAAAAATCAAACATGAACATCAAATATAAATCCAGTGTGTGAACTGTTAAGCATTGGTATTACAGTACATACATTATGTTCACCTAGAATATAACTTTTGGTACACTTTTAGAGAGCTGTTTAGCCCTCAAAATACACGTGTGAAAGTGTATATACACATATACACACACACATAGAAAGTATATACAAAAGAAAAGCAATAACAAAAAAACATATACATTTCACTTGATTCATTTTTTTTTTTTTTTTTATATAAACACTCATTCGTTGACATTCAAAAGTCAACTGATTAGCTGCCAGAGTCTTGTTTGGTGCCATAACATATTGGAAAATATAGCTTCGAAAGGCCTAAGTAATGTTATATTTACTAGGTGAAATAGAGGATACGTGTTACATCACCTATCTACGTTTGAGGGACACGTTACAGCAGCAGTCAATTGTGTAGTTTACTCCTCGACAAAGGTAAGAGAAAAAGTAAGAGTAAAAAAAAAGATGAAGAGTGCCGAAGCAACAATTCATGTTATCTGTTGCTTCTGCTAGGACAGCTAGGCTATCTGCATCAGTCAAACAGCTAACGCTGCCATGTTGTTTAGCCTGTCGGCTAAGTAGGCTACTAGTGGTAAACAGTTATAATGTTGTATGCTGCTTATTGTGGATAACACAAAAGATAGGTTATATAGTGTTCGTGTTTATGTAGCCTACTCACCCGCCAGGACAAGAAGTGAAAGTTTAACATTTTCCGAGAGTCCTCGATAGTCCATTCTAGGTTAGCTGGCTCATTCAAACAGCTAGCACAGCCAGCTAGCCTGCTAGTTAGCTTGTCGGCTAACCTGCCAGTACGACCAGTTATGCGACCCTTTGGTTATTTAGGCACGTTCATCTTTTTCAGATATTTTTGGGTGAAGTCGGTTGCCAGAGCTGGGTCTTCGAATCGGTGTGTCGAGTTGTCCGGTAACGTTATCCTGAGAACTGCAGGATAAACAAGTCCATACTTCACTTCAGTGCAGGTTCTCAGCAGGCGTTTCACCTCACCAAAGCTAGCTCGCTTCTTAGCTACTGCCGTTATATAGTCTGCGAAGATGGAGATCCTTTTCCCATCAAGGAGCAGGGGAGACCTTTTCCCCGCTTGCTGCATCATATCGTTGCGAACGTGGAAGAAATGTACTCTGATGACAAACGGTCGTGGGGGTTCTTCTTCTCGGGGGCGGATTCGCAGGGTGCGGTGAGCTCGGTCCAGTAGCGGCTTCTCCTCCAGGCCGAGTAGCTTTTGGAGCAGCCCGGCTATGTATTCAGTTGGTCGTGGACCCTCTACTCCCTCTGGTACACCCAGCAGACGGATGTTGTTTCGCCGCATTCTGCTCTCCATATCCTCACATCGGTTGTCTAGGTATTCTACCCTAGTCACCAGGGAGCCGACGGTGGTTTCCAGCTCACGGATGCGGGTGCTGTTATCTGTGGCGCCGCGTTCCAACTCCAAGTTTGTTTTGTATTTTCTCAATAGACTCTTTTAGCTCGTCTTTGACTGCCAGCATCTCCGATCTGAGAGAGTTTGAAAGGGAGTCTATTTTAGCAAAGATATCGGTCTTAAGAGAGCCCATCATGGCTTGTAGTAGTCCAGCAGTTAGGATCCCGGTTTCGTCACCGGCCTCCGGGACGTCTGGTGATGGGCCTCCTTTTCGTGTATACAGCATTATAAGTTATATTTCCGCACTGATATCACAGATATTTCATCAATTTCGGGTTGAATGACTGTTCAAACACCAACTTAACACATGTGTGTTCAATTTGATAAGAGTATAATATGCAAGTTTAGTCACACACTCAGGAGCGGTGGGGAAGCGTGTCTTACATCCTCCTCCTCCCTACATTCAAATCTTAGTCCTAATTGCCAACTTATACTGGAGGCAGAAGGCTAATGTTAGAATAGGAAAGGAGAAATCAAGAGACTTCCCGGTGGAGAAGGGTGTAAGACAAGGATGCATCTTGTCCCCTGTACTCTTTAATATGTACAGTGAATCACTGATGAAAAAAGGTCTGAGAGGAGGGAAAGGAGTAAAACTTGGCGAAGAGAACATCACCAATATAAGATATGCGGATGACACTGCTATAGTCTGTAACTGTCAAGAAGATCTACAGGACATGATGAATAAGCTGAATGTCGAATGCAAAAACTATGGAATGTCGCTAAACACAAAGAAAACTAAAGTAATGATCATTGAAAAAACACCAGGAACTGTTTGTAAAATACAGGTGGATGGAGAAAAACTTGAACAAGTGAAGGAGTACATGTACCTTGGAAGCTGGATCAGTGAAGGTGGAAGAGCTAACATGGACATTAAGAGAAGAACCAGAATTGCAAAGGGCGCATTCTGGAACCATAAAGAATTATTGAGAAGAAACATAAGTTGGAAAACGAAGACCAGGATTTTGGAAACGTATGTTATGTCAGTCTTTTCATACGGAGCAGAAGCATGGACGCTGAATGAAGAGGCAAAGAGGATGATAGACTCTTTTGAAATGTGGACACTGAGGAAGATGCTGAAGATAACATGGAAGGATAAGATCAAGAATGAGGAGGTACTGAGAAGAGCGGATATGCAAGGAGGACAGCTGCTGGAGAGGTTGAAAAAGAGAAAGATGGAGTTGTGCGGGCATGTTCTGAGAGGATCCAGCGGGGAGATGTTCAAGAAGGTGGTGATGGGGAAGGTGGATGGAAAGAGAGGAAGTGGAAGACCAAGAAGAGGCTGGGTAGACGACGTCTGTGATTGGAGTGGAGTGAGAGGCGGAGTCACGGAGTTGGAGAGAAGAAGTGGGGACAGAATGGGTTGGAGAGTGATAGGCAACCTTCGGAACGAAGAAGCCACCTAATGATGATGATGATGTCTCCCCAGTTGTGCCATCATCTGCTCTCTGTGAAAGTTTTCTAAACTTTTTTATTGATAAAATCTCCGCTCTCAGACCAGTTCTCACTACAGCCTTCCCAGCCCCCCCCCCCCCTTCTCCGCTACACTCCCTGCCTGCTGTTTTTGAGCAGTTCGAGCCTGTCTCTCCCTCCTCTCTCTCTGACATAATCAATCAATCAATCAAGCACTTACGGCCCACAAACTGCCCCTCAGATAGCCTTCCCTCTCGCCTTCTAAAAGAAGTGCTCGATTCAGTCTTGCCCACTATTCTATTGCTGGTAAATTCCTCTCTCAGCTCTGGCTGTGTCCCAACCGCCTTTAAAGCCCAACCTCCAGGTTAAACCCTACTCTGCAATTATGGGTAGTTTACATCATTGGTATCTAATTTAATTATAATTTTCTTTCCATTTGACGCCGGAAATTTCACTCAGAAATGGTTAAAAAGGTCCATGCACGAATAACATGGACGAGCAAATCTAAAAGCTTATCAGACGCTAGCACGGCCGTGACGTCACTTCAGGAAACGTATGCCTTATGCCCGTCCGGGTCATAGTACTACTCGATATATGGCGCTGGCTAACGTTAGCATTATGTCTACTGTCGTGAACCATTTGAGATCGGGGCATGTAGAGGAGTTTGGGGAAATCATGTGCAGGTCCTCTTCTCAGACCTGTGTGGCAAAGCACTGCACACGCATCATGCAAGCTACACGTCGCTGCATGTTGATCAATGGTGGCCCACTCGGTGCATCACAGTGGGCTACTATTGTGCTAACAACAACTGCGGTGTCCGGCTTGTCGGCCGGCATGAGTGCTCGATTTGGGGTGGTTCTCTCCTCTTTGTGTGCCCCCGTTCTCGCGGGTGTCCTGCCGGGGAGTTTGTGGACGCGACAACAGCGGCGGCCGTAGGGTGTTTGAGCCTGTAGCGTTAGTTAGCTCATAGCTATCGTGTACCACTAGCGTTACGGCGGGCTCGAGCACCCTACGGCTGCCGCCGTTGTCGCGTCCATGGGCTCCCCGGCAGGGTACCCGTGGGGACGGGGGTGTACAGAGAGGAGAGAACCATTTTGTGTCGGGCGTTCTTGCCGGCCAGCGAGCCGGACGTCGGGATATGTTGTTAGCAGAATAGCTACCAAGCTAAGCTATGTTAGCTTCTAACGGTGTATACACAATATGTACAACGACACAATGATTTACATTATTACAAATATGGTAACGTGGTTGTGGCTTTTACAAATAGTGGTTAGCTTTAGAGATGGATGGCTATGATCACGGAGCAATAGTGTTAGGTGAAACAGATACATTTTCATTCGGCTAGTAGTAGCAAGGCTCTCTGCCTGCAGTGCCTGCCACTAGCTGTGTGTGACTCTCAGAGCCCCCTGGTGAGCCCCCTGGTGCCCTGCACCTGTTGTGACGACATAATTTCGATTACACGCGCACGTTATGAACCATTGATTAAAATATCCACGTGCGTGGTGATTGTGTTGGGCAGACAAAATGTTTGATAAAAACGCTAAAACTGGGTCAATTTCAATACTTTTTTTTTCCTTCTTCATGAAAGTCACCGTTGGCCTAGTCCACATTGTTCATTGAACAAAAATACAACATGAAGGTTGGCCTTTAAACATGCTGTGGTTCAACCCCTGATAAAAAAGAAAAACCTTGATCCCTCTATTTTATCAAACTTCAGGCCTATTTCCCAATTACCCTTCCTGTCAAAAGTCCTGGAGCGAGCAGTTTACCTCCAGTTAAAACTGTTTTTAGATGTTTATCAAATCCACGAAAAGTTTCAGTCTGGCTTTAAACTGCGCCATAGCACCGAAACAGCCCTCCTGAGAGTTCAAAATGATCTCATTTTAGCTGCCGATTCTGGAAATCCCGCCATTCTCGTGCTTTTAGACCTCACAGCCGCCTTCGACACTATAGACCACACTATCCTACTGTCGCTCCTGGAAAAACATGTTGGCATCACAGGCGTCGCCCTAAGCTGGTTTAAGTCCTACCAGACTGACCGGAGCTTCTCAGTCCAGCTTGGAGAATTCTTCTCTTCAGCGGCCCCAGGGGTCGATACTGGGCCCCATCCTCTTTTTATTATATATGTTGCCCTTAGGCTCAATCATTGCAAAGCATAACATGTCCTTCCATTGCTTTGCCGACGATGTGCAGATCTATTTACCCCTACAAGCAAAAGGCAAGGTCACATTACAACCACTGTTAGATTGCCTGGCTGATATAAAATTATGGATGAGTGCAAACTTTCTCAACTTAAACGAGCGCAAAACAGAGATAATTTTATTTAGTAATGATTCACCTGACCCTACAGCCATTGCCCTAGGCCCCCTGCGCTCAAATATCCGCTCCTCTGTCAGAAACCTCAGAGTAATCTTCGACAGAATTTTTTTATTTGATAAGCAGGTTAGTTCGGTGGTCAAAACTAGCTTTTTTCACCTCAGACTCCTAGCCAAGACCAAACCATACCTCTTCCAGAAGGATCTGGAGAGGGTGATCCATGCCTTTATCTCGACCCGGCTGGATTACTGCAATGCGTTGTATGTCGGCATTGACCAGTTGCTGCTCCGTCGCCTGCAACTGGTACAAAATGCGGCTGCCCGCCTGCTTTCCGGTACCAGGAAACGTGACCACATTACACCAGTTCTGGCTTCTCTCCACTGGCTCTCCGTCCGTTTCCGTATCGATTTAAAACTTTTACTGACTGTTTTTAAAGCACTACACGGGCTGGCTCCACTGTACCTAGCTGAGCTCCTGCATCACCACACCCCATCCAGAGCCCTAAGGTCTGCTGACCAGCTGCTGCTGGAGGTGCCTAGGACCAGGCTCAAAACCAGGGGAGATAGAGCCTTTGCTGCTGCTGCCCCTCGACTCTGGAACAGCCTCCCCCACATAAGATCTGCCCAGAGCCTAGAGGTTTTTAAATCCTTGCTCAAAACACACCTCTTCTCCCTGGCCTTTGACCAGAGCTAGCCCAGCATCTATACATGACGTCCGGTCACTCTGCACTTTTTATCTAATTTTCTTGTCTCTTTTATTGCACTTTGCCCTTGCTTTCTTATATGTACTGTACTCTACCTTTTTTGTAATTCTAGTGTATTTTTTTGCATTGTATGTGTTTTTACCATGTTGTGAAGCACTTTGGTTTGGCTGTTAGTCATTTGTAAATGTGCTATATAAATAAAACTGACTTGACTCGACTTTACTTAAATGGCTGCATAAAGAAAGCATTTGTTGACGCGCATGTTGATAAGAGTATTAAAACTTGGAACTTGAAAAAGATCTGCCTGTTCCACCCGTGGAATATTTTCGCCTAAAATATATATAGGTAAATGGAATATTGCTCCACTTCTACAAGGTCCATTTGCATATTCTTGGTATCTAGGGACATCTATGGACCTCAGGGAATGTATTCAGTGTCAGAAATATTGTGTCTATTACTAGGCTTGCTTAAATTGTGATGAAACAAAGGAGAATATGAATTATGATTTTTCTTTGCATCTTTGACAGTGAATAACACCATGCTAATAATGACCAAACATTAAAAACTACCACTGATCTCGTTCAGTATACCCTCTTGAGATCATGTGTAAAAAAAATCGAAGGAAATTAATAAAGGGAAGATGATTAAACCGAAGGTTCTGTAGATACAGTACTGAATTCTCCCATCCGGACCAATGCAATTTGAAATATTATTATAGAATATAGAATATGATGCTTATAAATTACCTTATTATAGCCAATTCGCACATTTATATATACATATATTATCTTTCAAATGCCCAAGTTCAATTTGGATTTAGTATCACCAGTACAGATAATGAAATCTACTGTAATCTACTGTACATTTTAATTTTCCCCACAGTGCAACCGTTTTGAAACTAATTTCAGATCTAATTGTTCCTACATGTTAACAATAGGGAAGAGACACTAACTGCGTTTAAAAAAAAATCTAAAACTTTACCTTTTGTGGCTTATTATCCAGAATAATAACAGTTATTGAAATAATTCATACAGAGCTCTGAACCTTGAACCCCATATAATCTTCCAGGAAGTGTAGTTCGGAAAAATTCCAACGCTGATCGACAGCTATGCATGTCCTCTACAAAATGGCCGGAAAAAGGCTACAATTCCCACGGTTCAAAATGTCCAAAATGGTCGCCCTCGTGACTAGACTTCACCAAATCGAAGTTAAATCTATCTAATGGCACTTTTAACCTATTGCTAACCTAACGTATTGATGATAATATACATTCTACATGCTTTTGTGAAGTGTTAGGTGATGTTAATACTTGAATACGTTTGATATTAAAATCGCAACTTTTATGCAACACTCTGAAAAATATTGATTTATGACCAGATGCCATTTCGGGACCGGTACCGGTCCCGTCGGGTGGAACAGGTTAGGTAGAAAAGAAAAAAAATAGATAAAAAATGCGAGTTAACTATGGACAATCATGCGCTTAATCGTGTTAAATATTTGTATCGATTGACAGCACTAATATATATATATTTATACAACGGCATGCAAATTTCTCGATTCTGATTGGCTGAAACAGTCCATTTACACGTCTTTATTGGCAACAATCCACGGTCCTGGGCTCCAGTGGCGAATCCTTGTGGAAGCCAACGGAAGCCATGCCTCCCTATAAATTCATATCAAATTATGAAATATGGAAAAAAAAAAAAAAAAAATTAAAATATAAATGTTTTTAATATAGTTTACATTCTTTTTCATCTGTGAATCTGTGTTTTTTTTTTTTTTTTTTTTTAAATGTCTCCCTCTTCTCCTTCTCACTCCCTCTAACACACTGTCAGACTGTGCTCACTACTGCAGCTAGTATAGGAGAGAGGCAGTGGGTAGGTCTCTTTCTCCAGGCTTCCAGCATTATAGAGTGAGTCCAAACTCCAAATCCGATCCTAGCCAATCAGATTCGAGCTGACTGCCACTGTGCCACACCCTAAAAGTTTAAAACGGAGCTGGGAGGAAGACATTCAGCATATTTTCCACCTGGAGGCGGGGCACTCAGAAGTTCACGTTTCCACCTGACTACCTAACGTGACATCCCAGTACAGTACTGAGGACCAGCAGAGCACACCACTGTGGATATTATGATTTAACAAATCTATCTGGCAAGAGGAGGACCACATTATTGACCAGGTAAGAACTGAGCAGCCTGACTAAGGACTAACTAACGTTATCAGGCAAGCTTGTATACCCTTTCATGACTGCAATGCAAGCCAGGGGCTGGAATACGCAGTAACTTATTCCTCCGTAGTAGCCAGGTTAATGTGCACCATCAAGCACTGCTTAAAAGCTAGCGGTGGGTCCAAAATATATCGGATATA
Organism: Notolepis coatsorum; assembly: GCF_963971535.1. NCBI lineage: Eukaryota > Metazoa > Chordata > Actinopteri > Aulopiformes > Paralepididae > Notolepis > Notolepis coatsorum. Next base: position 114,817,749 of record NC_140178.1, on the reverse strand, counting down.
AATGTCAAAGGTACCCAGCGTTCCATTAGGGTTTCACACACAGATGCGGCGGGGTTTGAAAGCTTGGCGTTGCTAATAAACATTTTAAATCATTTTTATAAACGAGTAAAACTGAGGCTGAAATGACTGCTTCCGCATTTTACAGTAGGAGCGCTCTGATGGCTGGGCGCGCGGCGCAACAGACACGTGAATTAATGAATGAATGAATGAATGAAAACTTTATTTAACAGATTGCAGAATGGGTACAATACAGTAATACACACAATTGTTAAGGGGATGCAGACCAGAGAAATACGTTTGTCTTGTCACGTTTGTCTAATAGACAGTCATATTCTCTCCCGGTGTTCTGCGGAATCCTACTCCCTCCTCGAAAACAACACCGGCCGTATGTATATTTCTCTCCCACCCACCCACCCCCTCCTAATGTACAGTCCCCTCCCCATCATATGTATATACTCTGTCAGGATCTAGGGGTAACAGTACTGTATATTTGATGTCATGATGTCTTGTATGTCATAAATGTCACTATGAATTGAAAATGGGGGACCCTGATGTAAACAAGACAAACGTCTTTCTCTAGATAGATAGATAGATACTTTATTAATCCCCTTGGGGAAATTCAGGGTATCTCGCAGCTCACATAGTATACAGACATTGACCATTCCCATACAGTAGTTACACGTTATGTCTGCATCATGAATTAAAATAAGTACATGATAAAATTCAATTAAATCATACCCATCAATATTAAAATTAAAATTAAAATAGTAGCGTGATTAGATAAAAGCAGGTGTATAAAAACAGGTGTAAAAACAGATGTAAAAACAGGTGTAAAAACAGGTGTAACTATAATACGCTGTTGTACAGTCTGATGGCTGTGGGGACAAAGGACCTCCTTATAGGACCTCTGGTCTGCATCCCCTTATACAATTGTGTGTATTGAGCCGTACTGTATTGTACCCATTCTGCAATCTGTTAAGAAAGTTTGACTGGCCGCCGAGCCATACTGTAGTGTACATGGTGACTACTTGACTAAAAAAAAAAAAAAATATTAATAAAAATATTTAATAAATTTGTTTTAATATTTTTTTTTGGCTTCCCCTGTTATTTTACCCACGCGACGCCACTGCTGGGCTCAGGACCCGCCCACAACCGAATCACATATCACTCCACCGGCTCACTCCGGGAGAATGTTGATAGCGCCAGAATGTTGATAGCGCCAGAATGTTGATAGCGCCATAACGACTAAATATGAAGCGATTCTGTCAAGGGGAATGTGTTAGTCCTTTAAACAATGTTGGATGATGTAATTGATGGGTCTTGATTCAATCTAGAACAAAAGAAAAATCGCGGATTGATTGATTTAAATTTCTACTTCCTTCCCACTGACTGCAGCGTTCACTCTCACACTGTCCGACGCTGGCGTACCCACAAACACACACACACACACACACGCACACACACCTGTCTGCAACAGCGGGGGAGTCAGACTGAGAGAGAAGCAGCGCTGTTTTAAGTGAGCATGGTCTATTGAATTGATTGATTGGTTGATTGATTGCTAATTTTATTACTGTACCCCTGGTTTCCAACTGGTTAAGTTTAGGCTAAAAGAAATAAATAAAAAAATAGGGCGAAGAAAACGTTTTTTTTCCTATAGGGCAAAGAAAACTTTTTAATTTGTTTTACCTACTTTATATAGAAGCATCTAAGAATGAAGTTCTATGGAAAGTAGGTCTGCATTCCCTTAACAATTGTGTGTATTGAGCCGTACTGTATTGTACCCATTCTGCATCTGGTAATAAAATGTTCAATCAATCATTCCAATAATACACAGTTGGATGTGTTAGTTGGTTGGATGCACTTCAAGCTGCTTCCACATGAGGCAACTTCTCTCAATCATTCCAATAATACACAGTTGGATGTGTTAGTTTGGTTGGATGCACTTCAAGCTGCTTCCACATGGAGGCAACTTGTCTTTTTTGTAGTTGTGGGAACTACTTTTTCTGGCGGATGGTTTTTTCAATAAATCTTCGATTAATGTGTGTTTATTGTATATAAATAAGGTTGGATGAATCTGGCAGTTGTATAAAAGCTTTACACCACTTGCAGTCGTGATTTGTGAACAATAAACCATGCCTAGGGGGGTCTAACGACCACCCCTAGGCATGGTTTATTGTTCACAAACCACTCCTGCGCGTGATGTAATGCTTAAATATAAAACGGAATAATTTCTCTTGTCATGGAATTAACACATTATGCATACTTTTCACAATAAATTAAATAAGAATTTGTTCTTACTTGCTTGCCTGGGTAAATAAAGGTTAAATAAATGTTTAAAAAAAAAAATATATATTAGGGCTGTCAAAATTAAAGCTTTAACTTTGGAGATTAGTTTAAATTATTTAAAGCATTAAAATAAATTAATCTAGATTAATCTATGGAGTGAAAAATCTTCAATTTTAGCGCCACGGCTATAAGAAAGAGGTCTAGCTGAGTCAATGTTGATGGTTTTGTTGAACATTTGTATTTCACAGGAGAGAAACTGTATTCAAAGAAACCTATTAAAATAGTCTTTGAATCGAAATATACTTTCTTTGTGTTGATTTTACATTAATTCCATGATTTTACTCAAGTAAATATCTGTTACAAGCTTCGGTCTTAAGTAGAAAAATGCTATTTTTTATCTAGATTAATTACATAAAATTGTGAGATTAATTAGTTCATTTTTTTTTATCTATTGACAGCACTAATATATATATATATATAATTTATTTTGAAAACCGATACCGATCATACATTTTAATGGCAATATCGGCCAATAATATCGGACATCCCTACAAATGAATGAATGAGTGACATAACATTGCCGGTCCCAGAGGCTAAACTAAAAAGCGATGGTTAGGATGATTGGCAGGATCACCATGTGTGACTGTATCTCCAGGTGTTGTCCCTGTATCATCATCACAGCCTTCCAGCCACTAGGAGCAGAAAGGAAGGATCAAGGGCCACAGAGAACAGTGGCTCCTGCCGGTCAACATAATGAGAGGGCGTCGTCTTCTGTCCATAGTGGAAATCATGGTGACCGAATAATGGTTTATTAACTTTAGTACAGGGGAGGAGAGAAGAGAAGAGTGGAGACGAGAAGAGAAAAGAAGGGAGAAGAGAAGAGGAGAGTGGAGGAGAGAAGAGGAGTGGAGAAGAGAGGAGAAGAGAAGGGAGGAGTGGAGAGGAGTGGAGAAGAGAAGGGAGGAGTGGAGAGGAGAGGAGTGGAGAAGAGAGGAGAGAAGTGTGGAGAGAAGAGGAGAGAGGTGTGGAGAGGAGAAGAGGAGAGAAGAGAGTAGAGGAGTGGAGGAGAGAATAGAGGAGTAGAGAGAAGAGGGTGAGGAGAGGAGAGGAGTGAAGAGGAGAACAGATAGATAGAAAACTTTAGTTGTTACTCTCAACGAGAAGTTCATTGGTTTTACACTCTTTTACAAAACCCTCCTGGGTCTGAATTTCTAACAAAATCATTTCTGAAGGTTCATTGAAAATGGCGGCTTCATTTTGATACCGTTCCACAAATAGAAATAAAATTCTATATCTGCAATACAATATGATGGAACCTGCAATCGAATTACAGGTTATTCGTAACCAAGTAGTAGACAATCACAAATCTGAAACAAATTCCATTTCGCCCACCTCTTCTATATAGGCTCTCTCAAGATCAAGTCTGCCAACACCGTACAGACATTCAAGACCTTGCTTAAAACCCACCTTTTCGCTCTGGATGATCACTGAGTTACTTTGTGTTGTGTGTCTGAGGTGTTCTTATGTTCTCTGTCTGTCCGTCCGTCTGCCTGGTTCCGTTTTCTTTGTCCTGTCTTATTCGTATTATTTTTTCCCGGGCTGCGCCCGGACCGATGTAAAAATTGGCTTGGGGGGGGGGGGGGGGGGGGGGGGGGAATTATAAATCAATGCAAATATCATATCATATCATAGGCTAGGTACTTAAATTAGTATATATGGGGATGTTTGATTGTAGTTTCAGATCATGGAATAAGGCCGCCTGTAGCTGTTCCTGTTTGATGAACGACCAACAAACTTATCCGAGACTTGATTCATTTAAAGAATCAGTAGTTCAGTCAGATCGCTGCAGAAAACAAATACAAGGAAAGTTAAACCACAAACTGAGCCTCGTACTTTACAAAAAATAACTTTAATTGTAGCAACATTATATTCTGAACACAAGAAAAGGAAATGTAAATAATGAAAGATCTATGATGATGACACCAGAGGCATAGTCACCGTCAGAATCTGTGTGAGAGAGAGAGGAGAGAGATAATGTAAACGGAGAGAGAGAGAGGGGAGGGAGGGACAGACAGACAGACAGACAGACAGACAGACAGACAGACAGACAGACAGACAGACAGACAGACAGACAGACAGACAGACAGACAGACAGACAGACAGACAGACAGACAGACAGACAGACATGGTAAATGTCACTTTAAAAAATAGAATCTTTAGAAACACTTTAAAAGAAGGAGGTACTGTATAGTTTAGATACATTAAGAGTTAACATTGTAAATTGTATATTGCATAGTAGTGTATATATGAACCAGTTTATCAGGAACCTAGCATGTCTTTTTTTTTTACCATGCATATATTGTGTCTTATCTATTTTATTCTCTATTTAATTTTTTCGTTGCCTATTTTATTCTATTTTATTATTGTATTTTGCACAATCAATGCGGGCATGACCACCCGCATTTCACTGTATGCCCTGGTATGTATGTGACAAATAAACCTCTTGATTCTTGATTCTTCTTCTTGATTCTAATTAAACAGTGTATTTATGTGAATATGTTGCTTCTACATGTTATCCATCTGTCTACTATGTGAACTCATCTTCTGTGTGTGTGTGTGTGTGTGTGTGTGTGTGTGTGTGTGTGTGTGTGTGTGTGTGTGTGTGTGTGTGTGTGTGTGTGTGTGTGTGTGTGCATGCTGTGTGTGTGTGCGTGTGTGTGTGTGTGTGTGTGTGTGTGCGTGTGTGTGTTACCTGTGTGTTAGTGTTGTACTGGGCCATGCTGTCCTCCTGGTGGACGAGGAAGGGATGGCAAATGTCCAGGTCGTAGAGACATGGACGGGCCGTCAGAACAAGGCGGTCCTCTCCTACATCCAGAACCAGGGAACGACACGACAACTGGAGTGGAGAGGAGAGGATAAAAGAGGAGAGGAGAAGAGAGGAGAGAGGAGAAGAGAGGAGAAGAGAAGAGAGAAAAGGAGAAGAGTGGAGAGGATAAAAGAGGAGAGGAGAAGAGAGTAGAGAGGAGAAGAGTGGGGAGGAGAGGAGAGGGGAAGAGAAAAGGAGAGGAGAAGAGAGGAGGAGAGAAGAGAGGAGTGGAGAGGAGAAGAGTGGAGAGAAGAGAGGAGAGGAGAGAACAGGTGAGGAGAGGAGAGGAGGGAGGAAGAGGAAGGAAGAGGAGTGGAGAGAAGAGGTGAGGAGAGAAGATGTGAGGTGAGGAGAGGAGTGGAGAGGAGAAGAGAGGAGAGAAGATGTGAGGTGAGGAGTGGAGAGGAGAAGAGAGGAGAGAAGAGGACAGGTGAGGAGTGGAGAGAAGAGGTGAGGTGAGGTGAAAAGAAGAGAGGAGGGAAGAGGAGAGAAGGTGAGGCGAGGGCCCTTTTCGGGCGGGGGGGGCCCCTTTTTATGCTTTTTGGGGGGTTTGGGTGATCAAATATTGAATATTGAACTATAATAATCAGTGCAGGAGCTCACTTATCCTTGAAAGACACTTTTATCACTGACTTAAAAGGCCCATACATCTCCATAAATGTTCAGGGGGGAGGGAATAAGTGCTTACCCTACAGACCCCAAGAAGTGCTGTATATTCTGTATTGTTTAATATAAATGCATTTTTTATTCCAATCCCGATTTGTATTTGAGATTCCCAAATCCCATCGGACTTGACTTCTTCGTGTCCCTCAATGAGTGTAATACCAGCATTCAACTGTATGCGCCACAGCGGTTTCTATCATCATCATCATCATCATCATCACCACGCTATGCATAAAATATATAGGTCCGCGGAGAGGCACGCTGAGGAGGCCGTGCAAACTGCAATGGAATATGGGGCATCTCTCTCTCTTTACCTAATATTTTTATTCTATCCCGACATTTTTCAGTTGGAAGGGCAGTCTATATGCGTAACAAAAAAAAAAAGATAAAAATCAAAAGGGGCACTTTTTTGATGAAGCTCAAAAAGGCAGGTGCTCAAGCACCCCTTGGCCTCTATGTGTGAACGTGCCTGACGGTAAGAGTGTGTGTGTGCGCTCTCGCGCATATCTATTGTTGACTATACTCGTGTGTCTGTGTCAATTGTTCCTCTATTAATCCCACATTGAGGTGTCAGCATGAGAGGGGGGGTACAGGCAGAAGAGGTACCAATACTGCAGTAACTATATGTATTTATACAATGGCATGCACATTTCTTGATTCTGATTGGCTGAAACAGTCAAGTTAGCCGTTGTTATTTCTCATAACACACGCTCGTGATCCCAGAACCCGCCCACAACCAAATTACAATCACTCCGCCATTCGAGTTTTTAGGAATGAAACCAAGATGGCGGACAATAATCTTTATGAATGGGTGTATTGATAGCGTCATAACGACTCATTCAAAAACTATTCTGTCACATGGAATGTGTTAGTTGCTTACACAATGTTGGATTATGTAATTGGATGGTCATGACTCATTGTGCAACAAAATATAAATCGCGCAAAGTGTGTTGTTAGATGCCATTCGTCAAAAGGACACTCATTTCACTGTTAATAAAATGTTCAAGCAATCAATCAATCAATCAATCCAATAACACACGCTCACTTCACTGTTAGACGGCATGCTTTGAAGCAGCTCGGAGGTGCAGTGTTTCAAAGCATGCCATCTAAGAATGAAGTGAGCGTGTGTTATTGGATTGATTGATTGATTGATTGAAAATTGTATTCATGTCTGCCTTGTTTCGAACTGGTTATGCTTAGGCCCTCTTTCGAAGTCGGTTATCCTTAGAGTTCATCTTTAGAGCAGGGCGATAGACCACCAGCCCTGATTCCAAACTCTAAGCATAACCGACTTCGAAAGAGGGCCTAATCATAACCAGTTCGAAACAAGGCGGACATTAATAAAATTTTCAATCAATTAATCAATCAATCCAATAACACACGCTCACTTCATTCTTAGATGGCATGCTTTAAAACAGCGCACCTCCGAGCTGCTTCTATAGAAAGTAATATAGGGAGGCAACTTCTCTTCTTTCTTTTTTTTACCTACTTTTTCTGCAGATGGTTTTGTGAATAAATCTCCATTATGCTTCAATTAATGTGTGTTTATTGTATAGCAATAAGGTTGGATGAATTCGGCAATTGTATAAAGATGTAGCACTGTCTATCTGTAATAACATTTTCAATCAATCAATCCAATAACACACGCTCACTTCATTCTTAGATGGCATGCTTTGAAACAGCGCACCTCCGAGCTGCTTCTACACACGAAGGCAACTTCTCTTCTTTTTTTGGACCTACTTTTTCTGCGGATGGTTGTCAATAAATCTTCAATTAATGTGTGTTTATTGTATAGCAATAAGGTTGGATGAATGCACTAATTGTATAAAATACATTATACCACTTGCAGTCGTGCGTTATGAGAATTAGATCATGCCTAGGGGGGTCTAACGACCACCCCTAGGCATGATCTAATTCTCATAGCGCACTCCTGCACGTGATGTAATGCTTAAATAATACTGTACATGTGTTTGTCTGTGTGTGTGTGTGTGTGTGTGTGTGTGTGTGTGTGTGTGTGTGTGTGTGTGTGTGTGTGTGCACGCATCTCACCACCCCAGGCAGTTGTATCTCTGCTATGAGGTACTCTGGATCACCAGCAGGGGGCTCCACCAGCAAACTAAACTCCGGTCTGGAGGAGAAGAGAGATAAGAGGGATGGAGTTACGGATGGAAAATAGAACGGGAGGCAGAATGAAAAGGTGTAGAAATGGGTAAGAAGGGATAGGAGGAGGACAGATAAAAGGGCAGAGAGATGGAGAGACAGAGAGAGATGGAGAGAGAGACAGACAGACAGAGAGAGAAAGGATCTAACATGTGACAAATGGAAAATGTGTGACTCCGTCAATCATCAAATAAATATCTCTGATCTTCATCTTACTTTGTTTATATATATACATTTATATATATTTAAATGTACATTTAGTCCTTTAGCTCAGTGGTTCCCAAAGTGGGGGTCGCGACCCCAGTGGTTCCCCTAAGGGGGTCGCGAGCCACTGCGGGGGGGTTGCGAGATGATTTCCAAAAAAAGAAAAGAAATAAGTTCATTGTTTTATTTTTTTTAATAAAGTCAGGCCACTGAACTTAGAAGCAGGCCAGTCCAGTGTTTCTAGTTGCAGCGGCACGATAGTTAGATAACCTAGGTGAGGAACAACCAGGAGATCACTGCAACTCACAGAAGTTGGAGAACAATCTCTCTCTCTCGCTCACACACACACAAAGGGAGCCGCATGTGATTGATGGAGGCGGGACCCTTACAAAAAACTAAAAATCCATCTAAATCAGTGTTGTTGCTAATCATTGATACATGTTAGCCTGTAATAACCCCCCCCCCCCCCCCCCCCCCCCCAGAAGAATCTACTTTGCATTTGATATATTGCAAATATATGCCATCACAAACACTGGCATTTAAAGTGTACAAATAAAAAAATCCCTGCACCAGAATGCAGGAAATTAAGTCTTTGTAACTAAAAATGTCCTGGTGGGGGACCCCCGGACCCCCCGCTTAAAAAGTGGCCTGACTGGAGCTATATTTCGCACTATATTTCCTGGCCTGAATGATTTCCCCAGTCTGGCCCTGGTTAAAAGCCTCCAATGCTTATCAGTGTGTGTGTGTTTGAACGTTTGCATGTTTCAACCATACATTTTTTTCCATTTATAAATTTCTTTTTTTAACTTAAATTTTTTTTAACCCCCTATAATAGTGGGGGTCGCGAGTCTCTAACACCGTTATTTCGGGGGTCGCGGCCTGAAAACTTTGGGAACCCCTGCTTTAGCTGACGCTTTTATCCAAAACGACTTACAAGTTCTGCACAACAAGTCAGCAGGAAGGGTACAACTCAGCTGGATAAGTAACTGATCAGTGCTGAACTCGAGTGTTACACCCTCTTGAGTGCATACTAGTATAAACATATTAGCATAGTAGTATAGATATATTAGCATAGTAGGTAGTAATATAGGCACCGTAGAGCAAAGTGCATAATAGTAAAAGACTTTTTTTTTTTTTACACAGCCCAGGGTTCCCACAGACATTACAAAATTAAGTACTTTCCTAAGCACTATTTTTCATTTTAAAGCGGCATTTAAAATGTGCCAAATTCACTTTTAAATGCGTTTTCTTTATTTTGGAAAAAAATCTGATCCAATATTCATGGCTTAAAACCAATGTCCGACAATTAGTTACACTATAGATAAAAACAATTTTATCATGGATGAACAAAACTTTCAATGGGAATGGTTGATTTGAATTCCAATTACTTTTTAAGCACCTTGTTAAAAAAATTGCTGTTTTCAAGGAATTCCAGGCCTGGACTTTTTTTGGTAAAAAATCAAGCACTTTAAGCACTTCAAGGACCTTGTGCGAACCCTGGTACACAGACATCACAGTTGTTTTGTACACAGCCATCACTGTTGTTTTGTACACAGACATCACAGTTGTTTTGTACACAGACATCACAGTTGTTTTGTACACAGCCATCACTGTTGTTTTGTACACAGACATCACAGTTGTTTTGTACACAGACATCACAGTTGTTTTGTACACAGACATCACAGTTGTTTCGTACACAGACATCACAGTTGTTTTGTACACAGCCATCACTGTTGTTTTGTACACAGACATCACTGTTGTTTTGTACACAGCCATCACTGTTGTTTTGTACACAGACATCACTGTTGTTTTGTACACAGACATCACTGTTGTTTTGTACACAGACATCACTGTTGTTTTGAAATAGAATCTTCCTTTTGGGCTCAAGCCAAAGAAAACAACATTTTCACTTAATTCTTTCATTTCAATACAATTCCAATACAAGATGCTGCAACAGCTGAAGATGTCAAACCAGTGGGGTGTCATGGAACCAGTGGGGTGTCATGGAACCAGTGGGGTGTCATGGAACCTGTGGGGTGTCATGGAACCAGTGGGGTGTCATGGAACCAGTGGGGTGTCATGGAACCTGTGGGGTGTCATGGAACCAGTGGGGTGTCATGGAACCTGTGGGGTGTCATGGAACCAGTGGGGTGTCATGGAACCAGTGGGGTGTCATGGAACCAGTGGGGTGTCATGGGGTGGAACCAGTGGGGTGTCATGGAACCAGTGGGGTGTCATGGAACCAGTGGGGTGTCATGGAACCAGTGGGGTGTCATGGAACCAGTGGGGTGTCATGGAAACAGTGGGGTGTCATGGGATGTAACCAGTGGGGTGTCATGGAACCAGTGGGGTGTCATGGGATGTAACCAGTGGGGTGTCATGGGATGTAACCAGTGGGGTGTCATGGAACCAGTGGGGTGTCATGGGATGTAACCAGTGGGGTGTCATGGGATGTAACCAGTGGGGTGTCATGGGATGTAACCAGTGGGGTGTCATGGGATGTAACCAGTGGGGTGTCATGGGATGGACAACGGTGTTCACACAGGCGACCATGCAAGGCGCCAATAAATGTGATCCGATTGGTTGTCTTCCTGATATAACACTGGCTGAAGGGAGCCAGGAGAGGAGCTTACCTTCTGGAAGGAGCAGCAGGGAGCTCTCTGGGAGGAGGAGGAAGAAGAGGAAGAGGACGAGGAGGAAGAAGAGGAAGAGGACGAGGAGGAGGAAGAGGAAGAGGACAAGGAAGAGGAAGAAGAGGAGGACAGAGGAAGAGGAGGAGGAAGAGGAGGACAGAGGAAGAGGAGGAGGAAGAGGAGGAAAGAGGAGGAGGAGGAGGAGGAGGACAGAGGGAGACATTTAAACAAGTCAATATTAATGCATTTGAAAACCTTAACGCACAAAGTAAACTGATGGAGAGAATAGTCCACTCACAAATACAGGATTACTTTGACTGGAACGGCTTGAACACAAGTTTTCAACATGCTTACAAACCTAACCATTCAACTTGTTCCGCCCTTACAGTAATGACAGATGACTGGCTCAATAACTCAAAGATGACTGGTGCAGTATTACTTGATTTTAGTGCTGCATTCGATGTCATAGACCACAATCTGCTCATCGGTAGACTAGAATGCTATGGGTTTTGTCCAACAGCCATCATATTTATGAAGAGTTATCTCACAAGTAGGACACAAAGGGTTTATTACACTGGCAGCTGGTCTCACTCTAAGGTGTTACGACTGCGGGGTCCCGCAAGGGAGCTGCCTAGGACCACTCCTATACGCCATCTTCACAAACGACTTACCATCAGTTCTGTGTAAAGCAACTGTACAAATGTATGCCGATGATTCCACATTGTACTATGCTGCAAAAACTGTCAGTGAACTGGACAATGTTTTATCAGCTGAGTTAAATATGGTGTTTGATTGGATAAAACGGAATAAGTTGGTACTAAACACCTCGAAAACCAAATCAATTATCATGGGTTCGAGTCATAAACTGTCATCTATACCAATAATGAGTTTGAACTTGTCTGAGGAACCCATAGAACAGGTAAATAAAGTAAAATTACTGGGCATAATAATTTATAGCCAGCTGTCATGGGCAGAACACATTGATACCATACTAGTGAAGAAGATGGGGAGTGGTATCTCCATGGTGAGGAAATGTCTTCCTTATGTCCCTACATACATTGTGGGACAGGTGGCGAAATCTTTTATTTTATGTCACCTGGATTATTGTGCACCAGTATGGTCCTCTGCATCCAAAGGTCAACTAAAGAAATTGCAAACTGCCCAGAACAGAGCTGGTTAGTCTTACATTGTTCCATGAGAACAAACACCATCACTATGCACCGTCGACTCTCATGGTTAACGGTAGAGAATAGGCTGGTTTTCAACACGGTTACATTTTTCAGGAACACTGTCTTTTCGTCTCAACCTGTTTTCTTATACAAACTAATTGTCAGATGCAGTCAGGTTCATTCTTATTTTACTAGGTCAGCCGATGATGGACAGATTATGTTACACCACGTCCAAAATCAAATGCTTTAAAGAGGACGGTTGTTTATCGTGCCATCAATCCTTGGAATAACTGCCCACTGAACATAAGTAAATTGAATAGCAAAGTGTCTTTCAAATACCACCCGAGAATGCACTACTTAAATATGTGAGCAAAATATTCTGGTGTTTATAATGATGTCTACAATGTTTTACCGTTTTTAGATTATCATTGTTAATTAAGTGAATTGTCATTATGTATCTCATGTATTGTTATGTTTTGTGTTTTGCGTCGTCTCTCCGTGTGGACCCCAGGAAGACTAGCTCGCCACTTAGGTGGCAGCTAATGGGGATCCTTTTAACCCTTTCACTGCCACGCGGCAGAAGGTTAACCCTTTACTATCACACAACCGACGGCGACGCTCCATCATTAGCATCATTAGCTCCGCATTCCGCGGAGCTAATGATGCTAATGATGGAGCATCGCCGTCGGTTGTGTGATAGTAAAGGGGCTAACCTTCTGTATCGTCACAGTGAAAGGGTTAACCGGCTGTTGTGTGGCAGTGAAAGGGTTAAACAATAAACAACAATAAACAAAGAAAAGGAGAGAAAAAAAATAACCCCCGCAATTAATCATACTACCTTATTTCACAATACAGCAACGTTTCCGGATGCACTCTTTGGATTAAAGTTGTATAAATGACACAGTGTGAAGGCATGTATCCAGCAGAAGGTGCTGGCTGGCTGTCAGAAGACTGACTCACTGAGGCTGCAGCTCCTGGATGACCGGCTTGCTCTTGGTGCGGATGTTCTGCTCGATCACAGATCCAAAGAACTTCCTGTTCTTCAGAACCTTGCAGTCTGCACGCACGCACACACACACACGCACGCACACACACACACACACACACGCACACGCACACACGCACACACACACACACACACTATATAAAGGGCTTCAGGGTGCATATTGAGTACTGCTGCTGTAGCAGGTTAATCTCATGATACACACACACAGACAGACACCTCACGGCTTACCGCGTTTTGAAAAAACATTGCAGTGTCAAAACCCACTAATATCACGTTCAGACGGTAGGCGCCGACGGTATACGTTTAGAATCATGAACTTCGGAAAATGCCGTCAGAAATGTCAACTGGAATTGCTGTCAAATTATTTTTACTACGACGGTAGCTAACTCTAGCTAGCTTGCTATGGCAGTGGCACTATAATAGATTGCCAACGTTAGCATAGCTACATAGCTAGCTAGTATAAATATTGTTGAGATTCAGGCAACATTCATTAGCTGGCGATCTAGCTAACGTTAGCTCGCTGTACTTTCCACATAGTGGAAATAACCCAATCATCAGTAACGTTAATGTAATTGATCAAATCTGGAGCTGTAACATTACCTAGCTATATCCAACAGCTAGCTAGTACCGGTGATATGTTGCCAATTGATTTCATCGACTAGCTCTTCGGTCATTCATTACCAAATCTAGCCAAGTTGGCTGTATTTTCCACCCTTTGCATTGGTTAAATGAAATAATTTTTACTACGAAGGTAGTTAACTCTAGCTAGCTTGCTATGGCAGTGCACTATAATAGATTGCTAACGTTAGCATAGCTACATAGCTAGCTAGTATAAATATTGTTGAGATTCAGGCAACATTCATTAGCTGGCGATCTAGCGAACGTTAGCTCGCTGTACTTTCCACATAGTGGAAATAACCCAATCATCAGTAACGTTAATGTAATTGATCAAATCTGGAGCTGTAACATTACCTAGCTATATCCAACAGCTAGCTAGTACCGGTGATATGTTGCCAATTGATTTCATCGACTAGCTCTTCGGCCATTCATTACCAAATCTAGCCAAGTTGGCTGTATTTTCCACCCTTTGCATTGGTTAAATGAAATCATTTTTACTACGAAGGTAGTTAACTCTAGCTAGCTTGCTATGGCAGTGCACTATAATAGATTGCTAACGTTAGCATAGCTACATAGCTAGCTAGTATAAATATTGTTGAGATTCAGGCAACATTCATTAGCTGGCGATCTAGCTAACGTTAGCTCGCTGTACTTTCCACATAGTGGAAATAACCCAATCATCAGTAACGTTAATGTAATTGATCAAATCTGGAGCTGTAACATTACCTAGCTATATCCAACAGCTAGCTAGTACCGGTGATATGTTGCCAATTGATTTCATCGACTAGCTCTTCGGTCATTCATTACCAAATCTAGCCAAGTTGGCTGTATTTTCCACCCTTTGCATTGGTTAAATGAAATAATTTTTACTACGAAGGTAGTTAACTCTAGCTAGCTTGCTATGGCAGTGCACTATAATAGATTGAACATCTTCCATAACGTGCGCAGAGAGTCATATGTCATTTTAATTTTGCATTGATAATTATGCTAACTAGACGCAGGGCAAACCATTGACCATTTAACAAAACATAGGCCTATTGCCCTTTTGACATGTAGCCTGCTGCCTACATATTCATAATCATGAAAGATGAATTGTTTAAATGTATGTTAAATCTGTGCAAGTAGATTACATTAACAAAACGTATTGCCCTTTTGACATGTAGCCTACATATTCATAATCATGAACGTTTATTTAGAAGTCTTTTTTATTCTGTACTTAGTTTGAAAGTGGTCAGACAGTTCCCTCTGTGTGTAGTCTTCACACATTCATAAATAACACTCACAGAAAAGCTGATTGTGCACTGTAATAAAAGACGTTTTTAAAAATAATAATAATAATAATAATAATAATAATAATAATAATAATAATAATAATAATAATAATAATAATAATAATAATAATAATAATAATAATAATAATAATAATGATAATGATAATGATAATAATAATAAATTAATTATCAAAATGTCATACCGGCACATGCCTAGACACAAGCACGTGTGTAGCCTACAGCTACTAGGGCTGGGAAGAACAGACATTGAAAAAGAAGATCGATATTGAATTGTTTCATTTGAATAAAATAGATTCTTAACCCTTTCACTACCACACTACATAAGGTTAACCCTTGCAGCATGGTAGTGAAAGGGTTAACCGTCTGTAGTGAAAGGTTTGGCTGCATTGTTAACACCTTGGCAGTCAGGTACTAGGTGTCACAAACTGTGGTTAACCGCCTGTAGTGTGGTAGTGAAAGGGTTAACCCTCTGTAGTGAGGTAGTGAAAGGGTTAAGGCCCGGTCACATAATATGCACATGGAGACGAGTCAGGACAGGCAGGAATGTGCAACCCGCATTTTTGCACATTACTGCCCAATTGCACAGCCCTGCTAAATATCCCATCGTAATATTGTTATTTTTATTCTAAATAGTGTATATACTTGACCACACCTTGCAGTTGTACAGCCCTGGCCTATTTTTTATTTTAACTTTATAATTATACTATATTCTATTGTGCTTCTATTTCATTTAGTTTATATCCCACTTTTATTTTATTCCACCTTTTTTATTTTACAGTTGTACAGCCCTGGCCTATTTTTATTTCATAATTCTATTCTATTGTGCTTCTATTTTTTATTTAGTTTATATTCAATTTAATTTTATTCTACCTCTTTTATTTTATTCTACCGTAATTGTCTGTCTGTCGCACCGATAACTAACTAATCTAATTCCTTGTGTGTGAAAACTACTTGGCAAATAAAGACCTTTCTGACTCTCATTCTGATGAGTTTCCTTTGTGCAAAACATGCTGAGACGGCAAACTTGTGCAACGAGACCTCATGACTTCCAGTTGACCTGGAAGATGGTGACACTGCGGTGATGACGAGGCGCTCAAGCAGATCTAATGTACTCCCACACCAAGCCTACAGCAAGACATGTGCAGGAAGGGCCTGAGGCAGCAAACTGGTGTCTGGGTGTGTGATTTGTATGTAGGGCTGTACCGAATAGTTCAAAGCTTCTTAGCTTTGTTCATAATGTTGACATTCAAATTCTAAATCAACATTCGAATGTTCTATTTTTAATTAAAAAAAAATTATAATAAATGTATATAAATATTTGTTATGTGTCTATTCATTCTGGTTAAACCAATGGGGTCTTTCTTCACAGTTGCAGATAAAATTTAGGCTACAATAATATTATACTATTATAGTATATGACTCGTCATAAAAATTTAAATAAAACATTTATCATAAATGATGCAGCCTATCTGCATCCGCTTGGTGCTCCGTCAAGACGTCACCATCACTTTCGTACCAACTGTGATTATTTATGTTGACGAAACTGACTAGTTATATTCATTAAAGAAAGTTGATTTGATAAAAAAAATAAAAAGACTAATTTAATCAGATTAATCACTTTATTCAAATTGAGGATTTTGTTTGAGGATATTTAAAAAATATATAATTTTCTTTGGATTACTTCATAAAATATGACGACAGACATTCGAAGTTTCATTCAAATAATTCAATAGAAGCTTCGAATGTTAAAAAATGACATTCGGTACAGCCATATTTGTATGCAACACGTATGCTAGAGAAGAGGGGGCATGTCTGTAAGAGTATTTTCTGTATTTATTTTTTTAAACAGCTTCATATAAAAGGGTAAAAATAACGACCACATCAGCAAAGGCAACTTCCGAACTAGAGTGGATCACGTTAAGAGATGGTGGAGAAATGACTCATCTCTTTCATCATCATCTGTTTAACCTTCTGTAGTGTGGTAGTGAAAGGGTTAACCCTTTGTCATGTGGCAGTGAAAGGGTTAACCGTCCGTATTGTTGCAGTGTTTGTTTGTTAACAATTTGGTGGTGTGGTAGTGAAAGGGTTAACCATTTGGTAGTGTGGTAGTGAAAGGGTTAACCATTTGGTAGTGTGGTAGTGAAAGGGTTAATACTTTGGTAGTGTGGTCGTGAAAGGGTTAACCATTTGGTAGTGTGGTAGTGAAAGGGTTAACATTTGGTAGTGTGGTAGCAGGCCATGTGAGCGGATCGGAGCGTGAGCGGCGCGGGGCGCGGAGCGGCAGGTTTTGACGTGAGCGAGGAGTGGGTTTTAAAATGAGTCGGCGCGACGTCCGGAGCGAGAGTTCTCCTCCGCTCCAATCCACTCCAGGCCGCTCACAGTGGTTTAACACTGTTGATGTAATATATACATGCAGTACAATGCCAAAGCAACAGATGGCGATGTACAAACATGAAGGCCATTTTCAACCAATGAGAAGGGTTCAGGCTTCGTCACTGTAGAGACGCCCACCATAGATATCTATGACGCCCACACTCACCACTGTTAGAAAAAGTATCGACGCCATTGTTGTTGACGTTAGCTTACATGCTAACGTTAATGGCAGCGACCATAGCATTGTGGCTCGGCTAGCCTATCATCGCTTAGTAGAGCTAGTGAATGGATAAACAACGTTATTTAACATTGCAGAATGGCTACAATTACAATGCGGCTCAATACAAACAATTGTTAAGGGGCCCAGGGGGTGTAGACTGTTGTAGTTTGAGCTCATTTACACCATGCTCCAAAAAAGAAAAAGAAAAACTGGCGAGCGATCAAGCGCGGGGAGCGGGGAGCGCTCGATTCAAGGTGAGTGGGGAGCGAGCGGAGAGCGACTTGGGGGTGGGGTCAACATGAGCGATTAGCGGAGCGGACCAAGCTTTAAAGAGCGAAGAGCGGATTTCTCGGCCGCGCCGATCCGCTCACGTGGCCTGTGTGGTAGTGAAAGGGTTAACATTTGGTAGTGTGGTAGTGAAAGGGTTAACCATTTGGTAGTGCGGTAGTGAAAGGGTTAACCATTTGGTAGTGTGGTAGTGAAAGGGTTAACATTTGGTAGTGTGGTAGTGAAAGGGTTAACACTTTGGTAGCGTGGTCGTGAAAGGGTTAACCATTTGGTAGTGTGGTAGTGAAAGGGTTAACACTTTGGTAGTGTGGTAGTGAAAGGGTTAACACTTTGGTAGCGTGGTTGTGAAAGGGTTAACCATTTGGTAGTGTGGTAGTGAAAGGGTTAACACTTTGGTAGCGTGGTCGTGAAAGGGTTAACACTTTGGTAGCGTGGTCGTGAAAGGGTTAACCATTTGGTAGTGTGGTAGTGAAAGGGTTACCATTTGGTAGTGTGGTCGTGAAAGGGTTAACCATTTGGTAGTGTGGTAGTGAAAGGGTTACCATTTGGTAGTGTGGTCGTGAAAGGGTTAACATTTGGTAGTGTGGTAGTGAAAGGGTTAACCATTTGGTAGTGTGGTAGTGAAAGGGTTACCATTTGGTAGTGTGGTAGTGAAAGGGTTAACATTTGGTAGTGTGGTAGTGAAAGGGTTAACCATTTGGTAGTGTGGTAGTGAAAGGGTTACCATTTGGTAGTGTGGTAGTGAAAGGGTTAACCATTTGGTAGTGTGGTAGTGAAAGGGTTAACATTTGGTAGTGTGGTAGTGAAAGGGTTAACATTTGGTAGCACCTTGTTAAAAGACGGGCTGTTTACAAGGAATTCCAGGCCTTGACTTTTTTTTTGGTAAAAAACCAAGCACTTTAAGCACTTCAAGGACCTTGTGCGAACCCTGTAATAATCTTACTGTATATTCCATTTTATTCCTGTTAATTCCCATGGAAACACCCAGCCCTGACAGTTACACAGACACCTACCTCTGCTGAGCTCCAGACTGTACTTGTTCTCAAGCCCCTCGAGAGACACCAGCAGGAGGAACTGCAGGAAGAGAGGATCATCCTGCAAAACACACACACTGTGTAATAAACAGATAGCTGAACCAGGACCATCCTGCAAAACACACACACTGTGTAATAAACAGATAGCTGAACCAGGACCATCCTGCAAAACACACACACTGTGTAATAAACAGATAGCTGAACCAGGACCATCCTGCAAAACACACACACTGTGTAATAAACAGATAGCTGAACCAGGACCATCCTGCAAAACACACACACTGTGTAATAAACAGATAGCTGAACCAGGACCATCCTGCAAAACACACACACTGTGTAATAAACAGATAGCTGAACCAGGACCATCCTGCAAAACACACACACTGTGTAATAAACAGATAGCTGAACCAGGACCATCCTGCAAAACACACACACTGTGTAATAAACAGATAGCTGAACCAGGACCATCCTGCAAAACACACACACTGTGTAATAAACAGATAGCTGAACCAGGACCATCCTAGCTGAACCAGGATCATCCTGCAAAACACACACACTGTGTAATAAACAGATAGCTGAACCAGGACCATCCTGCAAAACACACACACTGTGTAATAAACAGATAGCTCCAACCCTTTTATCCAAAGCTAAGGGTAAGTTATACTATTGTTTGTCAAACAGAGTGATACACTCTTGAGTGCACACAGTAGTATAGACATATTAGCATACTGTAGTAGGTAGTAGTATAGGTATTATGGGTGGGGGGGGGGAATCGACACGTAGTAGTATCGTGATACTTTGCGTGGCGATACTGTATCGATACAGGGACGCCAAGTATCGATATTTAATTATTCATAATTATTATTATAATTTTTTTTGTATAAGGAAGTTGCATTGTTAATTTCAATACCTGTAATAGTACAGTAGTCCACACACACACATGTGCATTCAGTTAAGTTGGAATATGACTGTAATACAAACAGTTCAGTTTGTCAGGTACATGCAACACAGATTACATCTGTCTGCTTGAGAAAATACCATGTTCTGCAATAAAAATGATTGAAGTGAGATGAACAGACTGAACTTTATTTTATTAGATAAAACATGTTGACAAAGTTTTACTTTGCAGTTGAAAAAAGGTAATAAATGAAATTTGATAAAAAAAATATATAATTATAGTTTTTCCGCAATACTCAGCGTATCGCGATATATTTAGCATGATAGGTAGTAGTATACGCACAGTAGATTACTTAGTAGTACTGCTGACAGACACAGAAACCTGTGGAAGTTAATTAAAATAAAATACTTGGCGTTGACCAATTTGAAAGATATTCCACAATACACACCTGGCACTTCTGGAAGAAGCTTTGATTGATGACCACATCATAGACAGTACATCCCTGGGAACCTGAGAGAGAGAGAGAGAGAGAGAGAGAGAGAGAGAGAGAGAGAGAGAGAGAGAGAGAGAGAGAGAGAGAGAGAGAGAGAGAGAGAGAGAGAGAGAGAGAGAGAGAGAGAGAGAGAGAGATAATAGAGAGATAATAGAGATAGAGAGAGAGAGAGATGTGCTCATTTTATGCCTGTCTTTTTTCTGTTGTGAAGCACTTTGAGCTGCAGTTTCTGTATGAAAGGTGATACAAATAAAGTTTATTATTATTATTATTACTGGAGAGACAGATGGCTAAAAAACCTTTGACCTTCACCAGCACCATCGACCTTCACCAGCACCATCGACCTTTGACCTTCAACCTATCCAGCGGGTTTGAGCCAAGCTGGAGTAACGTTTCTGTTGCACTAGCTACATCCTGGGATCCTGAGAGACCCCTGCCACCCACACCACAAACGGTTTGAGCTCATGCCGTCTGGCAGACGGTACCACAGTCTCAGGTCCACATCCACATCCACGACCGGGCGATGTATTGGTGCGGGGGGGGGGGGCGGGATATTTGGATAAACGTGGTCATCTCACTGTTGGATGTTTCTCCAAGTATCTTAGCGTGCGCAGCTGGTGCTAATGCTACAATGTTGGGGCGCCGTTTCCCATGTACCCCGCTGGGGCTGTCATTACTCTTCCCTCCTCTTAACCATTCATGCTGACGGTCAATCGGTGTCTAATGTTGGTGGTTTAGCGGAGGCTTATTTACCCTTTACATGGGTGGATGGGCTGACGACAGGGCTCAGGGCAGGTGTGCATTTTGTGAATCTATGAATTGAAAATGGGGGACCCTGATGTAGAAAATGGGGGACCCTGATGTAGACAGGACTAACGTTTTCTCTGGTCTGCATCCCCTTAACAATTGTGTGTATTGGGCTAGCCCATTCTGCAATATGTTAATAGAGTTTTCGTTCATTCATTCATTTATCCCTTCACGGGTGCACACCGCAGTGGAGGTTGTTGCATGGCTACTAGTGGAGCAGTGCTTCACTAGTAATAGACTTGTCAGCAGCCGCCACTGGTGTTCCGTGCTTAGTGGAGCAGGTGGCATTGGTCCTTTGCCCTGACATGATGGAACGGTATCCCGCCCGGCCAACGCCAAGAGGCGAGTCGGCCCGGCAGGTGGCTGGTGGGCTGATGAAGCTTATACCGCCGCGGTACAGAATTTAGCAGCAACTAACAACATTGTTCAATTGGCTGCTTTTCTGTCCACAATGGTGTCGGGTGGTGGGGCCTTAGGACCAGCCGACGTCAAAACCATTGCGCAAGGTTTTGAGGTTATTCAGCTTTTGACCCAGCCGCAAGCTATAAC
Source organism: Notolepis coatsorum (assembly GCF_963971535.1). Taxonomy (NCBI): domain Eukaryota; kingdom Metazoa; phylum Chordata; class Actinopteri; order Aulopiformes; family Paralepididae; genus Notolepis; species Notolepis coatsorum. The sequence continues at coordinate 114,796,190 of NC_140178.1, read as the reverse complement.
CGCAGGGAGGGCTAGGATGCTGTCAACGGTTGTTCACAGGCATCTTGGTTGGAGCAATCTCCCCTTGAGGAGGGGAGGGGTCTCCTCCTCAGGGATCCCCTCTCCGCGGGTGGACCTTGGTCTGTCCACGGAGGCGCGGGCGGTATTTGACCTGGGCTCCATGCCGCCCCACACCGCGCAGCCAGAGGTGAGAACACGGCCTCGCCAGCGGCTGCGGCGAGGCCCCCGGCCAGCGGCCATGTTTCCCCCACCTGAGATACCCTGGACACAAAGAAAACTGGTGATCACAAGGCAGACAGCCTCGGCGGCCCGAGGGATCGGCTATATTAGATGGGCACGCCCTAAAAAAACGTTGCCATCTAGCTGTGTCTAGCACGCTCTCCGGTTACTCCCCCCCGCTACGCTACGGGACTCAGGGCTCCGATTTGTCCCCTTTGGCTGCGGGCCGCGTTCTTCCAGTGAAGCGCAAGCGGCCCCACATTTCGCTTCTCATGGAGACGGGCTGACACCCAGTTGCTAGCTAGGCCTGGGTCTGTCTATGAGAATGCTGTGCTGTCAAGCGGCTCCCACACAACATGTCCTGTGTCTGTGTTTGGTGAGCCTGGTGTTGTATCTGTCGACGGAGCAGGGTTCCCTGTATCTAAAACATTTAGTCAGAGGGGGAACTCTAGGCCCAGGAGGTCGCAGCGTGGGTTACCCCCAGCCCTGCCCTCGCCAGGCCGGGTATTACGTTAGTGCCTCCCCCGTCTGGACTTCCGATCCCGCGGTGGTCAGTCAGGCATGCGTAATTTGGGTGGTAGTAATATCACTACAGGGCTACGGTGTGTAGAGACCCACCCTATCGGGCAGTGTGGGACCACACACCATGCATGTCCAGCTGCAGAGCAGGCTGTCCTCAGCAAGCTAAGCCGGGAAGATGCTCAGCGGGGGAGCCTATGTCACCCCCCGTATCAGACCGCCCCTTCTGTCGGGGTCCCCTCCTTGGGTGCGATTGCCTCGTTGGGTGCGATATCCCGGCTCCGCGGGACACCCTGCTCGCGTGGTTGGCGAGACCACCTATCTACGATTCCTAGCGGACCAGCGGCAGTTGGCGGCGGGGGCAGTTTGGCATTTTTACCACATATGGCTGCAGTAGTAGCCATATGTCGGTGTGGATGGAGAGAACGCTGAGGGCGGCGCTTGTGTTACAGTTTACACACCCCCGCCCTCCGTTTTTGGGTTTGGTACAGACTCTATTATCAGAGTCCGCGGCAGTGACAGCCCTGGCCGAGGAGATTCGTTCTCCGTCGTCGTGGTCCCATGGGGGAACGCGATGAGCGGCGTTTCCTCCAGATATTCTCTGGTGCCAGAGAAATCGGGGGGGGGGGGGGGGGGGGGGGGGTGTCAGACCCATACTGGACCTGTCCCATGGAAGGTTCAGAATGTTGACCGTCACCTACCTGTTAAGCGCTGTCAGGTGGGGGACTGGCTCACCTCCATAGACCTGAAGGATGCGTATTCGCATCCCGATCTTCCCTCCTAGGACATACCTACGCTTCCTTTTCAGGGCTTAGCGTACGAGTACCAGAGGCTGCCGTTCGGCTACTTTCTGGCTCCTCGCATCTTCACCAAGTGCGTGAAGACAGCGCTGGGGCCTCTGCGTCGTCAGGGGATACGAATTGTATTCTACCCTGGACGACGTTCTGGTCCTCGGCCAGTCAGAGAAGATCGCCAGGTCTCATACCAGGCAGGTGGTGGAATTCCTCACCAGCCTGGGTTTTGCTGTAGACTGGAAGTAGAGTACTCCTCTTCCCAGTCAACGGGTGGAGTACTTGGGCTTATTTCTAAGCTCAAGGTCTATATGGGCATCCCTCTCAGAGCAGGGGATACGAATTTTATTCTACCCTGGACGACGTTCTGGTCCTCGGCCGGTCAGAGAAGATCGCCAGGTCTCATACCAGGCAGGTGGTGGAATTCCTCACCAGCCTGGGTTTTGCTGTAGACTGGAAGTAGAGTACTCCTCTTCCCAGTCAACGGGTGGAGTACTTGGGCTTATTTCTAAACTCAACGTATATATGGGCATCCCTCTCAGAGCAGGCATCCCTCTCGGGAGGTTCCGTCCTGGCAGGACGGTTACGGCGCTGACCGTGATACGCCTGCGCGGTATTATGGCATCTGCTCAAGCTGTGGTCCCTCTTGGCCTCCTCTTCATGAGGAGGATACAGACAGAGGTAGGTTTTTCGGTGTGAAAATAGACCCTGTGAGAGTCAAGTGGAAGCTGCTGAAGGTTCCCATGTCAGTATTGGGGGACCTCGCCCTCCGGGGGGGGCCTGGGGCCCTCACCAGCGGGGTCCCCATGGGCAGCAGGCTGTCACACATCACGGTCTTCACCGACGCCTCCCTCACGGGATGGGGGGGACGTTGTCGGGCCAACGCAGTAGGGGGCAGCTGGCAGGACCATGCTGCCCGGTCTGCACTACATTTCAATGTGTTGGAATTGAAGGCAGTCCGTCTGGTCCTCAAACGGCTCGGCCACCTTGTGGTGGGCAAGCATGTTTTGATCAGGATGGACAACACGACGTCAACATCGTATATCAACAGACAGGGAGGAGTACGCTCCCCCGTCTGCACCGGGCGGCGGTCGAGCTCTGGCTATGGGCGTCTCTCAGTCTGCGCAGCCTGAGGGCTCTCCACATCCCCGGCAGGGAGAATGTGGGTGCAGATGTGACCCCGACGAGTGGGGACTACATACAGACATAGTCAGACAGGTCTGGGACAGATTCGGGGAGGCCACGGTGGACCTGTTTGCGACAGTCCCACCAGTGCCCCTTGTGGTTCTCGTCAGTCGGAAGGACAACCCCTCTCTGGGGGTGGATGCCTTCTCGATGTATCCGTGGCCGCCCGGGATTCTGTACGCGTCCCCCCCCCCATACGCCTGGTAGCTCAGCTGTTGGAGCGGGTACGTCGGGAGCGCAGGACTTTTATCCTGATCGCGCCGGACCGGGGCACGGCTGTGTGGTTCCCGGTCCTGATTCAGCTCTTGGTGGCCCCGCCATGGCCTGTTCCGTGGTCACCGCGGGCCCTCTCTCAGGCACACGGGATGCTGTTTCTGCGTCCTGTTCTGGGGCAGCCATTGATGGTTTGGCTGCTGAAAGAGTGAATCTGGAGGGGATGTGTCTGAACCCTACTGTGGTTAACACCATCCGGAACGCGCGCGCTCCGTCCACTACCGTGGTTTACGCTGGGAAGTGGCGTATGTTTTCAGGAGTGGTGTGAGGTTGGGGGCCTGGACCCAGTGTCTTGCCCCCTGGACTCAGTTCTTTCCTTCCTCCAGTCTATCCTGAATAGGCTGTCGGCCTCGACAGTGAGGGTGTATGCCGCGGCTATATCCTCTTGTCATGTGGGCTTTGGGGGCGGTATGCTGTTCAGCCACCCTCTCATGAAACGTTTCCTGCTTGGCGCTCTCAAACCTGTGGAACGTTCTCTGTCTCCGAGTTGGGACCTCCAACTGGTCCTGAGCCGGTTGTCGGAGGCCCCGTTTGAGCCTCTTGAGCAGGCGCCATTGGATCGGCTGTCTTTTAAGATCGCGTTCCTTTTGGCCATCACCTCCGCTAAGCACGTGGGTGAGCTGTGTGCTCTCTCGGTGCGGCCTGAGTGCCTGTCTATTCGGGCCGATAGCGGTGCGACTCTGAGGCCTAATCCGATCTTCGTGCCAAAGAATATCCGGAGCTCTTTTTGCTCCAGGGATATTGTGATTCAGGCGTTTCATCCTCCTCCTCATGCTAGGGAGTCGAGCCTTGCACTGTCGTGTCCTGTCCGTGCACTGAGGGTTTACCTTAGTCGCACGCAGGATCTCAGGGCTTCCGATCAACTGTTTGTTTGTTGCGGTGGCCCTCGCGCGGGTAAGACGCTGTCACATTGGTTGTGTGAGGGCATTGCCCTTTGCTACACATTGGCTGGACAGGTTCCCCCCGGGGGCGTCAGGGCGGCGTGTAGCTTTATGCCAAGCAAGCAGTGCAAAAATTTACCGTAGTGGCATGCAGTAATGCGCCTTTCATTTTCGCGGAAATAGGCTGTCTATTGCCATTCTCTTTGACAAACTCTAACCTTAACCAGCTCCTTAACAACGCCTAAACTTAACCGTTCTAACCTTAACCAACTCCGAAACAATGCCTAACCTTAACCTTAACCTTAACCATGCCTAACCTTAACCATAGAAATTATATTGCCATTCTCTTTGACAAACTCTAACCTTAACCAGCTCCTTAACAGCGCCTAACCAACTCCGAAACAATGCCTAACCTTAATCGGCGAAAGAATACACGTTAAAAAAAAATCACGTTAAAAAATATTTTCGATGGGATTCGAACTCGCCAGCAAACAAGCCATAGGATCCACAGGCATGTGTCCTTGCCAATTGAGCTATTTGTTGGATACTGAATAAGGGGCGGTGACTTATATATATTGAGCTCCGCTCGTGTCGCATGCGCGGGCACCTCGCGCGAGCACGCCGGCGCACGCACGCACCTGAGCGAGCACGCCGCCGCCGGTGCACGCACGGTAGCATTTGTCTGAAAAGAAGGGCGCTTTACCGCACTAGCGTGCGGTGACGAATGCGGAAGCATTTTTGCACTGCTTGCTTGGCATTAACGTACAGGCGTCAGGGCGCACTCCACTCGTGGTGTGGCGGCCTCTGCTGCCCTGTTGGGGGGGGCCTCGGTGGAGGACATCTGTGCTGCGGCCTCCTGGGCCTCCCCGAGTCCTTTCGTTAGGTGTTTACTTCATGGACATGACTGGGGGTTGTGTCTCCCAGGCGGTCCTGAGTTCCAGGACCTCTCCTGCATCCCGCCGTCAGGTGGGCTAGCAGGAGTGTGTGGGTGTGGACCGCGGGGTGCTGTTTCACACGTGGTCCCGCTTGCGCTGTGCGTTCGGGGGTGCCTGGTTCCCCTTTTTTCGCACTTTGGTTGAAGTTGACTGCCTCCCCCCCTTCGTTAGGACGGCCGGGTGGACGGGACTCCCCTCCTCCCTGGCTGGGGCTTACGGGCCCTCAGGGGGTGCATTTGACGTGGCCACGCGTCCATTCTGCCCTTTATCTCAGTAGGCAGAGCGAGACGCAAAGCCAGATGATATATAACGTAAGGTTATCCCATAACACTAGTTATATGAATACTGGCTGAGCGTCTCGCTCTTCAGCGCCCTGAGGTCCCTTGGATGTTTTCCGCGTATGAAATTCGAACTTGGAAGGGTGAGGCGTGACCACTTCCGGCGTAATATAGAGGCACGCATGGGAGTGGCGTGGTCACGTGCAAGTGGGTGCATTTGTTTTGTTTCCCAGAGCACACTAGGTGCTGGAGATAATGATATATCTCAGTAGGCAGAGCGAGACACTCAGCCAGTATTCATATAACTAGGGTTATAGGATAACCTTACGTTATAGTTTATTGTCATAGCTTATAGTTAATATAGATAGAATCGGAATGTATGTACAATAGAAGAATCTGAATTTGGATGTGGATGAGGAATGCAAGTTGTTCGTGGACAGACAGTGACCATACACTCAGAGGGGGTAATAGTTTGGTATTTATATATCGTATTAGCGTACACTCTGCGCTCAAGTGGAACACATCCCATAGCCAGTCTAATACTGAATACATTTCTTCACATGTACACACCCATCCGCAGGGCCGCCTGGGAGAAATGCGAGGCCCTGTGCGAGATTTAAACGCGAGCCCCCCCCCACCCCCAAAAGGTAAAAATTAAATAAAATATATATATATATATATATATATATATATATATATATATATATATATATTATTTTTTTTTTTTTTTATACAGTCAACATATTCTTAAATAATAGCGCTGCCCGAGGCTGGGCATGATACAGTCAACATATAGCAAGAGAGAGAGCGAGAGAGAGCTCCCGTTCTACAGTCAATATACAGTGTACAGAGAGAGAGACACATTGGAAAGAAATTGAAATGCTATTTGGCCCTAAACAGAGAGTACACAGTGGCAGAATACCTGAGCACTGTGACTGAAGATCCTTGACTAGGTACAGACTCAGCGAGCACAGCCTAGCCATCGAGAAAGGCCGCCATAGGCAGACTGTGTGTGTTAGAAAGAGAGAGAGAGCATGTGTGTTTGTCGTGTGTGTGTGTGTTAGAGAGAGAGCATGTATGAGAGAGATAAGCAAAGATCACCCCCTAAAGGATATTCAACTTTTAATGAAAGAACAAAACAGAAGGAAAAGATAACTTCACAAAGGCAACATGAATATACATAGATCCAAAAGGACAAAGATCAACACTTAAATCCAAAGAGAAGAGGGTCTATATACCAGAGAAAACAAAGCAGCAAGGAGCCAATGGCCGACAGCCCTCACCCAACCCACCCAACCCCACCCCACCCATCCAACCTCCTCCAATGTACAGTTTCTACGCCAAATGTATATACACTCCTTTTCTGGACACTTTTGTATCACAAACAGTACTGTATTTGCAAATCTGATATGTCATAAATGTATAGATGTAGCAGTACTGTCTAGTGTCTATCTGTATGTCATGTATGTCATATATGTTATGATGAATTGAAAATGGGGGACCCTGATGTAAACAAGACGAAAGTCTTTCTCTGGTCTGCATCCCCTTAACAATTGTATGTATTGAGCTGTACTGTACTGTACCCATTCTGCAATCTGTTAATAAACTTTTCAATCAATCAATCAATCAATCTAGCCAGGTAGGCTACTGACACCAGGCCACACACAGCTTTGGCCAACGGCCCAACGCTACCCAAGCTACACAAACGACCAAGACAATGAATTCACACACAGCACATGTCGTATCTCCAAATGTTGTGAAGTAACATATGTTTTGCCTGGAAAAAAACATCGTTATTAACAAAACATTCGGGAGGGGAAGGAAGGAAGAGTGGGGTAATGTCATGACATTTTCATTAATCTTACCTGCACCAAGGAACGCAGGGCGAAAGGCCGCAACACAGGTCTCCACGTTGACGAAAGGCCTCTCGCTGGCGGGACAAAAATAAGCTATGGCCAGAGCCTTGTCATGGTGCAGGCCCGACTACATCTTCTGTCAAAGATGATGTCGTAGTCAGAGTGCCAGAACCCCCTGCTATTCTCACGGCTAATGTCAATGGTCGTAGCACAAGCTAACAGCTAACTAGTCTCTAGGCTAACTGATAGCATCAAACGAACGTTCCCAGCCGAGCGCAGCCGGCAGCTAACGTCGTAGCTAAACAGCTAACTGGCTAACAGTTAGCTCAACCAGGCTATCGCTAACCTTTAGCTAACGCAGAAGCAAGCTATGCGGCTACATACAGGTGCTGACACCAGGCCACACACCGTTAGCTACTAGTAGTACTACAACAGCTAGTCGGCCAGTTTGGCTCCAGAGAGAGAGAGAGAGAGAGAGAAAAGAGATATCCACGGCGGGAATAGAATAGAGTTAATAGAATAGGTTAAAAACTCACCAAACGTCCAAGAGGATGGAGACAACCGCGTGGAGTTGACGAAGTTCATCTGCCAAACGACCATCCTCTTCATCTTGGCTGCATGCGCTGTCTCTAGGTTAGCTAACGCTAGTTAGCCTTTAGCTAAGCTAGCTACTAGCCGACATCATCATGGCTATATCCCGACTGCACCATGACAAGGCTCCGGCCATTTGTCCCGCCAGCGAGAGGCCTTTCGTCAACGTTCCTTGGTGACCGACCGACTGATAATGACCGACCTCTTCGTCTTGGCTGGCATAACTAAGCATAATAGTCAAAAGCTGCACGCGCGAAATAGTCAAACGCAGCTGACGCACGCCGGCGTACTACACATGATGTAAGTAACCACTCCCTTCGTTGAAACCAATAGTAGAGCCCCAGAGCTCCAATAGTGAGTATGTCTGCAGACCCAGGAACAAGTCAGACACATTCTACAAACGTGTCTAATGTGAAATATATAAGCATATAAGCAAAACTAGATTTTAGGTCTGTGATGAAAAAGGGCCTCGCGGGAAGGGGGGCCTCGCAAAAAAAAAAAAAAAATAAAAAAAATAATAAAAAATAATAATAAATAATAAAAAAAAAAAAAAAAAAAAAAAAAATTGCGAGGCCCCCCTTCCCGCGAGGCCCTGTGCGACCGCACTGCTCGCACACCCCCTGAGGCGGCCCTGCCCATCCGCCTGGCCACACCCGCATCCGCTCCTCTACATAAGCAGGGGTGTGGCCATACTAACAGCTCCTTCCCTAATTTCACCACCGATAAGTGTCTGTATACACCACTTGAGTTTAGTGCCGAAATAGTTGTTGGAACGGAGCTATGTGGACATTGTATCTTTTTTTTTTTTGAAAATTTGAAAAATTAGGAGAAAAAGTAGATCAAAAACAAAAAAACAGTACCTTCACGCCCAGGCGGCTGGAGCCATCCTGCACCTTACCCAGCTGCAGGCGATAGCCGCCAGGAAGGGGCGCGCCCTGGCCACTCTGTCCCAGCGCCACCTTTGGCTGGAGCAGGCGCGGGTGCCGAAACAGAAGAGGATTCCCCTGCTCACGGCCCCCCTCTCCGATGCTGGGCTCTTCGGGTCGGCCATGCAGCAGATTACGGCTGCCTGCAGAGAGATGGAGGAGGAGCGCCCTGTGCTCCAACCCCATTTCCCCCGACCCAATGCCACCGGTGATGGCCGACGGAAACAACGCCGGTAGAGGCCCGCGACCGTTGCCACCGCCACCACCGCCGCTGGGCCTTTGTCCAAGAAGGCCAGGAGTGGAGGGAGTGCCTCGTCCGCCGCAGCCAGCCGCACCACGCCCGGAGGTGACGGTAGGGATCGACGTCCCTCCGGGCCGGCTCCCCGTGGGGGCAAGCACCGTGCTGCACGCGCCGCTAGTGACTCTCCCCTGTTTACCCGTTCCCTTCCCCAACATATGATTTTTGTTACTAAATAAAAGGCCCATCCTGGTGAGGGACTGTTTTTTGTTACAAACTGTGTTTTTATTCACTGTTATATATTGGGGATACGGTGTATAAAGTTTAAACAGTCACCTAGCTGTGGGGTTGTGTGTTGTTTAAGTGAGTAGGACAGTTTTCTTATAAATCGTTCTGGTCGCTATGTATATGTGTGCTTGGCAAGGCCTGTGGCTAGCACTCGGTCGAAATACTTGTCTTCCCTCATCATGAAGAAGTCTGTGTTCTTCTTATAGTGGTACATTTTACCGTTTGTCTGAGGGGGTTGTGTGTATTCTGTTACATTGGAAACATGGCATCGAGTCCACAACTTGGTTAGAGTGTTAGCCTACAGAAGTGCTCGTATATGTAGCTTGTACCGAGGTCTTGACCCTCTCTTAAAGGCCAACTTGCAGGTTGTATTTTTGTTCAATAAACAATGTGACTAGGCCAACGCTGACTTTCATGAAGAGGGGAAAATAATTATCGAAATTGACCCAGTTTTAGCGTTTTTATCAAACATTTTGTCGACCAAACCACAAGCTCCACGCACATGCATATTTTAATCCATGGATCAATAACGTGCGTGTGTCATCTTAATGCTGACGTCACATCAGGTGCAGGGCAGTGAGGGGCTCTGAGAGTCACACACAGCTAGTGGCAGGAAGTAGAGAGCCTTGCTACTACTAGCCGAGGAGTGATGAATGAAAATGTATCTGTTTCACTAACACTATTGCTCTGTGATCATAGCCATTCATCTCTAAAGCGAACCACTATTTGTAAAAGCCACAACCACGTTACCATATTTGTAATAATGTAAATCATTGTGTCGTTGTACATATTGTGTATATAACGTTAGTAGCTAGCTAAGTTAGCTAACATAGCTTAGCTTAGCTTGGTAATCAGAATTCTCGAAACTCATAACAATGCCCGATTTAAAATGGTTCTCTCCTCTTTGTATACCTTTGTCCTCACAAGTATTCTGCCAGGGAACTTATGGACACGACAATAGTAGTAGTTATAAGGTGTTTGAGCGTGTAATGTTAGTTAGCTCATAGCTATCGTGACTGATGCACCGAGTGGGGCTGCGTCTATTCGAATCCCAACCGGTTCATGCTTATCAACATCGAATCCCAACCGGTTCATGCTTATCAACATGCCGTGACGCATAGCATGCTAGCCGGCATGAATGCCCGATTTAAAATGGTTCTCTCCTCTTTGTATACATTTGTCATCACAAGTATTCTGCCAAGGAACTTATGGACACGACAATAGTAGTAGTTATAAGGTGTTTGAGCTTGTAATGTTAGTTAGCTCATAGCTATCGTGACTAATGCACCGAGTGGGGCTAAAGGGGCTACTATCATATCAACATGCCGGGATGTGTAGCTTGCTAGCCGGCATGATGTGTGTGCAGTGCTTTGCCCCACAGGTCTGAGAAGAGGACCTGCACATTTTACTCGTTCCCCAAACTCTTTTGCATGGCCCGATTTAAAATGGTTCACGACAGTAGACATAATGCTAACGTTAGCAGGAGCCATATAGCCATATAGCAATAAGCCAGTAGTACTATGACCCGGACGGGCATAAGGCATACGTTTCCTGAAGTGACGTCACGGCCGTGCTAGCGTCTGATAAGCTTTTTGATTCGCTCCGTGCATGTTATTCGTGCGTGGACCTTTTTAACCCTTTCTGAGTGGCATTTCCGGCGTCAAATGGAAATAAATAAATAATTAAATTAGATACCAATGATGTAAACTACCCATAATTGCAGAGTAGGGTTTAACCTGCAAGTTGGCCTTTAAACGTACGTGTTTTTTCTTAAAACATAAAACACGGGTGACGTGTTCGCACATGAGCCTACAGCCTTGTATATAAAACCTGTTCGCAGACGAGTTATCGTCTGTGGCTGGCGTGCATTGGTTTAGCTTATCCTTGTGGATATACGCTTTTCATATAGCATGCTGGCTATGCGGGTATCATCGCTGCTGGTTGTTTTTCATCGTATCCGGGGTGTGGGGTCATGAGGGGGTGAACTGATAAACCCCTCCTCCCCTCTTTTCTGATTGGTCAGGGGGTTGGGCCTTCCGTCCTTTGGGCTTCCTGTCGCACTGTTTGGTCAGCGCGTCACATGGTAGGGAGAGGGGGGGGGGGTTCCCTGGTCCCACGCCTTTTTTGGCCAGGTGGGTCACGGAATTCCCCCCGCCATAGAGTACGGCACTGGGCGCGTTTCTATTGGTTGTGAGACTTCCGTGAGTTATTTTCCGGCTCCATGTTGTGGACCTCTGTTGTTGTCAAGATGGGTTTTGCGGTGCGTGGAACTTAAACAAACGTTTTCTGCTCTGCGCTCTGTTGCATATGTCTTGAGCTTTTGGTCACGTAGCTCAATGTTACATATATCTTTTCAAATTGTTACTCACGTGGGAAGTCTCTCTGGGGGTTCCCTGTCTCCTCTCTTTTATACAGAGCAGGTTTGACAGGGGTGTTTTTCCCTCAGACGCGTCATATGGGACCCATATCTGTGTCTCTTGGCCGGCTTCCTGCCGCTCTCCCAGGCGGCTTGGAGGGAACGTTATCTGGGTTCTTGTTAGAATTACCATTGATATGTTTTGGGTCTCGACGTGTACATAGTGCTGGCCCTGGGTGCTTCTGTGTGGAATCACGCGTGGGCTTGCGTGCCTTGGTTGCTCATTTCATTGTAACAGCGTTTTCATGGGGCAACTGGGATGGAGTTTGTCTCTTCTGAGCGCCTGTGTACTGGGTTGGTCTCGATGAATTCTCGTTCATCTCTGGGGGGAGATAACGGAATAGATCAGAACATTGGCGGAGGGGTCTCACGCTTTTGGGGTGGGCCACCGGGCGCGGTGCTTTTATGTTCTGACCGTCTTGGTGGCGCCCTCTGTGATGTTTTAGATCGACACGCGTACCTACCCCCCTCTTAGGACTGGGGATGGTGGCGTGATTAGGACACAGGACTGGTTCTGGTCGCGCCGGACCAGGTCAGTTAACCCGTTGTCCGCCGGGGCACAGATCTGCTGTTCTGGTACCCTTGTGCTTTTTCGGGGGGAAAATGCCGGGTTGGCCCGGGCGTTGATGTTATGGAGGTGTTCGTGGTTATATCACTGCGTGTTATCCTTCACTATTGCTTGGTCCATATTGTGTTGTACCTTGCGCTGTGCTAAAGGAGCCTGGTCCTTCTCCATTCTTTTTTTCGCCCCTCTCTTCTCCTGCTTGGCGGGGCTGGGAGGGGGCTGTCGAGGTGGGTTTCGTGCCCCTCTGGCATCCCTGTATACGTCCCGGTCCGCCGGGCCCAGGTCCGGACTCGTTCTCGTCGACCTGTTGGCCTGGGTTAACCCCTTCTTGAGAACTGAGACACTCGTACTGCTGTATAGCCGGTGTATACCCGCAGTTGTGTTTGAGTTTTTTCTTGGGGGGGTTATAGGAACAACCGCCTCCTGTTAGGTGGTGGTTGGTTTCCAGGTGTGTTGGTAGCGGAGTCGACTCTCGGGTTAGGCCGGGCTTGACCCAGTCTGCCTGCGAGTGTGCCCCCGCACCTTTCACCAATCATGTCAGCCTTCTCTGCCTCGGCCCCTCTAGAGGGTGTTTTTTTTTGTGGAGGCTGCGACATGGTGCACAGCATACCGAACGCCCCTTCCCCTTTTCAGCAGACCCCTTAGGCGCCTGTCTAGTCCACAGTGCTCCAGGCGCAGGTCGAGTCCTTCTGGCCTGTTGCCTGGATTGAGGGATCAACCTCTTTGGGGGTTGTCTCCCCGGCGTGCTGCCTGGTCCCCCTGTGGGGGTCTAGCCTCTTGAGGGCTTCAGGGCGGTGTGCTGTAGGGGGGAAGGGCCTGCTCTTGGATGGGCCCTGTCCGATACGCTGGCGATGTGGTGGTGTCACTAGTGACCGCCTGGTGGGGTCTCGATGCTGCGGCGTCGTTGGCCTCACCAGGCCCCCTTTTTCCGGGGGGTCGTGACCCTTCCTGGGGCTGGGTCCTCCTTCGCGCTCCGCTGCTACGGCCTTGCCACGGGGTTGGGTTCTTGACCTTGACCCCGTGATATTAGGGGTTGTAACAGGGTTTTTTTTTTTTTTTTCGTTCGTTCCCTAGTGGCATGTGGGTTGCGCGCCTGTGTAGTCGTGGGTTCTTCTGTGGGAAGGTAAGTCCCATGGTCTGCTCACCCTGTGCGTTGAGTTGCTAAACCCTCTTCGCACAGTCGGATCCGATTCCCTCCCGTCCTCCACTAGGGGGGTCCGGGGGCTCGGGTCCTCCCCGGTTCTGATGGTTGTGGGGTGCCACAGCGGGTACATTTGTCGAGCTTCCGCTCTGCTCAGCTCCTGTGTTCCACTTGAGCGCAGAGCGTAAGCTAATACGATATATAACATACAGTTATCCTATAACCATAGTTATATGAGTATAGCGAGCGCTCTGCGCTGGACTCAGTGAGGACCCCGTGGTCAACGCCTTCGGTGGTGAAAGACTTGGGAAGGAGCTGTTAGTATGGCCACACCCCTGCTTATGTAGAGGAGCGGATGGGGGTGTGGCCAGGCGGATGGGTGTGTACATGTGAAGACATTTATTCAGTATTAGACTGGCTATGGGATGTGTTCCACTTGAGCGCAGAGCGCTCGCTATACTCATAACTATGGTTATAGGTAGAGCTGCCGCGGTATTGATTATTTCCTTACCGCACAAATTTGCTAAATATTTCCTACCGCCGCGGTTATTACCGCATGCAGACAAAAAATTAAAAAAAAAAGTTTGAATGCATTTTTTTTTTTAGTAGTAGTCTACTCTTTATAGCATATAGCCTGCCTCTAGTCTAAATGTCTATGTTTAGAGGATGACTTTGCAGCATGAATATTGTTTGGGATTCGGCAAGCACGCATTAGTTATTGAAAGTGAAACACGGATTCGAAGTTTACCCTCTGGTCGTGCGCCGTTCACTCGGTGACGCGGGCAGGGGTGGTTACCCCTAACCCCCCCGACCCTTTCTTATTATTATTACTATAAAGTTACTACTTTATAATAAAGGCATTCGTTTTGTGGCATTAACATTATATAGTTATACGTTCAATAACATCAGCGTATTTACCGGACAATAGCAAGGCAAGCAATACTCTATTCATATCTCAGTTCCTTTCTTTGCTCAGAGCGTGCTGAGTTGTCCCATTCTGCGGTCTGTTAATAAAGTTTTCAATCAGACAAGTGTATAGAACGAAGGGCTTTTATTATAACATTCGTTGCAGACAGTAAAATCATTATGTCTTGTTTAGTACTCCTTAGGAGCGATCGTAGTCCACTCCGGCGGAGAGTTAAAGCTAACGTTATTAGCCGTGTTGTGATGATCTGACATACAGGAATTAAAAACCTAATACGCGCTTGCCGATTGGTGGTGACGCTACAACGTGTGACGCGTCTCTCTTCTGACCAATCAGTGGTCTGCAATGTTTCACGTGACTTTTCTGGTACCCAATAGGGTCGCTTGGAACCTCGATAGATGAGTAGGGTATATCTGCAGAGCCGCAAGCCCAACGAGAGGCGGGTAATTTATTATTATTATTATAAAAAACAGCGGTGACGCGGTATTCAGCCTACTCTGCGGTGGCCGTGATGTAACAGCGATACCGCGGTAATGCGGTAATCGCGGCAGCTCTAGTTATAGGATAACCGTATGTTTTGCATTGCAGTTTGGCATCGAGTCACACCATCAAGAGACCACGCCCCAGATGCCCGTTTCTCCAGACAAGATCAAAAGGTTTTGCTAGGGCTGGGCGATATGGCCTAAAAATAAAATCTCAGATTTTTTCACACCACATCCGATTTACGATTTTAATCGATTTTTTTCTCTTAAAAACTAGAAACGCCAAGGAAATCATTCAAATAAGCTTTGTTTTAATTTGACACAAAAAAAAATTATCAAACCAAGATGAATTTCCCTATTCGGATTGAAGTGCAAACCTAACTTTCACCAATCTTCACTTAAAAAAAAAAAATATATATATATATAAGATTACTCTTGATCAAACAAAGATTAATGTCCCTATTGGGATTAATAGTGCAATAACTTGCTTTTTCACCAAACTTCACTTAAAACAAATAAAGGGTGCCTCTTGATCATCAAACAAGAATGAATTTAATAAAGTGCAAATCTAACTTTCACCAAACTTCACTTTGTCAAATAAAAGGTGACCCTTTTTTTTTTATCATCCTAAATCATTAATTCGAATTAATCGATCAGATCGATGAATCGCCCAGCCCTAGGTTTTGCCTTCCTCTACTCACTGTGGTCGACCTCTGTGTGCGGCTCTCCGAGGCTCATGGCCACCCTGTAGCTGGTGGGGTCCTCTGATTGGAGCAGCTCCACAAGCTCCTCCTTGGAGATGTCCTGAGGGGGCGGGACAGAGGCTGATTGGCAGATGTTGATGAAGACTTTCTGCTTGTCCGACAGCGACAGAGTCTTCACACACAGGCCTGGGAGAAAGACACACACACACACACAACATAAGATAAGATTACACAAAAACAAGCATTAAGTCTCCTAAATGTTTGTGTGTGTGTGTTAGGGCTGAGCCCAAACATTCAAACCTTTGTTCGCTATGTTGGCATTAAATCTTAATTAATGGGTTCGAACCTCCGCTTTTTTATTTCTTTTCATTTTTCAATTTTCATTGTAAATTTTTATTTTACACAAAATATATATATCAGAATGTGATATATATCAGAATATCACAGTACTATGTTATGTTGTGTTTACAATAATTCGAAAGTCACGCGCGAACACAGACACAACAACACAGTCTAGTCGATGATATCAGGAAATTAATCAATCATGCAAAAAAGAGAGTTGAGTGACTCACACTCACCCGTCTTATTTCATAATACAATGTTTCCGAATGGACGTTTGGATTAAACCAAGTGTATGCAGTGATGCTGGACTTTCCCAGCGGAACACAAGTTACTTAACGTTACACAGGTATGTTATGCACCTTTAGCTGGCTAACGTTAAGATAGCAGGAGCTGTGTGTGTGTGAATGAATGAATGAAAACTTTATTTAACAGATTGCAGAATGGGTACAATACAGTACGGCTCAATACACACAATTGTTAAGGGGATGCAGACCAGAGAAAGACTTTCGTCTTGTTTACATCAGGGTCCTTCATTCTCAATTCATAGTGAGTGTGTGTATGTGTGTGTGCGCGCGTGTGTGTGTTAGGGGTGTAACGATGCGACCTCACGATTAATTTCGATTACGATTATTCAGGCAACGATTCAATGCATCATGAAATCTCTTCATTTGACCACGATTCGATTCGATTAATTTTCTATTAATTTTCTATCAGTTAATTCCCCCAAAAAATTTTAATACACAAATGTGGCTGGGGGAACTGATTCACTCAGCATGAATGGACTATAGGTCAATAAAAACAATACACACAAAAAACAGTAAAAATTTTTATAAAATGTATTTAGATTATAATCGATTCTAACATTTTCAAATCGATGCAGTTGAATCGTCACATTAGAATCGATGCATTTCGATGAATCGATGCATCGTTACACCCCTAGTGTGTGTGTGTTCTGTGGCAGGAGAAGAGTGAGTGAGGGAGACAGACCAGGTTGTGGACGAATAACTATGGAGTCTGGATTTTCATTCTGAATCTTTCCCATCGTCTGAAAACACAAGAAGATGGTCGGTTAAATTCTATTAGAGCTTGTAAAGTCTTTGCACTCATTTATAAAAACTAAAGTCCAGACACAATGAGGTTCAGACACAATGAAGTTCAAACACAATGAGGTTCAAACTTCAAACACAATGAAGTCCAGACACAATCAAGTTCAAACACAATGAGGTCCAGACACAATCAAGTTCAAACACAATGAGGTCCAGACACAATCAAGTTCAAACACAATGAGGTTCAGACACAATGAAGTCCAGACACAATGAGGTTCAGACACAATTAGAGGCAACAGTGGCTCAGGAGGTAGACCAGTCGTCTGGTTATCCGGAGGTTCCCGGTTCGATTCCCACTCCTCCCGGGCAGCGTGTCAAAGTATCCTTGAGCAAGACACCTAACCCCTAATTGCTCCCAATGAGCAGGTCGGCACCTTGCATGGTTGCCTCCGCCGTCGGTGTGCGAGTGAATGGGTGAATGTGAGGAACAAATTGTAAAGTGCTTTGGATAACGACCGCTCTACCTCCGAAGCCACTGCCGCTCCGTGTAATATTAAAGCATTACATCACGCGCAGGAGTGGGTTGTGAGAATTAGACCATGCCTAGGGGTGGTCGTTAGACCCCCCCTAGGCATGGTCTAATTCTCACAACCCACGACTGCACGTGGTGTAGTGGCTTTTATACAACTGGCACATTGATCCAACCTTATTGATATACAATAAACACACATTAATTGAAGATTTATTGAAAAAACCATCCGCCAGAAGAAGTAGTTCCCAAAAAAAATAAAGAGAAGTTGCCTCCATGTGGAAGCAGCTCGGAAGTGCATCCAACTGTTCTCAGTAAGACATCCAACAAACTAAGACATCCAACTGTCTCTCAACTAAGACATCCAACAAACTAAGACATCCAACTGTCTTTCAACTAGGCATCCAACAAACTAAGACATCCAACTGTCTCTCAACTAAGACATCCAACAAACTAAGACATCCAACTATCTTTCAACTAGGCATCCAACAAACTACACATCCAACTTTTCTTTAGTTTTGAACCTACTTTCTATAGAACTTCATTCTTAGATGCTTCTATAGAAAGTAGGTAAAACAAATTTAAAAAAGTTTTCTTTGCCCTATAGGGGAAAAAAAGTTCTCTTTGCCCTATATAGGGGGGGGGGGGTTCTTTGCCCTATACGATTTTTTTTATTTTTTTTTTTATTTTAAATCTACTTTCTATAGAAGCAGCTAGGAGGTGCGCTGTTTTAAGTGAGCGTGGGTTATTGAATTGATTGATTGATTGATTGCTAATTTTATTACTGTCTGCCTTGTTTCCAACTGGTTAAGTTTAGGCCCTCTTTCGAAGTCGCTCTCTTTCGAAGTTGGTTAAGGTTAGAGTTTGGAATCAGGGCTGGTGGTTTATCGCCCTGCTCTAAGACAAACTCTAACCTTAACCAACTTCGAAAGAGAGCGACTTCGAAAGAGTGCCTAAACTTACAGTTGGAAACAAGGCAGACAGTAATAAAATTAGCAATTAATCAATCAATTCACGCAATTTTTATTTTGTTCCACAATGACTCATGACCCATCAATTACATCATCCAACATTGTTTAAGAAACGAACACATTCGCCGTGACAGAATCGTTTTTCATTTAGTCCTTATGACCCTATCACCATATCCTTTCGTAACGTTTACTGTCCGCCGTGTCCGCCATCTTGCTTTCACTTCTAAAAACGTGCACGGCGGAGTGATAGTAATGCGGTTGTGGGCGGGTCCTGGGACCAAGAGCGTGGGGTTATTACAAATACCCACGTGTAAGCAGGGCCGTATTAACGACGGGGCCGTTTGGGTGAGGGGCCTCCAATTTTTTTTTATTTTTTTTTTCTATTTTTACTTTTTTTTTATTATTATTTTGGAGATCGATGTCATACTGTGACACTGAAATGAAAAAATATTTCATCAACTAAAATATTTAGTCAACAAAAGTATTTCATCAACTAAAATATACAGTACGTCACACCCCGGTGCCTCTCCCTGCCGTCTGCAAGTGGCTTATGTTGAGTTACGACCCCCCAGTAAGCTAACCATGGATAAATCCAAAAAAAGGAAAGTCTGGGGAAAATAGAGGGTTTAATTCAGCGTGGACAGATTAATTTGCTTTCATGACTAACGATGCAGGCTTACCTGTAGCTAGCCCCTTACGTGACTGCGATGTGCAAGCCAGGGGCTTTTGTATGTAGCTACCAGGCTCGTTTGGACCACCAAGCACTGCTTCTGAGCTCGGGGTGGGTCAAAAATATATCAGATATGAATTTCAAAGGTACCCAGCGTACAATTAGGGTTTCACACAGCGACGCGCTGGGGTCTGAAAGCTCGGAGTTGCTAATAAACATTTTAAATCATTGTTATAAAACGAGTGGTACTCACAGAGCGAGCCGTGTATTTCCGCCGTTGGTGTCACAGGCAGCGCATGCGCACCAGGCAGCCAAATACGGAAATACACGGCTCGCTCTGTGAGTACCATGCGTATTTGGCTGCCTGGTGCGCATGTGCTGTGACACCAACGGCGGAAATACACGGCTCGCTCTGTGAGTACCACTCGTTTTATAACAATGATTTTAAATGTTTATTAGCAACTCCGAGCTTTCAGACCCCAGCGCGTCGCTGTGTGAAACCCTAATTGTACGCTGGGTACCTTTGAAATTCATATCTGATATATTTTTGACCCACCCCGAGCTCAGAAGCAGTGCTTGGTGGTCCAAACGAGCCTGGTAGCTACATAGCTGAGAGTGACTGCGGATACAAAAGCCCCTGGCTTGCACATCGCAGTCACGTAAGGGGCTAACCTGTAGCCTATGCCTGATATGTGGTGCGAAATTTGCGAACAACGATTAGTCATTTTGATTACTGTAGTTTGCCTGGTATGTAGCCTTGGTTAGTGGCTGCCCCACCAATGTTTTACATATAAAAACGCCACTGTGCGTGCGTGCGTGCACGTGTATGTGTGTGTGTGGGGGCCTCCACAAGAGTCTGGCCCAGGGGCCTCTGAATTCTTAATCTGGCCTTGCGTGTAAATTGACTGTTTCAGCCAATCAGAATCGAGAAATTTGCATGCCGTTGTATAATACGTAAAAGGCACTGCTGAACTATAGAAGCAACCAACCTGTAACAGCAACTGTTGGTACAACTCCTCCTGCTGCTGCTGATCCAGCTCTGAGTTGAGAAGAGATGAGTCTGTTGCCATGGCTACTGACAGAGATCAACCAATCAATCAATCAATCAATCAATCAATCAATGCCGACATCAACCAACCATCAAATAAATAGCCTAAATGAAAACATTACAGGGGAACACCACGTAAGAATCCCAATATGTTATTTCCGTAGCCTAGGAAAGTTCGTTCGATATTTCACGTGAAAACTTCCGTTGAGACAGCCAGGTGAGTTTAAAACAAGCCCCTCGCCATATTTGTGATTAACGTTGTTGTGTGATTGTCGTGCGTCTGTGTTTACCACCTTGTCACGTTAACAATCATGTGGTTTGATTAAAAACTTTATTAACATATTGCAGAATGGGTACAATACAGTACGGCTCAATACACACAATTGTTAAGGGGATGCAGACCTGAGAAAGACTTTCGTCTTGTTTACATCAGGGTCCCCCATTTTCAATTCATCAGGACATATATGACATACATGACATACAGATAGTCAGTACTGCTACATCTATACATTTATGACATACCAGATTTGCAAATACAGTACTGTTTGTGATACAGAAGGAGTCAAGAAAAGGGAGTATATACATTTGACGTAGAAACTGTACATTGGAGGAGGTTGGGTGGGGGGGGTTGGGTACGTTGGGATATTGACAACCATACTGGGTAATTTACATTGGAGGTGGTTGGGGGGGGGGGGCACACTGTATAAACAAGCAAAACTGTACATTGAGGGGGGGGGGGAGACACTGTACAAACAAACAAAATTGTACATTGGACTATTGACAAAACCATACTAGGTAAATGACTGTACATTGGAGGGGGTTGGGTTAGGATATTTACAGACCTGAGAAAGACTTTCGTCTTGTTTACATCAAGGTCCCCCATTTTCAATTCATCATGACATTTATGACATACATGCCATACAGTACTGTTACATCCAGACATTTATGACATACAAGATATCTGGAGAAGTGGAAATATGTTACTAAATAATTCTGTTTCTGACATAACTTTCAAAGGTATTGCTTCTTTGTGACAATAGCTGACCCCAAGTCACAGTGATTAATTATTGGGCACGAGTAAACACAGAGCAGACAACCCCCCCAACGAATGACATGGATTGTTCTGTGGTTGTATTGAATACATACTGGTTACTATGGACGTTGCTATGAGAGTTAGCTCAGCTAACGTTAGCCTAGCCAAGTGAACAGCTCTCTTCGTTATGAGGCTTGCTAACGCCATGCGTCCTAGGTAGGTAGGTAGGTATTTATTTAGACAACTACGGAACAGAAACGTTGTTTGTTTACCTGTTTGCACGCTGCTGCCTAACTGCCGACAGATGTTGTTGTACTCCCGTTGTTGATAATCAACTTCCTGGTTTCTCCTGACGTCACCGTTTGCGTTTTCAAAATAAAGGTTTGATTGATTGATTGAAAAGTTTATTAACAGATTGCAGAATGGGTACAGTACAGTACAGCGCTGCTCAATACATACAATTGTTAAGGGGATGCAGACCAGAGAAAGACTTTCGTCTTGTTTACATCAGGGCCCCCCATTTTCAATTCATCATAACATATATCAAGTTTCAAGTTTCTTTAATAGTTGTCATACAGAAGTACAGAATACTTGTATACAAAATGTGTCTTACTGTTACGCTCCAGAGACTGTGCTAGACAAGATAAGTATGAAATAAAATAGTATAGCATGTAAAATAGAAGTAAAAATAGAGGTCACAGTGTTCAGTATAGACATATGTACAATGTTCGATGCAGAATAGAAGTAACTGAGTTACCATACAATATACAATATACTATGCAATGTACTAATATACAATACTATATAGTGCAAAGCAGAAATGGGATGAGGTACAATTTAGGTACAATTTACAGTAAGGTGTACGAGTTGTAGTGCAAATCCTTTACCAGTAAATATAAAGTGTGTTTAGGTGATCTAAAGTGTGGAGAGTGGGTGCTGCATTGTGTTGTTTGTTTAAAGTGAGTGTGTGCGTGTGGATGTGTGTGCTGTGTGTATTTGATGGTTGTTGCATAGTGTTTATTGTTCGTTGAGCAGCCTGTGACATAATTATGACATAACTAGGGTGACCAAACGTCCTCTTTTGCCCGGACATGTCCTCTTTTCACGCCCTGTCCGGGGCGTCCGGGGGGGGTTTATAAATTCATGGAAATGTCCGGGGTTTCATTGTTTTTCATTTTCAGTTTCAGTTTCACAGCCCTTTACGAGCATCTGAAGGCTCGGGACTGCATTTTTCGCAGAACATATAAATTAACGAATTAAAGCGATATTCGTTGCCGTTCGAATGCCATCTGAATCGCCCAAATCCGGTTCTCGAGTTACATGCCGATATGTCAGGCGTGCAACTTTTTACGCGGCGCGCCAGATTATCACCCCAGGACTCCCGGAGAAGCATGCAGCTGCAGAGCCGCAGAGCCAGCGGCGCTCTCAGGGCCGCGCACTGACGGCCGCGCTGTGAGGGCCGCTCAGCAGCGCCACCCACCCAATGGCTGAATTGCCAATGGCTAAATTGGAGTATTGCACTGTGCGGGCACAGCTGCGAGATCCGCCAGGGCCAGACTCGAGGGAGTAAATTAACTATACTTTTGCTCACACAATATCTTGAATGAATGCGTTTATTTATTTTGAACATAAATTGAAAATAAATAATAAAAAAAACAAGTAATAAACAGATTAAAAAACAAACAAGCAGGAGTATAGAATGAAGTGTAAACGTATGTATTCCTACCCCCTTGATTGATTGATTGATTGATTGATTGATTGATTGATTGATTGATTGATTGATTGATTGAAAACTTTATTAACAGATTGCAGAATGGGTACAATACAGTACGACTCAATACACACAATTGTTAAGGGGATGCAGACCAGAGAAAGACTTTCATCTTGTTTAGATCAGGGTCCCCCATTTTCAATTCATCATAACATATGACATACATGACATACAGATAGACAGTATTCAGTATACCTTCACACTCTTATCTTATGCAACTCATATTCACTCCACAAACTGAAATATACATACATTGTTGAATGAACAGCCTTTTTCTTGAAGTTAGACTCTCCTCTAAATTGTAACCCCCCTCTCTATAACAGAATTTTTGGATGTTACCCGGGAGTGAATTGTTTCGTGCTTTAAACATGATTTGTGCAGTCTTAAATTCAGCCAGGTCCCAGAGTTTCATGGCATGTGATTTAAAAAATAGTGTGTTTGTGTGTTCCAGATATCCTACCTTATTGATAATCAAATCAAAATCAAATGTATTTGTAAGGCCGGACAACACACGTTAATGTCCCTTCAGGCCCATGTCCCTTCAGGCTATGGATTTGCGGTGTTTTCCAGCTTATACAAAAAATATATATATTATTTTGGAATATTGCAACTATACTACACAAAAACGTGAGTACACAAGTTCAACTCATGTTCAGCCCTATGTTACTCATTAGCACAAAAAATGTGAGTACACAAGTTCACGTTCAACTCAAGTTCAGACCTATATATGCTACTCTATTTCATTAGCACTAAAAGTGATTTTCCTTTTTTGCATTAGTAACTTCAGAATGTTATCTTTCAAAAGAGACCAGGCTTATGCATGTGCTATAAGCATAATGTATAAAGATAAGCTTTGCAAAAAAAAGTATGCAGTCCTCAAGTTCAAGTATAAAAAGAAATTTCCGCTTTTTTGGGTGCATGTTTCCAAGCATATGTTAAAACAATAAAGGTATCTTTGAGTAAACTTTGAGTAGAGATTCAAGATTCAAGAGGTTTATTCATCACATACAGTACAGTACACAAGACATAGTGAAATGAAGGTGGCCAAAGTATCATTAAGTATCTCGAGGCTGGGGCCAGCATGTCCTCTTTTTTGGAAATCAAAATATGGTCACCTTAAGTCATACATGACATACAGATAGACAGTACTGCTACATCTATACATTTATGACATATCAGATTTGCAAATACAGTACTGTTTGTGATACAAAAAGTGTCCAGAAAAAGAGTGTATATACATTTAACGTAGAAACTGTACATTGAGGGAGGTTGGGTGGGTGGGGTGGGGTTGGGTGGGAAGGGTGGGGGCTGTACATTGGAGGTGGGGGGGGGGGGGGGGGGGGTTGGGTAGGGGGGGGGGCACTGTACACTGTACATTGGAATACTGACAAAGCCATACTTGGTAATTTACTGTACAACTGGGTTAGGACATTTGTAGGGGCCAGTTTCGAATTGCAGTCTCCCGTAGGTGTTCTTTGAGAGTCTTTTTGAAAGTGGGTAGTGATTCACATTCCGTTACAGCTTTGGGTAGGGCGTTCCACATTGATGTGGCATAATTGCGAAACGTGTTTAGTCCCTTGTTTGAGCCGAATCTGGGTTTAACATGATTTGTGGAGCTCCCTCTGGTGTTGTGATCGTGGTATTCACTGACCTTTGGGAAGTATTTTGACATGTACATGGGTACCTTGGTCGCGTAGTGTATCTTGTAGACCAGGCCCATTGCAAGTTGCTGTACTCTGTCGTCTACTCTAAGCCATCCTAGGTTGTCAAAGTGGGCAGGGGTGAGGTGGGTTCTAGGAGTCAGGTCAATCACTAGTCTGACTAGCTTGTTTTGAGATGTTTGTAATTAGTTTTTTAGTGCCTTTGAGGTGCTTTGGTACCATGAGGTGCAAGCATAGTCGTAGTACCCTTGAATGAGTGCTCCTGCCAGAGTCTTCAGGGTATTCTTGTTTACCAGAGAGGAGATCCGGTACAAGAATCGAGTTCGTTGGTTGACTTTTTTTATTACATTGGATGCCATTTTGTCACAGGAAAGATTAGCCTCTAGGATGTAACCCAGGTAGGTAATTTCATCTTTCCTTGTGACAATATTGTCACCCACTGTAACCGAGAAGCCGTCGGTCTTGCTGAGTTTGTTATTTGAACCGAAGAGAATGGACTCTGTTTTGCCCATGTGTAATGATAGTTTGTTGTCGGCGAGCCATATGCAGATTTTGCCTAGTTCCAAGCTGAGGGCTTTTTCAACCTGTAACTTGTTCTTGTCAGAGACCAGCAGGGCTGAGTCGTCCGCAAACAGGAACAAGTTGCAGTCACAAGCTGACGACATGTCATTTGCATAAATTAGGAATAGTAGCGGTCCTATTATGCTTCCTTGTGGAACACCACAGCTCACTGGGAGGGGGGGGGGGGGGATATAGGGTACCATTTACCTCCACCATCTGTTCTCTCCCCTCCAGGTAGGATTGCATCCAGCTCACTGATAAGACTATCAAAACCAATTGCTTTTAGCTTGTCAATCAGAATGGAGTGATTGACAGTGTTGAAGGCCTTTTGTAGGTCCAGCATGACCATGCCGCAGTATTTGCCTGCGTCATGGTCATGTCACATGACGTGCTGTGAAGACCCGCCCTACTCTGCCTCTGATTCGCAGACTGTGGGTGGGGGAATGTGATTGGACCAAAGCAGAGTCACTCACAGACAGTGGCTCCAGTCACTAATAGTTGCGATAGCCGCGGGACAGATTCTTGTGTATTTAAAAGTGCTGCCAATGTAGCCTTCAGGTGATCGCCATGGATAGAATCAGACATGCTTTGTTTACGCTTCTAGGCTACTGGCGCATGCCTGTGATGTAAGCAGTACGCGCGACGAGAGCCTTGAGAACCCTTTCGTCATAGTTTTATGCGGTTTGACAGTTTAGATGATAGCGCAAAGGTTTATCGTTTCTAGGAATTCCACCCAGGAAGGTGGTCTCACTTTTTTGCGGTTTCTCCCCGTAAAAACGCTGTTGCCGTATAAACAAAAGGCACATCCAAAAAAATATTTTTGCGGATTCACCTGCTAGCGTTTCCGTCTAAACAGGGCCTAAATGAAGCCATGTGATCATGTAGGCCAGCCTTTATTGTGAATCCTAACGAACATGTGAATAAAAAATCGTTACATCTCCACGTTTTCCAATTCAATGTCTGTGATAATAATAATAATAATACAACTTACATACATGAGGTGAGGAGGACCTTTAAGAAAGTGAATATCAGGAAGGCAGCAGGACCGGACGGTATCCCCGGCCGCGTCCTAAAAGTCTGTGCCGACCAACTGGCCCCGTTATTCACTGACATATTTAACCTGTCCTTGGAACAGGCTGTCATCCCCACCTGTCTGAAGAAGTCCACTATCATCCCTGTACCCAAAAAATCCAAGCCTGCTTGCCTCAACGACTACCGCCCTGTAACTCTCACCTCTATAGCCATGAAGTGCTTTGAGAAGCTAGTAAAGGGCTAATTCTGCTCCTCCCTCCCCATCAACCTGGACCCCCTGCAATTTGCATACCGCCCCAACAGGTCCACGGAGGACGCCCTAGCCCATGTGCTGCACACAGCAGCATCACACCTGGACAAGAGGCAGGGGAACTATGTGAGAATGCTGTTCATCGACTACAGCTCAGCATTCAATACCATAGTCCCCTCCAAACTCATAGCCAAGCTCAGGGACCTGGGCTTGAACTATGACCTCTGCCAGTGGGTCTTGGACTTCCTGACGGGCAGACCCCAGGTGGTGAGAGCAGGCAACTGCACCTCCTCATCCATCACCCTCAACATAGGGGCCCCCCAGGGCTGTGTTCTGAGCCCCCTCCTCTACTCCCTGTACACACATGACTGTGTGGCACAGCGGAACAACAACACAATCATCAAATTTGCTGACGACACAGTAGTGGTGGGCCTGATCTCTGCAAATGACGAGAGGGCCTACCTGGAAGAGGTCAAGGTCCTGGCGGGATGGTGTCAAGAGAACAGCCTCTCCCTGAACGTCAGCAAAACAAAGGAGATCGGGGGTCAGGGACTACAGCCCCCTCAGCATCGACGGGGCACCGGTTGAGAGAGTGAACAGTTTTAAGTACCTCAGAGTCCACATATCCGAGGACTTGACATGGACCACACACATTGACAGTGTTGTGAAGAAGGCACGGCAATGCCTCTACTTCCTCAGGCGCCTAAGGAAGTTCCAAGTCAGTCAGAAGATCCTTAAGAACTTCTACTCATGTACAATAGAGAGCATCCTGACTGGCAATATCACCTCCTGGTTTGGGAATAGCACCGCACAAGACCGTAGCAGACTACAGAGAGTGGCCCGTTCAGCCGAGCGCACAATTGGAGGGGGGCTTCCAACTCTCCAGAACATTTACAACAAGCGGTGCATGGGTAAGACTAAGAGAATTATCAAAGACTCCAGCCACCCGGGGGGGCAGGTGGCGCACGGAGATTACGTTCGTCACCAACACCGGGAGACACTAGGATTCGCCTGTTCGAATCCAGCTCCCGGCGTTGCTATCAGCTTGGCTGGCCTCTCACACTGATACAATTGGCTGTATCAGGGGGTGGGAAAGCTGAAGGGTGGGTCCTGGGCGTTGTGGACAGCGACCCCTACAGTTCGGTCGGGGCGCCTGCTCAGCGAGGGTTGGAACTGAGGAGAGATAGTGTGGCCTCCCACATGCTACACTCTCCCCGGTGAGAACCTGCGCGGCCAGGTTGGCCTGCCCCAGGCTGAACATGCGTCGGAGGAAAGCATGCGACAGTCTCCGGTCTCCCGGACCAACAGTAGGGGAAAGTACGCAACAACCAGGAAGGGTGGGATGGGAGAAAATTTGGGAAAAAGGAGGGGAAGAAAGATTAAAAAAAAAAAAAAAAAAAAAAAAAAAAGACTCCAGCCACCCAAACAACTGCCTCTTTGAACTGCTGCGGTCAGGCAAGCGATACCGGAGTCTCATGGCAAGCACAGAAAGACTCAGAAGAAGCTTCTATCCCCAGGCCATCAGGTTGCTCAACGAACAATAACACTATGCAACAACCATCAAATGCACTCACAGCACACACATCCACACGCACACACTCACTTTAAACAAACAACTCACTGCAGCACCCACTCTACACACTTTAGAACACCTAAACACACTTTATATTTATTGGCAAAGAATTTGCACTACAACCCATACCTCAGTACACCTTACTGTAAATTGTACTTAAATTGTACCTCATCCCATTTCTGCTTTGCACTATATAGTAGATTGTATATTAGTATATTGTATAGTATATTGTATGGTAACTCAGTTACTTCTACTCTGCATTGAACATTGTACATATGTACATACTGAACACTTGTGTCTACGTACGTGACTTCTATTTTTTACTTGCTATACTTATTTTATTTTATACTTATCTTTTTTGTCTAGCACAGTCTCTGGAGCGTAACAGAAAGAAGCATTTTGTATAAAAGTATTCTGTACTTCTGTATGACAACTAATAAAGAAACTTGAAACTTGATACATACATACATTACATAATACATAAGAATTGCAGCTCTCCGAGCCATGAATGAACCCCAATCTCCTGTCTAGAGCCTTCGTTTCCTCTCCGACAGCTCTCCTCCCTGATCTTCAGTCCGGTACTACTTCCCTCCCAAACCCCTCTCTCCCGGGGACCAGCTGCCCAGCCAGCCACTGTTTAGTTTGTTACATCCTTGTCGCCAGATTCTGCTGCGTGGGTAAACAGACACGTCACTTGTTTAATGCGCATTCAAATCACTTTGGAGTGACCAATACCAGTTTGTTAATACGCATTTCCTTCCTTTGGGTGGTAACAGACAGTGGTAGGGGTTACTGAGCACACCTAATATCCAGTGTCCCCCACCCTGGAAAACACAAGGATTTGACAATCCTTGAAAACTGGTAGTATTTTGGGAATAGATTAGAACCGTGGCCGATCTGTTGAAAGACACCAAAGATTTATGTTACACTTCAGAAATGATTACACCAAAATATACATGTTACACTTCATAAATGATTACACCAAATATTCATGTTACACTTCAGAAATGATTACACCAAATATTCATGTTACACAATATTCAAAGAGTCTCAAGAACCCCTTCGATAAAAGATACCTGTGTTATTTCCTGCACACTTCCCTGGTAGAACGCCTACGGATTCGACCAGGTGTCCAGCCACACGTTCCCTCTGTCGGACCGGGTCAAAAAAAAGTGCATATTAAAAGTTACATTAACACATTAGTAATACCTCTCTAAAGTTACATTAACACATTAGTAATACCTCTCTAAAGTTACATTAACACATTAGTAATACCTCTCTAAAGTTACATTAACACATTAGTAATACCTCTCTAAAGTTACATTAACACATTAGTAATACCTCTCTAAAGTTACATTAACACATTAGTAATACCTCTCTAAAGTTACATTAACACATTAGTAATACCTCTCTAAAGTTACATTAACACATTAGTAATACCTCTCTAAAGTTACATTAACACATTAGTAATACCTCTCTAAAGTTACATTAACACATTAGTAATACCTCTCCAAAGGTTAAACGTTTTCACAATATATATATATATATACATATATATTAGGGCTGTCTCCGACTAAGGATTTGTATAGTCGACTTTGATTACTACCCCCCCCCCCCCCCCCCCCCCCCCCGAATGCAAAATAAAAAAATCTATATATTATAATCTTAAAAAAAAAATTTAATCATTCAATTTTTTTGGATCATTCCACGGCTGTGGGCGGTGCTTAATGTCTGAAGGAGTCGACTGAAGGCTTCTTGTCCTCTGCAAAAGCATGCAATTGGTTCCCTGATGGATACATCTTGATATTTGTCTAGTGTGTTCATTAGACGGGTGAAATCCTCTTTGAGTGCCTCTGTGCCCGTTTTCTTAGGCAGTTGGCCTGGCTGATATGTGCGCCATTAGAAGTAGCCACACTTCTAGACCTCTTTGATTTTGGAAAGAATAATAATTAAAAAAAAAGTTTATACTTTAAAAAAAAAAATTGCATTCGACTAAGAGGTTGGCAGTCGACTACGGCTCCTTTCGATCGATTAGTCGACTATTCGACTAGTTGAGGTCAGCCCTAATATACATTTTCTCTGCTCTGAGATTTGAAGTTTAACAAGATTCAAATGAGCATATCTTCTTCAAATATATTATGAGCCACAAACTGCTGGACACAGTCACACATGTTTCAAGTGGACACACAGTACCGACGCAGAAACACGGTTAACACTTACCGGCTGACTTGTACAAGAACAGCAAGAAGACGATGTTGAACATTAAAGAGATGAACAGGACAATGGACATGGCTACCCCTAGGAGAGACCGGAGACATTTCATCAGTCACACCCAACATTGTCACGTCGCCAACTACAGATTACAGATCTATGTAAATGGACTGCATTTATAAAGCGCTTTTACAATTTGTTCCTCACATTCACCCATTCACTCACACACCCGACGGCGGAGGCGACCATGCACGGTGCCAACCTGCTCATCGGGAGCAATCAGGGGTTAAGGGTGTTGCTCAAGAACACGTCCGACACATTGGAGGAGCGGGAATCAAACCGGGAACCTTCCGATTACCAGGTGACCACTCTACCTCCTGAGCCACTGTCGCCCCTCGTGTTAATAAAAAAAATATATATATATATTTTAGATGCAAAGCACCTCAAAGAGTAAACATCACAACTCAATCACTAACTCATGGTTAGCTAGCCTGGGAAGCCTAACCCTAACCTATCAAATATCTTAATGATTGATTGATTGATTGATTGAAAACTTTATTAACAGATTGCAGAAAGGGTACAATACAGTACGGCTCAATACACACAATTGTTAACACATTGGCGGCCACTTGGATGCGTCTAAAATCACTGTAGACGGCCAGCATATGTAAACAGACTTGCACAGTCCGTGGGGCTGTTTGTAGAGCTAAATCTATACTTTATAGTATTGCAATCTGTCCATTCTCATAAACCGTCCCTTCAAAATGGCTTAAAGAAATAATTTTTTCATCAATACGTTCCCATTTTATAGCGTCGTGAATATGAACTATATACAGCAATGTTCTGGGGTATTTCCTGGAAGGCGAGATATAGGATGCTAAGCTAATAACGTTAAATCAAATGGCGTTTCGGCTATACACAAGCTAGAGCTTGAGAGAAAATGGTGGTTTTTCAATGTATGTGATGTATAGATTGGGGAAAGATGGTAGCATCTAACGGTGCCAGGTCAGAGAGGGCAGAAATGTGTTTGGCTTAGCAGAGGTTGGTTCAGAGCGAGGGAACACCACACTGAGCAGGGTGTTTTGTTTTGCTGAAGACATAACACTGATAGCGAGAGCGAGGGAGAGGGGTTCATCTTAATGAAACAGTAGAAAACTGCATTTTAATGTGTGAAAGGTTAGCAGTTGTCATGACAACGCGGCACCTGACAACCAGAAAGGGGTGGGCTATCATAGTTATGATGAAGATCCTATAAAGCTGACAGTGGTTCCGGGTAGGGCAGACTAAAATCTGACTGAGACTAGGAGGGAAGGAAACCAGGAGAGACTCTTCCTCCTCCACCACGGAGGGGGGGGGGGGGAAGGGAGAATGCCACATCATCATTACAGTAGCTTCGGCTACCACGAGGATGGTCAGGCTAACGACCAGGCCTGACCACTATTGGACATAACAGCAAAAGGACGATAATCTGAACACACCGAAAGATCATTAGAATAGACTCTTCAAGGACGATACAATTTGATAACATCTGATAACATCTGATTATGAGGTTCTGTTTATAGCAATAAAACAACGCTTCTCCTCATAAGGTATTTCACGGTGTCGGAGTGTCGAATTCTTACGCAAGTGGAGAATTATTATGGTTTATGGATTGCACTAACGGGGGGGAGATAAGGATCTTATCTACCAGTATCGGAGACGTCAGGACCATTAAAAGTACACAACGCAGAGGAATTGGATGGAGGGCCAAACAGACGAAGACGTGATACTGGCCAGTTTGATCAGAATCTTACAGTTGATGCCGTTGGGACCCGGATTTGCAAGAGATTAAAACAACGGGAACAGTTGGTTGTTGATGACAGCCGGATTTGCAAGAGATAAGAACAACGGATAAAGACTTTTTCAATAATGGGGCGACAGTGGACAACAGTCATCAATGTGTGGGAGAATCATGATCGAAGCAAGGCCGGCCAGCCCTGGGAGAGAGCGTCGAGTCGAGCGGTCATGAGGCGAACCAGCGCTGTAGGGGAAACAGCGCTCCGATCAAAAATGTGAGTTCACTGTGCACACGGTTGTTTTGATCTTTTAAGCCAAATAAAAACGAACAGATAGTGAATCCGTAAACGTAAACATTTCTAGTTCGACAGAGAGAATGCCAGCTGTAATAATATGAGCAGAGAGCCATGGTGAAAATCGAGGGTGTTATCTACAGAGAATGAAAAGCAAACGAGGCAGGCTGCACAGTTTTGGTTTAAGGAGGGTAAATGTGAGATGAGGGGGCGCTTGAATCAGATCGAAAAATTGTTGATGGCGGGACTGTTTTCATAACA
The DNA here is from genome assembly GCF_963971535.1 of Notolepis coatsorum. Taxonomy (NCBI): domain Eukaryota; kingdom Metazoa; phylum Chordata; class Actinopteri; order Aulopiformes; family Paralepididae; genus Notolepis; species Notolepis coatsorum. Next base: position 114,763,949 of record NC_140178.1, on the reverse strand, counting down.
GAAGGAAAGTCGAAAGGAGATTGTACCAGTGTGTATTATGTCCGATCAGGCAAGAGTATTAGTCTGAGAAAGCGTCCCCTGATAATGGATAGGAAAGAGAGGAAAAACAGCGGTGTTTTCAGGCCTTGGAAGGAAGGGCAGCGGCCGTTTGTTGAGAGAGTAGCCATTTGCACCGAGTCAAAATGGCCGCAGAGCCACGAGGGGTTTAGAATCAGGAAGTGACACGTCACCTACAATCCTCTAGACTGAGTTTTGGCCGCCATCTAGGGGGGCAGTGGGATAATACAGGCAAATGGAGGAGTAGGTCGCCACCTAGTGGCGGAGGGGGGGGGGGTATTCCATTACCCATAGGGGAATATTTAGAGTTTAAGTTAATTAAGGAGTTTAATTTTTTCAAGATTACCAACTGCTTGTGTGTATACACGGTGGTGTATGTAGAACTTTGTAAAGGAACTCAAAGTGTGGTATAGAGCGACGGTGACAGCTCCAGGGCGACGGTAGACAGCCCCGTAGGGTATAGAGCGACGGTGACAGCTCCAGGGCGACGGTAGACAGCCCCGTAGGGTATAGAGCGACGGTGACAGCTCCAGGGCGACGGTAGACAGCCCCGTAGGGTATAGAGCGACGGACAGCTCTGTTGTATGTTAGATGATAGTACGAGTACATGTGAGTTAGGGGCAGGGAACCAACCTGCTCTGTTGTATGTTAGAGCGATGCTCGGTTGTGTGTTATTATCATAATAATAATATTGATATACAGGTTAATTGAATCGTTTATTATTGAATGGGTTAAATAAGAATTGCAGAGAGAGAGGAGATGCGGTTTATTAAATAAGTTTAATTATGAAATAAGAGGGAGTTCGATCTCCAGTGGGGCCTTCTCACACCTAATAAATAGGCAGAGTCTTGAGGGGACACGTCACCAGAAAGAACTGGCGCGCGCTGGGGGTCACCCGTGGGACAAACGTAGAGCGCCGAGTGGGTATCGTTTAGCTGCTGGTGTCACGCCGGAAGACAACAAAACAGGGAACAGCCCTGTAGGATTAGATATGGGTGTTGAGAAGGTGGGGGACTAATAGAGAACAAATAGCGCCATGGGCTGTAGGACACTCACACCGTCCAACAGTCTGAAAGGGCGTGGCCATGGCAGGGGCTTGCAGAGGGAAAAAATATATAGAGAACGAGCTGCAGGCCCAAAGCCACGGTAGACTAATAGAAAACACAGGGTCGAGTGTACAGAAAAACTGCCGGCGTGGTGTTTCTGCTTTCAGAGTCTGGAGAGGGCCGACGGCGGTGGAGATGAGCCTCAACCAAGATGACCGACGAGGCGGAGTCCAGCGGTCGCAGGCGGTGTTGCCCAGGGGAGAACGAGGCGGACATCGGAGGGGCCTTCCCGGCGGAGACGCTGTTTAGAGAGCGTTTTGAAACAACAGAGCACGGGCGGTGAATCATGGACAAGCAGGGACTTCCTTTCAGAGTCAATCAGGAGATCGAGAGACGAGACAACAGCGAGAAGTCCTGTGTTCATTGATTAGGAGTATGAGATATAAATGGAGGATTCATATATAAGATATATGTATAGAAGGATATATATATATATAGAAGGTAGATAAGAGGGAGAACAGTAGAACAACAGGATATAATTATTGGGAGCAGACAGGGGGGCTCCAATGGTTATGAGTCGTTGGATGTTGTTGGTTTTGGTGGTCGGTTTCGGTTCCCTTTGTGCACGAAGGGGGGCGCAAACAGACATCAGGCAGCAGGATCACTGGGTTGACCGTGGGCCGTCTTCGTTTCTTGTGCACGAGAGACGAGGTTGGTTTGCTTCAACCACAGGCTATTTTTGGCATAATTAATAAAAAAAACAAATAATGATTTATGATTCTGAAGGGGTGATAAGAATCAAGGGGGGATTGAGAGAAAATGGTGGTTTTTCAATGTATGTGATGTATAGATTGGGGAAAGATGGTAGCATCTAACGGTGCCAGGTCAGAGAGGGCAGAAATGTGTTTGGCTTAGCAGAGGTTGGTTCAGAGCGAGGGAACACCACACTGAGCAGGGTGTTTTGTTTTGCTAAAGACATAACACTGATAGCGAGAGCGAGGGAGAGGGGTTCATCTTAATGAAACAGTAGAAAACTGCATTTTAATGTGTGAAAGGTTAGCAGTTGTCATGACAACGCGGCACCTGACAACCAGAAAGGGGTGGGCTATCATAGTTATGATGAAGATCCTATAAAGCTGACAGTGGTTCCGGGTAGGGCAGACTAAAATCTGACTGAGACTAGGAGGGAAGGAAACCAGGAGAGACTCTTCCTCCTCCACCACGGAGGGGGGGGGGGAAGGGAGAATGCCACATCATCATTACAGTAGCTTCGGCTACCACGAGGATGGTCAGGCTAACGACCAGGCCTGACCACTATTGGACATAACAGCAAAAGGACGATAATCTGAACACACCGAAAGATCATTAGAATAGACTCTTCAAGGACGATACAATTTGATAACATCTGATAACATCTGATTATGAGGTTCTGTTTATAGCAATAAAACAACGCTTCTCCTCATAAGGTATTTCACGGTGTCGGAGTGTCGAATTCTTACGCAAGTGGAGAATTATTATGGTTTATGGATTGCACTAATGGGGGGGAGATAAGGATCTTATCTACCAGTATCGGAGACGTCAGGACCATTAAAAGTACACAACGCAGAGGAATTGGATGGAGGGCCAAACAGACGAAGACGTGATACTGGCCAGTTTGATCAGAATCTTACAAGCTGAAACTCAAAATGCTTATTATCGGTATCATGGTCCACCATGAATGCATGAAAGGGGGGGGGGGGGGGGGGCGGGGGGGATGTCGTTTCTGATGATTGATTACTAATAACGGCATTAGCCTCATTAGCCTCATTCACTGATCGGCTGGTCGGCTATCAAAGCAAGGCCCGATCGGGCTGTAATTTACGTGAAAAAGCTCTTACCATGGGCCGGTTGGATCCCAAAAAGGTTTTCCCAGTTATCGATCGCCATCTGGTAGATCGTTTTGTCCATTGGCTGATGCTATATTCCATTACTGCATGCTGAATTCAGCGTCCCAAAAAGTATTCCAAGCTACATGCTACAGGCATAGCTTCAGGCTAACAAAAAAGTCCACCTGCAACAGGGAACACTGCATTATCGAGACAGCGCCCCTACGAGGATCTGGCCGGTAATGCACTTTTCCGAATCCCAAGAGTAAGGTAAATCTGCAGTGCCGCTTGGTCACATTGAGTAGCATATTACAATGGAATAAAATCCAAAACAACCTTACAAGCGTTGGATCCGAAACACGTATATATGTGGTTGGCCACAAATGTGTTAATGCGTGGCAGTGCATAGCCGTATCCCGGAACCAGCGTGGCAAAGAAAGAGTTAAGGAGAGGAGAGGAAAGGATGAGATTAATGGTAGGTGATTCTAATGAGTCAAAAAGACACCTACCTCCTCCACTTTCTGTAAAATGATGTTCTGTAGGAGAAAAAACAAAAATGCATTCATTATTATACCAGTTCAGACACTAACTTCCCCAGTCCCAATATGTGGTCAGATGCATTCTAAGGTTTAACGATAATATACAAAAACCAGTTAAATTCAGTTATTTTTTGTCTTGCACAAATGTATTTAGCTTGATAATAATAGACCTCTCAAGTGTTGTTGTAATTTAGAAAAACAAGAACACCACAACACAATAGCAACAACAACCACAACAACAACACCAACAAGAACAACAACAACCACAACAAAAACTTATTATCATTATCATACTGGCCATCGCGTCTCGCTCTTCGCCATTATGAGATATCTCTTATCTCCTAGCACCTACTGTGCTCACGAACAAACAATTGCACTCACATGCACGTGACCAGGCCACGCCCCCGTGGTCTACTATATGACGCCGGACATGGTCACACTCTACCTTCCTCTTTTTTGTTTCCAACACGGACATAGCAGTGCATTCCGTGAACTAGCTGTTATGAAACGCAGGGAGAAATTACACAATGTTGGGTTTTCGCCGGAGGTTCACCAGCCCCTGGAATCTTCTCGGCACATACTAACAGCGCATCTGTTAGCAGTCGAGCTATGTTGCGCACAGGTAGGCCTGCGTTGTCAGGCATTGATACTAGCATGAGTAATACTGCTCGTTGTCCCGTGAGACAGCCGTGTGATGTATTGGCGCGAGGGGCAGGATATTTGGGAAAACATGGTCGTCATGACTCTGTTTTGGGTGTTTTCCCAACTATCCTAGTGCGCGCGGCTAATGCTAATGCTACAATGCTGGGTCTCCGTTATTTGTTCCCCGCCGAGGGCTGTCTTTACTAAAAGGTCTTCCCTCCTCTTAACCATTCATGCTGACGGTCAATCGGTGTCTAATGTTGGGGGTTTAACGGGGGCTTGTTTACCATTTTCATGGGTGGATGGGCTGAGGCTCAGGGCTGGTGTGCTTTTTGTGAATCTACGAATTGTGTGCGGGACTGGTGTTTTTCTCTGGTCTGCATCCCCTTAACAATTGTGTGTATGGGCTAACCCATTCTGCAGTGTGTTCGTGGAGTTTTTGTTCATTTATTCATTTACCCCTTCATGGGTGCACACCACAGTGGAGGTTGCTGCATGCCTACTAGTGAGGCAGTGCTTCACTAGTAGTAGTCTTTTGTCTGCAGCCACCACTGGTGCTCCGTGCTTGTGAAGCAGGTCCTTTGCCTCTGACATGGTGGAACGGTGTCCCGCCCGGCCAACGCCATGAGGCGAGTCGGCCCGGCAGGTGGCTGGTGGGCTGTTAAAGCCTATACCGCCGCGGTATAGAATTAGCAGCGACTGGCAACATTGTTCGAATTGCTGTTTTTTCTGTCAAAAATGGTGTCGGGTGGTGGGGCCTTAGGGCCAGCCGACGTCAAAACATCGCGCAAGGTTTTGAGGTTATTAGCTTTTGACCTAGCCGCAAGCCATAACCGCAGGGAGGGCTAGGATGCTGCCAACGCTTGTTCACAGACATCTTTGGTTGGATCAGTCTCCCCTTGAGGAGGAGAGAAGGGTTTTCCCTCCTCAGGGCTCCCCTCTCCGCAGAGGGACTTTGGTCTTTCCGCAGGAGCGCGGGCGGTTTTTGACCTAGGCCCCACACCGCATCACACTGTGCAGCCAGAGGTGAGGGTGCGGCCTCGCCAGCGGCTGTGGCGAGGCCCCCGACCAGCGGCCATGTTTCCCCCGCCTGAGGTATCCTGGACACAAAAACAACAGGTGATCACAAGGCTGACAGCCTTGGCGGCAGAGGGATCGGCTACATTAGATGAGCACGCCCTAAAAAACGTCGCTGTCTAGCTGTGTCTAGCTCACTCTCCGGTCACTCCCCCCCCCGATACCAGCGGGATACGGGCTCTGATTTGTTTCCTTTGGCTGCGGGCCGCGTGCTTTCAGTGAAGCACAAGCGGCCCCACGTTTCGCTTCTCATGGGGACAGGTGCTGACACCCAGTTGCTGGCTAGGCCTGGGTTTGTCCATGAGAATGCTGTGCTGTCAAACGGCTCCCACGCCACACGTTCTGCGTCTGTGTTTGGTGAGCCTGGTGTTGTGTCTGTCAACGACGAAGGTTGTCAGCGGGGGAACTCGAGGCCCAGGGGGTCGCAGCGTGAGTTCCCCCAGCCCCGCCCTCGCCAGGCCGGGTATCACGTTAGTGCCTCCCACGGCCGGAAGACCGGCGGTGGTCAGTCAGGCGCGTGTGATTTGGGTGGTAGTAATATCACTGCAGGGCTACGGTGTGTAGGAACCCACCCTATCGGGCAGTGTGGGGACTAGTGATGTGACGATTCATCGATTTGCATCGGTGCGCCGGCATACACGTTCACGATGCAAGTGCACCGGTGGAATAAGTCCGCGTCGGCAAAATGTCAGGCTGAACTCGCGATGCATCTTGTTGTAGCGTCTTTGCATCGGTCAAAAACCGATGCATTGATATAATTTCCTCTCATCCACTTGTCAGCAGTGCACTGTGACTGCACACACACACACAGCAGATACTATTGCTTTGCTACTACATAAGGCGAGAGCCGCGTCACAGTTATCAACAAACAGTGGAAGTCGAGGAGACATGAATAGAATTGCTCAACATGCTAACGCTAGTAGCCTCTGGCTAACGCCAGTTAGCCGTTCAGCTAACGCTAAACTAGTGTCTAACTAAAGTGACTCTGCAACACCAGTAACATTAGTGAGGAGGGGGGGGGGGGGGTATATTGAAGGCGCTTGACAACAGGGGTTCAAAGATAACTTCACATTTATTGGTTATTAATTTCTTAATTATATCGCTTCATGCAATCCATCCAGCCTGGCTCCATGTTGTTGACATAATGCTACGGTCGGAAAGTATAGACGGCGCATCCTAGTGACCTAGTCTAGTGTGTGACATCATCAACTGTCGACGGCCGCTCAGACGGGGAGGGTCTCTCTCTCTCTCTCTCTCTCTCTCTCTCTCTCTCTCTCTCTCTCTCTCTCTCTCTCTCTCTCTCTCTCTCTCTCTCTCTCTCTCTCTCTCTCTCTCTCTCTCTCTCTCTCTCTCTCTCTCTCTCTCTCTCTCTCTCTTGTGTTTTTAGCTAAAGTGGATAGAAAAGACAGTTTATGCAAAAGTCTTCTTAGGCACCCAAGAGTTTTTATATAAATTGTCTTACAGTAGATTCTTTTATTTTTAATAATAATATAAGCTACATATAAGGAATACAACCAAATCCTCTGTCATACCATAAAATTGTATTATTTATTATTATTATTATTTTGCATCGTGTTGAATCGCATCGTATCGCCCCGAATCGCATTATGTTGAATCAAATCGTATCGAATCGTATCGTATCTCAACAGGGGGTGAATCATATCGCATCGCATCGCCCGGTGCTTCAAATGTATCGTTAATGTATCGTATCGAGATGCACATCGCATCGGCCTCAGTGAGGAGATGCACATCCCTAGTGGGGACCACACGCCTTGCATGTCCAGCTGCAGAACAGATCCTCAGCGGTCCATGCCGGGGAGATGTTCAGTGGGGGAGCTTATGTCACCCAGTGTGATGTCAGTTTCCCCCGTATCAAACCGGCCCTTTCTGTCGGGGTCCCCCCTTGGGTGCGATTGCCTCGTTGGTAGTGTCAGGGTGCGATATCCCAGCTCCGTGAGACGCCCTGCTTGCACGGTTGGCGAGTCCAGGGTTGACAACGCACAGCGGGTTGTCCATACTGGACCTGTCCCATGAACGTTTCAAAATGTTGACCGTCTCCCACCTGTTAGATGCTGTCAGGTGGGGGACTTGTTCACGTCCATAGACCTGTAGGATGTGTATTCGCATCCCGATCTTCCATCCTAGGGCTTACCTACACTTCCTTTGCAGGGCTTAGCGTACGGGTACCAGAGGCTGCCGTTCGGCTACTCTCTGGCTCCCCGCATTTTCACCAAGTGCGTGGTGACTGCGCTGGGGCCTCTATTGATTGATTGATTGAAAAGTTTATTAACAGATTGCAGAATGGGTACACTACAGTACAGCTCAAAACATACAATTGTTAAGGGGATGCAGACCAGAGAAAGACTTTCGTCTTGTTTACATCAGGGTCCCCCCTATGTCGGGTTACGAATTGTATTCTACCCTGGACGACGTTCTGGTCCTTGGCCGGTCAGGGTAGATCGCCAGGTCTCATACCAGGCAGGTGGTGTCTCACCAGCCTGGGTTTTAATGTAGACTGGAAGTGGAGTACTCCTCTTCCCAGTCAATGGGTGGAGTACTTGGGCTTTTTTCTAAGCTCAAGGTCTATATGGGCATCCCTCTCAGAGCGGCGGAGAGTGGATGGTTCTCGGCGCGCTCGGGAGGTTCCGTCCTAGGCCGGTTACGGCGCTGTCCGTGATTCGCCTGCTGCTGTGGTCCCTCTTGGCCTCCTCTTCATGAGGAGGATAGAGAGGTGTTTTTTTCCAGTATGGAAATGGACCCGGTGAGGGACATGTGGAAGCGGCTGAAGGTTCCCATGTCAGTACTGGGGGACCTCATCCTCTGGGGAGGGCCTGGTGCCCTCACCAGCGGGGTCCCCGTGAGAAGCGGGCTGTCACGTGTCACAGTCTTCACCGACGCCTCCCTCATGGGATGGGGGGGGGCGTGTCGGGCCAATGCAGTAGGGGGCAGCTCCATGCTGCCCGGTCTGCGCTACATTCAATGTGTTGGAATTGAAGGCTGTCCTTCTGGTCCTCAAACGGCTCTGCCACCTTGTGGTGGGCAGGCATGTTTTGGTCAGGACGGACAACACAACGTCAGCGTCGTATATTGTCAGACAGGGAGGAGTGTGCTCCCCCAGTCTGCACCGGGCGGCGGCCGGGCTCTGGGCGTTCTCCATCTGCGCTGCCTGAGGGCTCTCCACATCCCCGGCAGGGTGAATGTGGGTGCAGGTGTGATGTCGCGGGGTGGTCCTCACCTTGACGAGTGGGGACTACGGCCAGACATAGTCGGGCAGGTCTGGGACCGATTCCGTGGCCGTCCGGGATTCTGTACGCATTCCCCCCCTTACGCCTGATAGCTCAGCTGTTGGGGCAGGTAAGTCGGGAGCGCAGGACTTGGCCGGGGCTCAGCTGTGTGGTCCCCGGCCCTGATTCAGCTCTTGGTGGCCCCGCCGTGGCCTGTTCCGTGGTCACTGCGGGCCCTCTCTCAGGCACGCGGAACTCTGTTCTGCCTCCTGTTCTGGGGCAGCCTCTAGGCTTGGCTGCTGATAGTGTGAATCTGGTGGGGATGCGTCTTGACTATTCTGTAGTTAACGCTATCCGGTACGCGCACGCTCCTACCTCTACCGCGGCTTATGCTGGGGAGTGGCGTATGGTCGAGTGTGGGGGCAGAACATTGTTCAGCCACCCTCTCGTGGAACATTCCTGCTTGACGTTCGGCGTCTCAAGCCTGTGGAACGTTCTCCGTCTCCGAGTGGGACCTCCAATTGGTCCTGGGCCGGTTGTCAGAGGCCCCGTTTGAGCCTCTTGAGCGAGCAAGCGCCATTGTATCGGCTGTCTTTTAAGATCGCGTTCCTTTTGGCCATCACCTCCGCTAAGCACGTGGGTGAGCTGTGTGCTCTCTCGGTGCGGCCTGAGTGCCTGTCTATTCGGCCGATAGCGGTGCGACTCTGAGGCCTAATCCAGTCTTCGTGCCAAAGAATATCCGGAGCTCTTTTCACTCCAGGGATATTGTGGTTCAGGCGTTCGTCCGCCTCCTCACGCTAGTGAGTTGGAGGCGGGCCTTCACCTGTCGTGTCCTGTCCGTGCGCTGGGGGTTTACCTCAGGACTCGGGCTCTCGGGGCTTCCGTTCAACTGTTTGTTTGTTACGGTGGCCCTTGCGCGGGTGAGGCGCTGTCCAAGCAGCACCTGTCACATTGGCTGTGCGGGGGCGTTGCCTTTTGCTGCACATTGGCTGGACAGGTCCCCCCTTGGGCTGCTGCCCTGTTAGGGGGGGCTCGGTAGAGGACATCTGTGCTGCGGCCTCCTGGTCCTCCCCGGGTCCCTTCGTTAAGTTTTACCTCGTAGACATGACTGGGGTTCTGTCTCCCAGGCGGTTCTGAGGTCTGGGACCTCTCCTGCGTCCCGCCATTTGGTGGGCTAGCAGGGGTGTGTAGGTGTGTGCCACGGGGTGATGTGTCACACGTGGTCCCGCCTGTGCTGTGCGTTTTCAGGGGTCTCTGGTTCCCCCTTTTTTCGCACTTTGGTGGAGTTGACTGCCTCCCCCCCTTCGTTAGGACGGGCGGGTGGACGGGACTCCCCTCCTCCCTGGTTGGGGCTTACGGGCCCTCAGGGGGTACACTTGTCGGGCCACGCGTCTGCTCTGCCCCATATCTCATAATGGCGAAGAGTGAGACGCGATGGCCAGTATTTGATTTTGATTTTAAATCTTTATTTCGAACATGCAATGAATACAAACAAACAATAACAAAAGCAAAACAACTCAATCTACATGTTCGAAAAGGAGTAGGAAGTAGTTAGTATGATAATATAACGAAATGTTATCCTATAACCTAGTTATATGAATACTGGCTGAGTGTCTCGCTCTTAGCGCCCTGAGGTCCCTTGGTTGGGTTTTCAGTGTTGGAAACTTTTTTCTGAGGAAGGTAGAGTGTGACCATGTCCGGCACCATATAGTAGACCGTGGGGGCGTGGCCTGGTCACGTGCATGTGAGTGTAATTGTTTGTTCGTGAGCACAGTAGGTGCTAGGAGATAAGAGATATCTCATAATGGCGAAGAGCGAGACGCTCAGCCAGTATTCATATAACTAGGTTATAGGATAACCTTTCGTTTTCCTTTCCCGTTTATCTGTCAGTTTGTAGTATATTACTACAAAGTAAAGTACCTACAGAGGTAAGGTAATGTTTTACAGGAGGATTACACGTTTTGCTAACTAACCAGAGCCACGTTTTGTTAAACCTTTATTCCATTCACACCTAGGAGCTGCCCAGTACAACCACAGTCTGATACTGTTGACCACTAGGAGCTGCCCAGTACAACCACAGTCTTACACTGTTGACCACTAGGAGCTGCCCAGTACAACCACAGTCTGACACTGTTGGCCAGTAGGAGCTGCCCAGTACAACCACAGTCTTACACTGTTGACCACTAGGAGCTGCCCAGTACAACCACACTCTGACACTGTTGACCACTAGGAGCTGCCCAGTACAACCGCAGTCTGACACTGTTGACCACTAGGAGCTGCCCAGTACAACCACAGTCTGATACTGTTGACCACTAGGAGCTGCCCAGTACAACCACAGTCTTACACTGTTGACCACTAGGAGCTGCCCAGTACAACCACAGTCTGACACTGTTGGCCAGTAGGAGCTGCCCAGTACAACCACAGTCTTACACTGTTGACCACTAGGAGCTGCCCAGTACAACCACACTCTGACACTGTTGACCACTAGGAGCTGCCCAGTACAACCGCAGTCTGACACTGTTGACCACTAGGAGCTGCCCAGTAGAACCACAGTCTGACACTGTTGACCACTAGGAACTGCCCAGTACAACCACAGTCTGACACTGTTGACCACTAGGGGCTGCCCAGTACAACCACAGTCTGACACTGTTGACCACTAGGAGCTGCCCAGTACAACCACAGTCTGACACTGTTGACCACTAGGAGCTGCCCAGTACAACCACAGTCTGACACTGTTGACCACTAGGAGCTGCCCAGTACAACCACAGTCTTACACTGTTGACCACTAGGAGCTGCCCAGTACAACCACAGTCTGACACTGTTGACCACTAGGAGCTGCCCAGTACAACCACAGTCTGACACTGTTGACCACTAGGAGCTGCCCAGTACAACCACAGTCTGACACTGTTGACCACTAGGAGCTGCCCAGTACAACCACAGTCTGACACTGTTGACCACTAGGAGCTGCCCAGTACAACCACAGTCTGACACTGTTGACCACTAGGAGCTGCCCAGTACAACCACAGTCTGACACTGTTGACCACTAGGAGCTGCCCAGTACAACCACAGTCTTACACTGTTGACCACTAGGAGCTGCCCAGTACAACCACAGTCTGACACTGTTGACCACTAGGAGCTGCCCAGTACAACCACAGTCTGACACTGTTGACCACTAGGAGCTGCCCAGTACAACCACACTCTGACACTGTTGACCACTAGGAGCTGCCCAGTACAACCACACGCTGACACTGTTGACCACTAGGAGCTGCCCAGTACAACCACAGTCTGACACTGTTGACCACTAGGAGCTGCCCAGTACAACCACAGTCTGACACTGTTGACCACTAGGAGCTGCCCGCTACGAGGACGCTGGTGCCATCGCTACGAGGACGCTGGTGCCATCGCTACGAGGACGCTGGTGATGCCGCTACGAGGACGCTGGTGATGCCGCTACGAGGACGACAATACACACCAAAAGGATTCTTAAAGGTTCCTAGGGTATTTAAAGGTGAGGATCGAGTTTTGTCTGAAGAGAGCTGTACAATCTTTTGTACCATTGTATTATTGATATTGCAATCCTTTCAGTAGAACTTGGAAAAGAAACATTTAGTTTGGACATCTTCGTTGAACTCTACCCATCAGAACCAGTGTTTATTTTTGGGGGGGGGGGGGGGGGGGGGCAATGGCCACTGGAATAATGTAGTTTTTCACATTCATTTTGCAACAATGAACAACATTGAAATGTATCAAACAATTTTAATGTCCCTTTTTTTCTTAACTTTTCTTCATTTTTTGTGAAGAATGAGAATGTTCCTCGAACTCTTCATTAGGAATGAAAAGTGTTCATCCCAAGGGGATCAATAAAGGAATATCGTATCTTATCTTAGTTCTCTTCCTTTGTCCCATTTTTTTTGGGTGACAACGGATGAAAAAAATAAAAATACAGTTAAATAATAAAACAAATATAATGCACTGAAATTAAAATACAATTAGATTAAATAAATTAAATAAAATAAAGTGTGCATGCTAGCGCCCTCCTCTTATCCTTTTAACCCTTCAGCTAAAGTCTGACCTTTCATGTTTGACATATTCTGTCCATTTCGTCCAAATCTGGTAGAATTTTTCCAGTTTGATTCTAATTGAGAATGACATTTTTTCCATTACATATCATGAATTACATCTATCAAGTCTTCAATTGTGGGAGTCTCTGGTTTTAACCATCTTCTCGTGATAGCCTTCTTGTTTGCTATCCAAAGCATCTTGATCAATTTCATATAATTGAAATCCCATTTTTCTAAGGAGATGTTCCCTAGGTACAAGGTGTCGAAATCAAAGGGGATGTCAATCTCAAAAATGGCTTCTAGGTTCCTGTGTATCTCTAGCCAGTATGGAGCCAAACGTCTGGCATTCCCAAAATACATGTAAATGATTGGCTTCTATGGATCCACAGGATGTCCAACACCCGCCCCGATTCCTGTCGTGGGGTGATAAAGAACCTTACTAGGTTTTTCCAACCAAATTCTCTCCAGTTATTGGAGCATGTTGTATCCCATTGTTGTATACATAAACGATCCCATGCATCCTCTGAGATTGACATATTACATTCCTTCTCCCATTTCTCCTTTATATACATTGTGTTGGTTGAATTCAATTTGGCCTGACAGAGCCCAACATATATTCGAGAGACGAACTTCTTACACTTTGATGATCTGCACGCTGATGTGTAAACACATCCATAATTACTGATTCTCCCATATCTAATTCTCCATCTATAGCTTTTGATTAAAATAGTGTCGTACCTGCAGGTACCTAAAGAAATAATTTTGTTCTAATCCGTGTAATCTCGGTAGAGATTCAAAGCTCTGGAAAACCCCTTTGAGAATGAATGAGGAGTAGTTTGTGAGACCTTTCCTTATCCATCCTTTAAATCTCGCATCGGTTCTGTTGGGGGGAGAAGTCTCAATCATATGCACACCATCTCAGCTTTCTGAGAGGACCCCTCACTCCACACGTCCTTATCGTGTCTTGCCAGATTCTCAGAGCTACATTAATCCAGGGGTTGTTTTTCTTTATCATATTGTCTATTAATCCGCTGTCTGCCACTATAGCTAGTAGTGGAACCCCTTCCGCTATTTCACATTCAATTTATTTCCATCTTGCTGAAAACGATGGAGCACACAGCACACCAGCATACTATTGGCCTCAGTTGGGCTGCATAAAAATAGTCCCGTAGGCATTTTATTTTTTATTTATTTATTTATTTCGCACCATTTCAGCAAAACAGTAAAAACATTGACCATGACAGAAAGTGTATAAAGGTGCTGAGTAGCGGCAAGAGACCCAGATGGGCCTATACAGGGCCTCAACTCATTAAATCATTGGATTAAAAAAAGAATAGACACAAAAACAAAAGTAAAGTGAAATAAGTTCATAAAACAATTTTCATAATGTAAGATAATAGGATAATAATAATAATGATAACAATAATAATCAAAGTAATAATAATGATAACAAAAACAACAACATTAAAGGGGAACTATCTTATAAAATGGCCTTTTTCAGTGTTTAGCATTGTTTCCTAGCTATGTGGACTTATATTAATAGGATCTATGTCTCTAATTCTCATATTGGCGCATTCTTCCAATTCTCCTCTCACAATATTCACCCTCACTGAACTGAGTCATCTGAAAATGTGCATATCTGTGATGTCAGAGATTTCTCAGCTGCATAATAATGTGGCAGTTGGTGTGGCAGTTGGCACCAGGCCACACAGTGGTTGGAGCCCAGCCTCAAAACGGCTTAAGATCTTGAGGTAGAAAAATGCTGTTTTTGAGTACTTGATTAGAAATACAAAACAATGCTTTTTTTTTTAAATAAAACTTACATAGGTATTCCATAGACTCACAGGAATTGTGTAAAAGTGCCCAAATAGTGAAAGAAATAGTCAAATAGTTCCCCTTTAATAATTAGTCTAAACAAATTAACATGAAACTGTAAAACAAAGTGACATTAATGGTTTTATGAGATTGAAACTATTCATTCCCGTAGGCATGGTAGACTTATTCCCCCCTTTTCTTTTCTTAGTAGTGTTGTATATCTGATTCTGGGTTTTTTCCCTTGATATTAATCTATCCACTCTAAAAAAAAATATCGTGGGTATCTCCACCAGGGGCGGATTTAGGATTGTAGGAGATCCGGGGCTTAGCCCGGACAGGTGCACGGATTTTTTTTACTTCGACACCACAACCTTTAACTTATACCACCACCTTAAAGCGGACAAAGGGCACTAGAGAACACTTAAATTCACACCCTTTAATTAATGAAGCAAACTATAATAATTTATAATAATAATAATTATTATAATACACTGCGTTTGTATAGCACCTTTCATACAAGAATTGCAGCTCAAAGTGCTTCACAGCAGTACAAAAAAACAGACATAAAATGAGCACAACATTGGCAGATCAAGAGCAATGCATAAAGTGCAGACATAAAGCATAAAATAGATAGCAGTAAAATAGACAAAGTCAAGGTAAGACATAGAACATTAAATCACATCGTTTTTCATATTAGGATCTAAGATCTAGGGTTAACTCGCCGAACGTTGAGGGCCAGGACCCCCGAAAACCAGAGTATAGTCGGGGCTTCATCGTTGTTTCTTTTATTCGATATTTCCATTCATAAAGACATGCCGGCAGCCTGTGTTATCACTGGGGATGGGTCTGAGATCTCAAAAGTCCAATACCGCCGCCTAACACCTTGCGGCCGCTATTGCACTCCATTTGAAACGATGTGGCTTGGTGTCTGTCATTTTGGAAATGACACCAGACCACCCTGAAACTACACTCATATTCACGACAGTATAAAACGGAAATGTATGGATGGAAAAATTATCTGTTTTTTGCATCTTGACCGGAAGAAACTCAATGACAATTGACTATATTATTAGATCCATAGCTATAATATATAATATAGCTTTAGGCCTGCAAACACAGCCACGTATCCCCATGTTAAAAGGCGCTGGTAAACAGTAAACAGCGCCATCTGGCACTGAAAGTGTTAATATGCATCTTTGTTTACGGTTTGATTATCACTGATACAAAGTAAAATAGTTAGTAAAATAGAATAAAAATAATGCAATAGTGCATTGCAATAAAATAGTTATCATCGTATTTTTTCGGGTGGCCGGTAAGGAGTGCATTACAGTAGTCGAGTCAGCTTGAGATAAAGGCATGGATCTGGTTTTCAGCGTCCTTTTGATTTATAAATGGCCGTACTTTAGCTATCTTTCTAAGGTGGAAGAATTATGTTTTTGTCAACTTGTTGATTGTGATTTAAAGCTTAGGTCTGAGTCTACCATAACACCAAGACTTAACTCACTCAAATACAGTTAGCAGCTGGATAGACTACAGATGGAAATGAGCTTCTGCTAAATCTGGTGCAAACATATTTTCATGTAACAATGATTAATTGTCAAAAAAGAAAAAAAAAAGGAAAGAAATTATATATATATATATTTTTTTTTAAATAGATTCGGGGCTTTTCAGAAAACATTCGGGGCTTGAGCCCAAGTAGCCACCCCCTAGCCCCGCCCCTGATCTCCACTGGGAGGGTATGGAACAAGTATAACAATCTCGATAGTATATTCATCTTAATTGAGTCCACCCTGGAAGGGGATCAGGCTCCATCTTAAACACTTTGGCTGCCATGGGTTAAATTAATGATATACCATAGATTGCCAGCGCTATTTGTCTATGGAGAAAGTCCCCTTCTTTGCAGGGCTATAACTTTTTAAATTCTATTGCTACATTGCCATTATTAGGGCCCATTCAAAGTCCTATATGTATTGTTCATTGTGTAGCAACGTTAAACTTTTTCATTCACATATTCATAGTAAAGTATGGTCTAATGTATAAGTATGTTTTCATCTCTTTCTGCAACTTTCTCCAGAACGTGATATATAGCCCCAAATGCATTATATTGATGATGAAATACAGTTTGATGGCAATCAGCGCGATATAAAAAATTCCAACTAGACGTACTTCTAGAAGTTACTACACGTCATCTGATGTTGACCGGATGGGCGAGGGGGCGTTTATAATTCCGTGGGCAGCGTTATACCAATCATCTAATGTGGGTCAAATGTTGATAAAAGCAGTTAGTATCGAAGATGGTAACGTTACACGCTGAAACTCACCCCAGTCTCCGCGCGCCGTTGGGCGATCATCGTCGAGTAGAAATTTTATCATTATGGGATATATTATTACCCGGTCCATCTCCAGCTTGTATAATGGTATATACGTCCAAATCATGTTGTTTATCGAGTTATTGGCAATCGATCGCTATGTAGAGTGACGAGCTAGAATGCCGGAACCTATCCCGAGTGGCCGGAAGCAATACGGACATGTAGCACAACCTCCACTGTGCTTCCTGTTAAGCGGTTGCGCGATCGGCCACCAGATGGCGCTCCTGAACCGCCAGAGAGCTCAGTGGGTCCTGCTGGTGGTTCTCAGACCAGCGGAGGGACATTATGGATCAGATCGCAGATTTTTGAAATATTGATATAAGGACGCTGTACAGCGTCCCCCGGCAACTTTAGCATCGCCAGCAATGACGCTGTAAAGCGTTTTTAGGCAGTCAAAGTGTTAATATATCTGACTTTAATCTGTTATTCAAGGGTACGTAGTTGAGGTTAAATAACCTCGAGACATCTCTTGGCAGGCTCACCCCCAGGTAATGTAATGAGTCAACTTCCCATTTAAATGTATATTTCTCTCTAATATTGTTGGGGGGGGGGGGGGGGGTTGTAGTTAAACGTAAGTATTTGGGTCTTCTGGATATTTAATTTGTAGCCTGAGAGTGTCCCATATTCTTCTAGCAAGTTAAATCGTTTTGGAATTGTCTGAGTGGGTTGGGTCAGGTATACCTCCATGACATCATCCGCGAAAAGACTGGGCTAGATCCACAAAGAATGGATTGCACGGAGCAAGTTGCACCCTTACAATTCATTTCTCTGGTCTGCATCCCCTGAACAATTGTGTGTATTGAGCCGTACTGTATTGTACCCATTCTGCAATCTGTTAAATACAATTTTCATTCAATCAATCAATCTGCACAGTGATTGATTGAATGAAAAATGTATAGACATACCGACATATAGATAGGACTGTGATCAGAGAGAGCGATTGGGCCTATGTCACATTTACTTATTCTGTGTAGGTATTTTTTTTAACTAAAGAAATAATCTATTCTCGCGTATACTGCGTGTGGGGCAGAATAATGTGTGTAGTCCCTACTGGTTGGGAATAGTTCTCTCCAAACATCTATTATTCCTAATTCTTTCATCAATACTTTTAGTTTCCTCATCGTGGGTCTCGACTCTGTGTTACCGCTGGAAGCATCCATTCTTGGGTTCGATTCATCGTGTATTACCATAAAATGGGAACAGCATTTGGTTTCCTTAGTCGTCGTCTAGCTTTAATCCGTTCCCAAACCAGGTCAAACCACTCTTGGTTCTGGAGCTGAGAAATTTGACCAGAATTGATCTTGGGTGGGCGTCTGCTGGCGGCTGCGGGCCAGTTGACCGGTGGGTTGACCGGTGGGCTCTCTCTATCTGTATATTCGCTGTTTCGGGTATCAATCAATCAAATCAAATTTATTTATATAGCACATTTAGACATGACACTTGTCAACCAAAGTGCTTCACATATAGAATAAACACGTTTTTTTTTTTTTTTAACAACGGTTAGACAAGGAAACAAAACAACACGTCAACAAGCAAGGCAAGAGTCAGAGTGAGTCAGGGAAGGCCAGGCGGTATAGGTGGGTTTTGAGTTTTGATTTAAAAGACTCGATGGAGGGGGCAGATTTAATGGACATGGGGATGTGTAACGACCCCAGACCCAGCCCTTTGTGGGCCTGTTATGATCAGAAAGACATTGGACATTCCCTACCTCCTGTCAGTGGTCTCATGGCGCACTCTAGTGGGCACCATCAGACGGTGCAGGCGTCCATTTTGTCTGTTCTCACAAATGTGCTTAATGTAATTAATTGTTGAGTAATGTAATTTCATTGTGTGTGTTGTTGACCTTCCCTTACCTTGTGTGATGTGGTTCCCCTGTTTTGGTTTTGTGTTTGTGAGATTGCTTTGGTGTTTAGTTGGTGTTAATTGTTTCTATGTTTTAGACTGGCCTGCCAGGTGTTTTCAATCATGATTAGTCTAGGTATTTAAGTGCGTGTCTTTCTCTCCTCGTCGTGGCGTCATTTCCTCCAGTTCCTCGGTGTTCCCCTGCTCGTCGTGTCTCCTGTCTTCTCCCATGCTTTGCTGTCTTTGTTTTGAGTCATTGTAAGTAAGCTTAGTATTCCGTTTTGTGCATCTTTGTTTTCTCGTTTTCCCAGTTCGTTTTGTATGTTGTGCCAGCGCTGCGTTGCCCTTTGTTTTGTTTGTCCCGGTATTATCATTCATGCTCCAGTTATTCTCTAATAAATAGATCCCAGTATCTGAGAAGAGCAACTGCCGTCTCCGTTTCCTCCATTCATCAGTCATTGTCCGCAGTATTGGGTTCTCTCTCCTCTCCACACTACCCCCATTCGTAACAGGGATGCTGTTCCAGAGGTCAGGGGCTGCGACCGCAAAAGCACGCCCCCCCCTAGACTTGAAATTAGACCTACGGGTGGTTAAGGGCCTTTTCTCACTCACCCTATTAGTTTCTATTTCGTTCCGTTCTGCCCGTTCCGAGATCTGATTCGAACTCCCCCCCCCCCTCTCCTCCCCCCTCTAGTTTGTGTACACACTTCAGTCTGGGTGCGCTCTGGGTTTTGTTTACGGTTTGCGTTTTGAGCTTGTAAGCTTGCCGTAGTCGATGATGTCACGCTCGAAATGTAAACACAGGAAGTGTGTTAACACGGAGATTGGAGAATGGATGTTGATATAAAGAGACAAATAACTAATAAATATGAAGTTATATTTGAACCTCTGTTGTCAAGACGTTATGTCAGCACCAGGCGCCACGCCCGTGAAAAGGTACAAGCTCGCAAAGCCACACCCCCCGTTCTCCCGGGACCGACCCCGAAACCACCTCTGCCAGCTGATCCCGTTCAGCGGGGGGTGAAACGATTCAGCGCCGTCTCGCACCCCAAAAGGGGTGAGTGAGAACACTGCCCCCGTGCTCCGGGACGGTGATTCGATACAAAAGGCTGAGTGTGAAAGCCCCCTAAGAGACCATTGTCAGCCGATCTGAGGGCCCTGATGTTGATATAGGGGGTGAGGAGGTCTGCTAGGTAAGCAGGGGCCTTACCATTAAGGGCTTTGTAGACCAATAAGAGGACCTTGAATTATATTCTGTAGCGCACCGGGAGCCAGTGAAGGGAGGCAAGAACAGGGGTGATGTGAGCTCTCTTCTGGGTATCTGTGAGCAGTCTAGCAGCAGCGTTTTGGGGTAGTTGTAGGCGGGCTATGGTTGACTTATTAAGCCCCAGGTACAGGGAGTTACAATAGTCTAATCTTGAGGATATGAAAGCGTTATATTGTTTGCTTGTTTACTACCTGTACCTCCCCTCCCCCCTTCCCCCTCCCCCATGCTGCTATGATGTCTGAATTTCCCCAAGGGGATCAATAAAGGAATATCTTATCTTATCTTATCTATACATACATACAGACATCAATCACACAGAACATGACTTGATAAGGCCGCTTCATTTTCGAAAGAAAACATGTTGCCATCCTGAACCTTTCTTTCTTTTGAAACAGAGTTTTTGATTTATGTTGTATAATGTTTGTAAACAGATCTATATTCCTAGAAATGTAATTCCTAATAGTGTATTTTCCATCTACACTATAAAGAATCGTAATTTCTCTCAACTTAAATCACAAGTTGTCTCAACTTAAATCTGAATGTGTCTCAATTAATTAATACATTTTAAACTAACATTTTGGCATTGGCTCTTTTTGTTGAATCAACTAACACGTGAATAAACATCCACATTGATATGGTCCAAAAACAGCATCAATAAAATAAAATAAAATAAAAGTGGGGCTTTTAAGACCTGCTCAAGATTCTGCCCCCTTGTGGACACCATATATCCGGATATTGTCTCGCCTGGCGCGCCCCTCGAGGTCTGTTAGCTTGTCGTCCATCTTAGCTTGTAGCTTTAGCATCTCCGCCATGATGTCATCCGAATTCTGAATACTCTCTTCTGTTTGCATAATTCGCCCCTCAACCACTCTTGTGTTTGTTTTCTTTAATTCCTCCTTGATTTCGTCGAGCTGTTTCTTGTTATCTCTTCTAAAGTCTCTTATTTATCTGAGTATCATGGCCCAGTCTGCTGCGTCATCCTTGTCGTCATCGTAGCTATCTTTAGCTGGGGAGCAGCTTCCACTTTGTCGACTTTCAGTTTGTTTCTTTCCTCTTTTCCTAGCGGTCATTTCTGCCCTCTTTATTTCGTTTGTTTACTTTGCTTTGGGGTTTAAATTTAGCCGTTGAGGGTATTTTTTCTGTTTTTGAACGGGAGCTCTCTCCTTACACAGTCATCCTGTCTGTGTCTAAACCGGAAGTCTCCAGAACCAGTGTTTTTAAATCAAAGTGGTAAGTTCCTCCACACAAATTCAAACTCATTTGCTCTTGATAAGATAAGATAAGATAAGATATTCCTTTATTGATCCCCTTGGGGAAATTCGGTATCATAGCAGCATGGGGGAGGGGGGAGGGAAGGTACAGGTAGAAGACATACAGGTACAGGTCACAGAATTATAGTACAATGGAGAGGTAAAAATAAAAATATAATAAAAAGGCAATGTAAATGATATACGATATTTAACTCTGGACATGCGAATATGGGCAAACAAGGTGCGAGATGAGGGTATGTATGCCCTCTCAGTTATTTTGCCCTACAATAAATATAGTTACAATATATAATCTAATAATCTAAATCTATTCTAATATATAATCTAAAAAAACGAAAAAGGCTAAAATGCTAAATATATGCAATATATAACCAAATAATCCAAGTCTAAATCGAATCTAATATATAATCTAAAAATGCTAAATGCTAAAATGCTAATATGCAATATATAATCTAATAATCCAATAGTGTAAATCTAATCTAATATATAATCTAAACATGCTAAATGCTAAATATATGCTCTGATGAAGTATACAGTATTCACATAGGTGATAACTAAAAACCAAATGAATGCGTGCAAAATGTGTGTGGGATTGTGTGCAAAAATTAAATCGCCATTCTTTTTCGGTTGAAATGCTCCGTTTTTAAAATGAAAATAAAACAGTGGTCTTTCTGCAGAATACTTACTAGCATTCATGGGCGATTTAACTGTTGTTGTTGTTGTTGTTGTTGTTGTTGTTGTTGTTGTTGTTGTTGATGGTGATAATGATATCGTCGCATCAGTTGGACGCCATGTCGTAGGTGGATCTAAAATGGCAGGCAGCTCAATTCAGAAACACATTCTTATCTAAAACCGTTCAAACGTGTGGAATGAAGAGATTGAACTGGTGCCTCGGCAGCTCTTTGGGAGCACAGGCGTGTTTAAAACGGCTGCTCTGCGGGAGGACTCTACTGGGGACTTTTATAGCAGTGTTTCTCAAAGTGTGGGGGCCACTGTTCGGGTCAAAGGTCATGTTCGACTCGTTTGAGAGTTCTGTTTTCCGGGGGGTTCGGCCCCGGGGGCACTACCTCCACAGCTGTGCCCTGTTGTGATTGGCCTGTCATCCACCTGACAACCGCCCACACCTCCCTGCTGTGATTGGCCTGTCATCCACCTGACACCCGCCCACACCTCCCTGCTGTGATTGGCCTGTCATCCACCTGACACCCGCCCACACCTCCCTGATGTGATTGGCCTGTCATCCACCTGACACCCGCCCACACCTCCCTGTTGTGATTGGCCTGTCATCCTCCTGACAACCGTCCACACCTGCCTGTTGTGATTGGCCTGTAATCTTCCCTCCCGCCTGCCTCTGTAGCTGTCCTTAGCTCCTGTCTCTCTCTGTAGCTGTCCTTAGCTCCAGTCTCTCTCTATAGCTGTTTTTAGCTCCAGTCTCTCTCTGTAGCTGTCCTTAGCTCCAGTCTCTCTCTATAGCTGTCCTTAGCTCCAGTCTCTCTCTATAGCTGTCCTTAGCTCCAGTCTCTCTCTGTAGCTGTCCTTAGCTCCTGTCTCTCTCTATAGCTGTCCTCTCTCTCTGTAGCTGTCCTTAGCTCCAGTCTCTCTCTATAGCTGTCCTTAGCTCCAGTCTCTCTCTGTAGCTGTCCTTAGCTCCTGTCTCTCTCTATAGCTGTCCTTAGCTCCAGTCTCTCTCTGTAGCTGTCCTTAGCTCCAGTCTCTCTCTATAGCTGTTTTTAGCTCCAGTCTCTCTGTAGCTGTCCTTAGCTCCAGTCTCTCTCTATAGCTGTTTTTAGCTCCAGTCTCTCTGTAGCTGTCCTTAGCTCCAGTCTCTCTATAGCTGTCCTTAGCTCCAGTCTCTCTCTATAGCTGTCCTTAGCTCCAGTCTCTCTCTGTAGCTGTCCTTAGCTCCAGTCTCTCTCTGTAGCTGTCCTTAGCTCCAGTCTCTCTCTGTAGCTGTCCTTAGCTCCAGTCTCTCTCTGTAGCTGTCCTTAGCTCCAGTCTCTCTCTATAGCTGTCCTTAGCTCCAGTCTCTCTATAGCTGTCCTTAGCTCCAGTCTCTCTGTAGCTGTCCTTAGCTCCAGTCTCTCTCTGTAGCTGTCCTTAGCTCCAGTCTCTCTGTAGCTGTCCTTAGCTCCAGTCTCTCTGTAGCTGTTTTTAGCTCCAGTCTCTCTATAGCTGTTTTTAGCTCCAGTCTCTCTCTGTAGCTGTCCTTAGCTCCAGTCTCTCTCTATAGCTGTCCTTAGCTCCAGTCTCTCTGTAGCTGTCCTTAGCTCCAGTCTCTCTCTAGCTGTCCTTAGCTCCAGTCTCTCTCTCTATAGCTGTACTTAGCTCCAGTCTCTCTATAGCTGTCCTTAGCTCCAGTCTCTCTCTATAGCTGTCCTTAGCTCCAGTCTCTCTCTGTAGCTGTCCTTAGCTCCAGTCTCTCTCTCTATAGCTGTCCTTAGCTCCAGTCTCTCTCTGTAGCTGTCCTTAGCTCCAGTCTCTCTATCTGTAGCTGTCCTTAGCTCCAGTCTCTCTCTGTAGCTGTCCTTAGCTCCAGTCTCTCTCTCTGTAGCTGTCCTTAGCTCCAGTCTCTCTCTATAGCTGTCCTCAGCTCCAGTCTCTCTCTGTAGCTGTCCTTAGCTCCAGTCTCTCTCTATAGCTGTCCTTAGTTCCAGTCTCTCTCTATAGCTGTCCTTAGCTCCAGTCTCTCTCTATAGCTGTCCTTAGCTCCAGTCTCTCTCTATAGCTGTCCTTAGCTCCAGTCTCTCTCTGTAGCTGTCCTTAGTTCCAGTCTCTCTCTATAGCTGTCCTTAGCTCCAGTCTCTCTATAGCTGTCCTTAGCTCCAGTCTCTCTGTAGCTGTCCTTAGCTCCAGTCTCTCTCTATAGCTGTCCTTAGCTCCAGTCTCTCTCTGTAGCTGTCCTTAGCTCCAGTCTCTCTGTAGCTGTCCTTAGCTCCAGTCTCTCTATAGCTGTCTTTAGCTCCAGTCTCTCTCTATAGCTGTCCTTAGCTCCAGTCTCTCTCTGTAGTTGTCCTTAGCTCCAGTCTCTCTATAGCTGTCCTTAGCTCCAGTCAGTCTCTATAGCTGTCCTTAGCTCCAGTCAGTCTCTATAGCTGTCCTTAGCTCCAGTCTCTCTCTATAGCTGTCCTTAGCTCCAGTCTCTCTCTATAGCTGTCCTTAGCTCCAGTCTCTCTCTGTAGCTGTCCTTAGCTCCAGTCTCTCTCTGTAGCTGTCCTTAGCTCCAGTCTCTCTGTAGCTGTTTTTAGCTCCAGTCTCTCTATAGCTGTTTTTAGCTCCAGTCTCTCTCTGTAGCTGTCCTTAGCTCCAGTCTCTCTCTAGCTGTCCTTAGCTCCAGTCTCTCTCTATAGCTGTCCTTAGCTCCAGTCTCTCTATAGCTGTCCTTAGCTCCAGTCTGTCTCTATAGCTGTCCTTAGCTCCAGTCTCTCTCTATAGCTGTCCTTAGCTCCAGTCTCTCTGTAGCTGTCCTTAGCTCCAGTCTCTCTCTATAGCTGTCCTTAGCTCTAGTCTCTCTGTAGCTGTCCTTAGCTCCAGTCTCTCTCTGTAGCTGTCCTTAGCTCCAGTCTCTCTGTAGCTGTCCTTAGCTCCAGTCTCTCTCTGTAGCTGTCCTTAGCTCCAGTCTCTCTCTATATCTGTCCTTAGCTCCAGTCTCTCTGTAGCGGTCCTTAGCTCCAGTCTCTCTCTGTAGCTGTCCTTAGCTCCAGTCTCTCTGTAGCTGTCCTTAGCTCCAGTCTCTCTCTATAGCTGTCCTTAGCTCCAGTCTCTCTCTCTGTAGCTGTCCTTAGCTCCAGTCTCTCTGTAGCTGTCCTTAGCTCCAGTCTCTCTGTAGCTGTCCTTAGCTCCAGTCTCTCTGTAGCTGTCCTTAGCTCCAGTCTCTCTGTAGCTGTCCTTAACTCCAGTGTATCTCTCTGTAGCTGTCCTTAGCTCCAGTCTCTCTCTGTAGCTGTCCTTAGCTCCAGTCTCTCTCTGTAGCTGTTCTTAGCTCCAGTCTCTCTCTGTATAGCTGTCCTTAGCTCCAGTCTCTCTGTAGCTGTCCTTAGCTCCAGTCTCTCTCTCTATAGCTGTCCTTAGCTCCAGTCTCTCTCTCTATAGCTGTCCTTAGCTCCAGTCTCTCTATAGCTGTCCTTAGCTCCAGTCTCTCTGTAGCTGTCCTTAGCTCCAGTCTCTCTCTGTAGCTGTCCTTAACTCCAGTCTCTCTCTGTAGCTGTCCTTAGCTCCAGTCTCTCTGTAGCTGTCCTTAGCTCCAGTCTCTCTCTATAGCTGTCCTTAGCTCCAGTCTCTCTATAGCTGTCCTTAACTCCAGTCTCTCTCTGTAGCTTTCCTTAGCTCCAGTCTCTCTATAGCTGTCCTTAGCTCCAGTCTCTCTCTGTAGCTGTCCTTAGCTCCAGTCTCTCTCTCTGTAGCTGTCCTTAGCTCCAGTCTCTCTCTGTAGCTGTCCTTAGCTCCAGTCTCTCTCTGTATAGCTGTCCTTAGCTCCAGTCTCTCTCTGTAGCTGTCCTTAGCTCCAGTCTCTCTCTGTAGCTGTCCTTAACTCCAGTCTCTCTGTAGCTGTCCTTAGCTCCAGTCTCTCTCTGTAGCTGTTCTTAGCTCCAGTCTCTCTCTGTAGCTGTCCTTAGCTCCAGTCTCTCTCTATAGCTGTCCTTAGCTCCAGTCTCTCTCTGTAGCTGTTCTTAGCTCCAGTCTGTCTCTCTGTAGCTGTCCTTAGCTCCAGTCTCTCTCTCTGTAGCTGTCCTTAGCTCCAGTCTCTCTCTCTGTAGCTGTTCTTAGCTCCAGTCTGTCTCTCTGTAGCTGTTCTTAGCTCCAGTCTCTCTATAGCTGTTCTTAGCTCCAGTCTCTCTCTGTAGCTGTCCTTAGCTCCAGTCTCTCTCTGTAGCTGTCCTTAGCTCCAGTCTGTCTCTCTGTAGCTGTCCTTAGCTCCAGTCTCTCTGTAGCTGTCCTTAGCTCCAGTCTCTCTATAGCTGTCCTTAGCTCCTGTCTCTCTCTATAGCTGTCCTTAGCTCCAGTCTCTCTCTGTAGCTGTCCTTAGCTCCAGTCTGTCTCTCTGTAGCTGTCCTTAGCTCCAGTCTCTCTGTAGCTGTCCTTAGCTCCAGTCTCTCTCTGTAGCTGTCCTTAGCTCCAGTCGGTCTGTAGCTGTCCTTAGCTCCAGTCTCTCTCTGTAGCTGTCCTTAGCTCCAGTCTGTCTCTCTGTAGCTGTCCTTAGCTCCAGTCTCTCTCTGTAGCTGTTCTTAGCTCCAGTCTCTCTCTGTAGCCGTCCTTAGCTCCAGTCTCTCTCTGTAGCTGTCCTTAGCTCCAGTCTCTCTCTGTAGCTGTCCTTAGCTCCAGTCTCTCTCTGTAGCTGTCCTTAGCTCCAGTCTCTCTGTAGCTGTCCTTAGCTCCAGTCTCTCTCTGTAGCTGTCCTTAGCTCCAGTCTCTCTGTAGCTGTCCTTAGCTCCAGTCTCTCTGTAGCTGTTCTTAGCTCCAGTCTCTCTCTGTAGCTGTCCTTAGCTCCAGTCAGTCTCTATAGCTGTCCTTAGCTCCCCTTTGAGGTCCTTTTGGACAGCCTTGGCCTGCTGCTCGGTGTCTCCTGCCAAGAAGGCCCTCTTTTTCCTATTTATATGTGTTTGATGTCCTTATTAATCCAGGGTTTATTGTTGGGGAAGCAGCAAACCTTTCTGAAAAGGTTTCTCTACATACTGGTCATAACTATTAACTAACTACTATTACTAACGACTAACAACTATTCAAAAATAAAAAATATCTATAAATATATTTTCCTTCTCTTTCTCTTCAGTCGATCAGTGATCAATGTTATGTTGTGTTTCTATACACTGAGGGCAGAGATTCTACAAAGGGATCTACGTTGAAAATGGTTCTAGATTGAAAATGTTTCTAGATTGAAAATGGTTCTAGAAGGTAGACAGGTTCTCCAACAGGAGATGAACCCATAAAGATGGTACGTTGGCGTATTGTTTAATTAGAGTGCATTATTCTATTCCAGGGGTTCTCCAACTTTTTTATACCACAACCCCATTTTATTTAGGATTTCTTTTGGCGACCCCACACTTAACACTTTGAGAGCCAGCCGTGTTTTCCTTTTTACCCCCTTGAATGCCCACATCCACTCCAATGTTAACGTTAATATCGCCTAATAATCTATGTTTTAAATTATGGCTATGTGTCTAATCTGCCCGTCGCTTATCAAAGACTCATTTTCCAGTCAACATTGTCGTGGCAGATTGTTTTTTTATCGCTTCATTCCCGTTTTCTAGCATTTTGAAAATCACTCGTTTTCACGAAAAAAACAACACATTCCATGATAATCGCCTTTTACTGGAATATTCTAGAACGTTGTCATTGTTCGGCCTATTTATGAATCGTTTTCAAATAAACGCTAGATTATCGATAGTATATGTGTGCGCATGCACGCTCGTGCCGCGAGTTGAAAATCGATTCTCCTATTTCCTGACGGCGCGCACAGCCAAACAGCAATATCACATAATCACATAAAAGCTTATATCTCTGTGAAAACTAGTCTGATTATCCTAATACTGGTCAAATAGATTCCTTACCTGAGATCAGATGGTATCCAAATGGTTTATTCCAATTCCTGATCGCCATTCGAAAAAATTTATCTTTTTATTGATTCATCGTGTATACTGTAAAAACACATAATCTCCGCTGCTCTGAAACTCCAGAGTTAAACTGGTCGACAGCGGTTGCATGAGTGAGAAGTAAAATGTGGAGTGCGGGTTGTTTTTTCTCATTCATTTTCATTGAGTTCAATCCAAAAGGGTGAATTACCATCTGGGAGACGATAGGGGGCGCTTTTTTCACATCTGAGCGCCTGGGGTGACTGGATCTCCAACGGTAGACTCGCTTGATGCAATATGATTTCAGATCGCTAATAAAAAAAACGAATAAAACGAATATTCTCGGGCGTGGGCATTGAATCCGCGGGGGGTAAACCCGAATAATCTCGGGCGTGGCATTCAAAGTGTTAATGTATCGCTCATTTCAACGTGGAATTAAGGAATATCAAAATAAAAGCACACGTTGTTGAACTTGATCATGCACATTTATTAGAAAATGTAATTACAGCACTATGTTATCAATACACATTTATAAAACGAGGCATATTTAGCCAAAATATGTTGCCCAAAAAAAAAGTATTGCTTTTTTTTTTATCCACTTTTTCTCCCATTTTCTATATTTTTCTCCCATCCCAATTTCGTATCATCCAATTCAACCCTCCCCTGTCACGAACGCTGTTTCTTGCCTCCCACAAGCCGGCTGCAATGTGGACTAAGTCATACATAGCACAAGTCCCCTCCGGTACTTGAGGTAACAGCAGTCGCATCTTTTCACCTGCGCAGCTCGATCTCTCAGTGGCGAGGAGTAACGCGTGGGAGGCTCACGCTGCCCCAGACACTTCCTGATTCTACTGCGCAGGCGCACCAACCGACCTGTAGGAGTCGCTGTCCACAACGCCCAATCCCCACCCATCAGTTTCCCACCCCCTAATACGGCCAATGTGTATTAGTACGGACGACCAGCTAAACTGAAAGCAATGTGGAGCGCTGGTCCAGTATTCGTGGCGAGCGCCTTGCCCACTACGCCACGTAGCCGCCCAAAGTATTGCTTTTTTTTATAGATTTAATTTTTTTACTTGCCAATGTAAAAAACTGTCACCTACCCATGACCCCACTTTGGGTCGCGACCCGTAATTTGAGAACCGCTGTTCTATTCTATTGCACAGAGTTGTATTCTAAATGCCAGAGGCTCTACTTACGGGTGCTGGTGGCTGGTGCTAGGGTGGTCAGGTTGCACTGCAAGCCTGGAAAGCATTAAGTTACAAGTTACATTACAAAAGTAGGTGGAGACACACACACACACTCATCATGATCCTCTTCATACCATTCACCAGTGGTGGTAAGTAACTTAAGTACTTTTACTCTAGTACTGTACTTAAGTACAATTTCGAGCTACATTACGTGATTATTTTAATTTGAGGGAACTTTATACTTTTACTCCACTACATTTATCTGAACCCATCAGTTACTAGTTACTTTGAAGAAAAAAAAATTTGCATTGAAAACATGGCAAGAATGTATGAAAATTTATTATGCTAAGAGCGGCTGGGTGGCGCAGCGGAGATTGCGCTTGTCACCAATGCAAGAGACTCCGGTCTCGAATCCGGATGTCAGCATTGCCTCTGGCTTGGGCCGGCCGTCATACATCATTGGCAGAGTTAGCGGGTGGAAGTCAATGGGTGGTAATCTAGACGTTGTGGACAGCGACTCCTACAGGTCGGTTGGGGGACGCCTGCACAGCAGAGACAGGAAATGGCGGGGGGTAGTGTGAGCCTCCCACACGTTACACCTCGCCAATGAGAGTCCGCGCTGGCAGGTGAAAAGATGTGACAGGCTGCCTCCTCGTGTACCGGAGGGGACACGTGATGCAAGGCTTCTATCTTCCCTACAGCCGCCCAGTGGGAGGCATATGCGAGCAACGTTCAAGACAGGGGAGGGGAGAATTGGAAACACGAAATTGGGATGGGAGAAAAATAGGAAAATAAGGAGAAAAAGTGGATAAAAAAAAGAAAATTTATTATGCTTTCACACTTGAAGCCTGTCAACTTCAAGATGACGTAATCAGAGCAGCATAACTGGACCACATACCACTTTAACATAACCTTTAATCAGAGCAGCATAACTGGACCACATACCACTTTAACATAACCTTTAATCAGAGCAGCATAACTGGACCACATACCACTTTAACATAACCTTTAATCAGAGCAGCATAACTGGACCACATACCACTTTAACATAACCTTTAATCAGAGCAGCATAACTGGACCACATACCTGCCTGCTGGCCTGCTAGTCCAGACATATAGGAAAGAGGATACCTCGCCAGTCAATTATATATATATATTTTTTTTATTGATCTTTTTTTCCCCCTCCATTTTCCTCCGATTTTCTCCCATCCCAATGTTAGTCGTATGCCAATTCCCAATCCCCTTCCTGGTCGCTGCGCACTTACCCCCCACAGTCGGTCTGGGAGAGTGGAGGCTACCACGTGCTTCCTCCGACACACGTCCAGCCAATCACCGCTTCTTTTCACCTGGCAGCGCGGATTCTCATTGAGAGGGCGTAGCGTGTGGAAGGATCACACTATCCCACTCAGGTCCTATCCGCGCTTAGCAGGCGCCCCGACCAAACTGTAGGAGTCGCTGTTTACAACGACCCGGACCCACCCCTCCAGCTTCTCCCACCCTCTAATACTGCCAATTGTATTTAGTGTGAACGGCCAGCCAAGCTGGTGACAACCCCGGAGCTGTGAGCTGGATTCGAACAGGCGAATCGAGCCGCTCCAGGGTTTGGTGACGAACGCAATCTCTGTTACGCCACCTGACCGCCCTATATATATATATCTTTTTAAATAGATAAAAAATTAAATATACGTACCGCTAAGCGAATATGTCAAGATCTCTCCAGCTACATTTTAGAAACAAAAAAAAACAAAAGTCAATAAGATGAGATGACATATTCATTTATTGATCTCCCTGGGAGAAATTGTAGGCGTCATAGCAGCATGGGGGAGGGGAGGGGTACAGTTATGGGCATATATATAGCAGAAGAAAGACATACATATAGATCAAATTAGATCTGAATATAAAAACATGAGAAAATATAATATAATGTTGGAGTCACCCCCTCCTTTCATAGCACTCTTCCATAGTTTGGAATTTACTTCACTGACGTTTTAAGCGATATATAACTGAAGTAGAACGGCTGCTCGTTGGAGCACATACTGTATGTCGGTGGCATGCAATAGTGGGTCATAAATAGTTCCCCCCAATGAATGAAGGACGTATTTACATTTACGTACACATGTGTTTTATGTCGTTTCTTGTGGCCTTTTGATGGAGTCCCTCGTTGGAATTGATCATTTTAAAGACACCTTCTTGCCATGGAGTGATTGTCGGTTTTCATTTTCATCAATATTCTTGTTTGTATGATCTTACTATTCTTGTCTTTATTTGTATTTGTTTTAATGTTATTCTATATGTGAACATTTCCTGTATGCTGCCTTCTTGATCAGAGCCCACTTGAAAAAGAGGTAGAAATATCAATGTGATTACCCTGGTTAAATATCAATGTGATTACCCTGGTTAAATATCAATGTGATTACCCTGGTTAAATAGCAATGGGCCTCATTCACCAATACTCTCTCTTGTATTTTTCTTATATTTTTTCTTAACGGCCTGTTAACTCATTGACTGCCCATGCGTTGAATGCCAAAAACGAGTATACTCGTTTTTATGTTTTTATTATTATGATATTAAACAGTCCCTCGGACCTTGTGTGTGATCCTGGTAACCCTGAGATAATTACAATTGAAATAAATGATGATTGAATCCCGATAGGTGGCAGTCTCGCCTTTTGAGTAAATTTTTTAGCTAGGAGGGTGGTGCTTGATCAAGCAGCAGCTCTTTGTCTCGCATGTCTATTCGCCCAGTATATTCGCGTGAATATAGCGTTCCAGTGAATTTTTTATCTTTTTTTTAAATGGCCAAGTGACAGCTCTGAGCTCTCTGATCTGGCCTGATCGCCTGAATGCTTTTACCAACGTTTGTGTTTCCGCGTCTCTGATTGGCCAGGTCATGTGACATGTACGCCCAATCGTGGGACCGCAAGTTTCTACACTGGTTAAGCTTAGGCGCTCTTTCGAAGTTGGTTAAGGTTAGAGTTTGTCTTAGGGCATGGCGATAGAACACCTGCCCTGATTCCAAACTCTACCCTTAACCAACTTCGAAAGAGTCGCCTAAGTTTAACCAGTGATAAACTAGGCGTTAGGTAGTTTGCAGGCTTTCCGACCCGGAAATAGGCGCAGAACTTGCCGTCCCACGATTGGCGCACATGTCACATGACCTGGCCAATCAGAGCGCAAAACGGGAACCCGGAAACACAAGCACGCTGGTAAAAGCATAGACGCGGCCTGATTCCATAACTGCAGTAATGGCGAGCTGTCAATCACTCAGTGCAAAATAACTGCACGGGTTGATTTTAGGAATATAATTCTCCAATCAAAATAGGGTAGGGTAGGCGGGTTAGTGACACTATGTGCACGCGATTGATTGGCGTTCACGCCGTGCCACACAAACTTAAGATCCAATCAGAGACGCACAGCGGCGTGATTTTTTCCCGTAGCCTATGTTTGCGAAGACGGAGGTGAGGAGGAGGCTTTGTTTACAAAATCATTTTATCTCAGTTGAAGAAGCTAACTTGTTGGAGCTAACGTAGCTAAAAGGCTACCACCGCAGCTACCAGGCCCAGGGTGGAGTGTTTTGTTATTGTTCATGAACTTATTGTGCATCGTTTGATGATATATATATACAGGGACACTATTTCCTCCTAAGAATGTAACGTCGTCAATGGTGAGTGAAATAATTTTTTTTTATATTTAGTATAGCTGTGTGGGGCGGGTCTGTGTTGATTATGAATTAATTGGCTGTATTTTACTGCATG
Organism: Notolepis coatsorum; assembly: GCF_963971535.1. Lineage (NCBI taxonomy): Eukaryota > Metazoa > Chordata > Actinopteri > Aulopiformes > Paralepididae > Notolepis > Notolepis coatsorum. The sequence goes on along the minus strand of NC_140178.1, from coordinate 114,731,368 downwards.
CGTTGGTATGCTTTCTGCCTTTCTGTGGGTAACGAGCGATTTATTTTGGTCCACGGTGGCCTGGCCTCTGTGTGTGCGTGTGTGTGTGACTGAGAGTGCAGTAATCCAGGGTGGAAATTTACCGTGAATTTTACAAGCTCTATTGTACAACTTTGCTATGGGTTCTTCTATAATTTCCTTTCCAACCAGTTCTGGACCCAACATCTCCTCTCCTCCTCCTCTTCCTATCCCTCATCCTCCTCTTCCTCTCTCTCCTCCCTCTCTCCCCTCCTCTCCCCTCCTCTCCTCCTCTCCCTCTCCTCTCTCCTCCTCCTCCTCCTCCTCCTCCTCCTCCTCCCCTCTCCTCCTCTCCCTCTCCTCCTCCTCTCCCCTCCTCCTCCTCTCTCCTATAGCTATTGATGTGATGTTTGTAAGTGAGGCGTGTGTGTCAAGAGTTACTCCAAGGTATTTATTACTAGTGCCTGTTGTCTTTAACTGTAGTGTCTGTCTGCTGTCTTCATAACCACACTGTGTCTGTACTTCTTTATTAAAATTTTTGTATCTCTCCCGTCCTCCCCAATATTTTTAACTCACAGCCACCATTGCCACACACATTGGGGGATGTTTTAAAAATATAATTTAACATATAATATAATCATTTGTGCTTCACCAAAAAAAATCATCAGCAGCCGCCACTGGTGTAAAGGTACACGTATCCGTACCGAACCGTTTCAGTGGTTAACATACCGTACAGAACGGCTGTGTACCAAACGAATACAACGGTATGTTAACCACTAACGACCGCCCACCGGGGGCTGTTCTTTTCACAATCTAATATAATTATTATAATTATTATTTTTCTTTACAAGTCTATTATTCATTTCAATATAGAATATTCATTGACAGCCCTACAAGTACATTTAGTTACTGCACACTACATCACCCCTGAGTGGAACATGGAAGGCTAAACGTTCCCCCACTGTACCAAAAACCCGTACCGAACCTTGACTTCAAAACCGAGGTACGTACCGAACATCAAAATAAATAATCCAATAAGGGCACGGTTGGTATGAAAGTGATGTCTTGATGGAGCGCCAAGCGGATGCAAATAGGCTACATCATTTATGATAAATGTTTTATTAAAATTTGTATGACGAGTCATATACTATAATAGTATAATACTATAGTATTATTGTAGCCTAATCTTTATCTGCAACTGTGAAGAAAAACCCCATTGGTTTAAACAGAATGAATAGACACATAAAAAAAAAATATATATATATATATATATAAATTGTTATTAAAATTCTAATGTTGATTTAGAATTCCAATGTCAACGTTATGAATGAAGCTTTGAAGCTTAGAACTATTCGGTACAGCCCTAGTGTAGTGTATTCTTCGTGTTTGTTGCTTGATAGATGACATAGTGAAGGATTTGGATGGAGTTTTCTTAGAAGCTAGAACCACTAATACGATCATATAGGCCTGAGTGGTAGAACATATTACTCTGAGCCTTAAGCTGAGGGAGTGTTAGAATGGAAGACCAGTCTCATCTTAGTTCTGACGGGTATACGCTGTGTACCAGATGTCGCCCACTCGCAGAGGGAAGGAATTTAGGAGGTCAAAGCAGGTCGAGTTAAAGCTTGTGGTCGCTTGAGGGTGATAAAAGGAGTAACGTCAGCAGCACAGGGAAAGAGAGGTCAGGGCTTCTTTTCTGTAGGTTAGCTCAGACGGAGAGGATCCCAAGAACCTAAGAGCAACTGATCTGGTTGTAACCTTTTTTTTCCGTTTATGCAAATACGCCTATGTTATTAATGCTAATACGCCTATGTTATTAATGCAAATACGCCTATGTTATTAATGCTAATACGCCTATGTTATTAATGCAAATAAGCCTATGTTATTAATTCCAATAAATGTTATTAAAAGACTACCAGAGCCTGCGTGTGGTATGTCATCATCGAGGAGAGCTTTTGGCAACTTTTCTTATTCAACAAACCAAACAAACACAACGCAAGAGTCCTATCCTGAAGGAAGACAGGATAAATATACATGGATAAAAAGTTGATGAAAGCTAACCTACCAGTCAAGTAAACAGTTAGCTTGTTTGATTGAAAAAGCGGCCTACTAAATGTCTCTTTATCTTTGTTTATATTTGGACACTATAATGACTACCACCCCTCCCTGATGGGAAAAGAATAGTATCATGGGTTAATGGTAATCTCAGTTTTACCATGGTACTGACCATTGTACTCATTGTGATGACTTTAACTTGCTAGCAGGAAGGAACTGCACCAAGATAGCTTAGCATGAAATAGCTAATCAGACAATGTCGCCGTTGGGATTCCACACGTACCCGTTTATTGTCAAAATATCATTATGCTTATACGATGCCTGCAGGTCACGCGGCTCTATTCTCTCAACATACATGTAGATTGAGATTCACAGACACAAGCCAACTCGTTACTAGAGGAGAAGTTAACGTTGTGTCGGATGGCAGATAGACTGGAAGTGAAGTGAGTCACTGGCTCAAATTAAATCAAATTAAACCTGTTTCTACATCAAGTACAAACATAGAGTGTTTGGGTGGCGCAGTGGACATTGCGCTCGTCACCAACGCAAGAGACACCGGTATCGAATCCGGCTGTCGGCGTTGCCTCCGGCTTGGGCCGGCCGTCATACTAACTCAATTGGCAGAGTTAGCGGGTGGAAGTCGATGGGTGGTAATCTGGACGTTGTGAACAGCGACTCCTACAGGTCGGTTGGGGCGCCTGCACAGCAAAGTCAGGAAAATGGCGGGGGCAGTGTGAGCCTCCCACACGTTACTCCTCGCCAAATGAGAGTCCGTGCTGGCAGGTGAAAAGATGCGACTGGCTGCCTCCACATGTATCGGAGGGGACATGCGATGGGCTTCTATCCTCCCTACAACCGGCCAGTAGGGGGCACACGCGAGCAACGATCAAGACAGGGGAGGGGAGAATTGGCACGGCTAAAATTGGGATGGGAGAAAAATAGAAAAAAGAGGAGAAAAAGTGGATAAACAAAAAGTACAAACATGGAGCGACACTTATTGACCAAACATGGCACTGCAACCAAATAATAACTAAATAATAGTAGCCACATTTGTCACATACTGTCCGGGTAAAAGTGAACACCATTGAACCACTTTGTAGTTTAAATAAATACCATGATATAAATACAATTTTCACACACACACACACACACACACACACCACGCACACACACACGCACACACACACGCACGCACGCACGCACGCACGCACGCACGCACGCACAAAGCCGACTACACGTCACACACATACTTACGGTCAGCGCAGATCGATGTTAAATCTTCCTCGGTTATGTCTATGAGAGAGGAGACATTAAGTCGGACACCATTAGGAAAACAGATCAACGAGCCCTTTAGTCACATTCAGCATTTCTGGGCATTTGACCATGAAGTGTAGTTCACCAGCAGGGAGGCACTGATACCAACACTGAGAATAGCCCCGACATTAAAATCCTACTCCAAGAGCAGTTTCCCCGACCATAGCATAAATGGAACACACCTGTGTTTCCCCTGAAATGTCAATATAGCTGCCATGAAAGATAATATAATAGCAAATATTCCTCCATTCTGTACCCCTACCGACACTGACGCACCAAATAAGATAAGATAAGATAAAATAAGATATTCCTTTATTGATCCCCTTGGGGAAATTCAGGCATCATAGCAGCATGGGGGAGGGGGGGGGGGGTACAGGTACTAAAAAAGCAGTGTAAACAATATAACAAATCAATATAATTAACTCTGGACATGTGCATATGGGCAACAAGGTGCAAGATGAAGGTATGTATGCCCTCTCAGTTATATTTTCCCTACAATAAATAGTTACAATTAGGGATTCAAATGTAATATCTGAAATGATTGGTATCGGTTTTCAATATTCTTTTTTCTTTTTTTTTTTTACATTTATTGAACCTTTATTTACCCAGGCAAGCAAGTAAGAACAAATTCTTATTTTATTTATTGTCAAAAGTATGCATAATGTTGTGTTAATTCCACGACAAGAGATATGTAATGTTAATTACCTGAAATTATTCTGTTTCTTTTGGGGGGGAAACCCTGCATATATCGGTATCGGTTGATATCGGTATCGGAAATTAAGAGTTGGACAATATCGGTATATCGGTAAAAAAAAGTCAATATCGAACATCCCTAGTTACAATATATAATCTAATAATCCAATCATCTAAATCTAATCTAATATATAATCTAAAAATGCTAAATGGTAAATATTCCGCTATTCTGTTCCCCTACTGACACTGACGCACCATGGGCTGAGCTGAACCAACCCATTCATTGAGAGACCTGGGGAATACGCTGCCTATCCTGAGTGGTTTCTCCTGCCCCCCGGGACATATGGCCCTGAGCCATCGTCTTGTATCTCATCCTGTATACAAACGCTTGCAGTAGTTCTTAGTTCTATCCATTACTTACATTTCACAATTCTCTTATATTGATTCTATTGTCACCATGTATGCATATATATATATATGCCCACTACATGTATTTATTGCTCCAAATCCACCCACTACAAACATGGGAACTCTATAACCCCTGCCCCCATCTCCCCATCTGTCTGAGTGGTTGTCTCGTAGTGTTGACCAAGGTGGTGGATGTCTCGGGGTGATGGCCAAGATTGCAGTGACTGTTCTACCCCCACATTGGTTATGTGCACCATTGAGGTCATGGATCAGCTTCATACCATCTTCTGTCCGACCTACAACGTCTAAATCATGCCTGTTCTACTTCATTGCTGGGTTAAGTACTTCTATTCTATTCACATATACAGTATGCTTACTACATGTATCTATTCTATTCACATATATGCTTACTACATGTATCTATTCTATTCACATATATGCTTACTACATGTATCTATTCTATTCACATATATGCTTACTACACTACATGTATCTATTCTATTCACATATATGCTTACTACATGTATCTATTCTATTCACATATATGCTTACTACACTACATGTATCTATTCTATTCACATATATGCTTACCACATGTATCTATTCTATTCACATATATGCTTACCACATGTATATTCTATTCACATATATGCTTACCACATGTATCTATTGCTATGTCCGCCCATCACAAACACACAAACTGTCTAACGCCTGTCCCTGTCCCCCTGTCTCCCTGTGAGTGGATGTCTCGTGGTGATGACCGGAGTGGTGGACGTCCCGTGATGCGATCCTCTCTACGCCGCTCCCCCCATACCTCAAATGGATCCGTGATCAGCTCTATTTTCCATCTTTCAAAATGTTCTTATGCACCCCAGTTGCTATTGCATGTACTTATTTGTGTTCCATTACACGTATATGTACAGTACATGCTTACCAACTGTTTCACCTGTTATATAGCAACACTACTATCACCGACATCTAAGAAGGGAGATCCCCCCTTGAACGGCCCTTCTAAGGTTTCTCTCCTCCACATTGCCTGTGGTGAGGAACAAAATTGTAAAAGCGCGTTTGGATAAAAGCACTAAATAAATGCACCATTTATTTACCATTTACCAGAGAAACTGAGCTGGACTGCGACTCAGCAGCACGTTGAGACGTCTTGGTTTTAACGCTTTCACTGCCGTGCTACCAAAGGGTTAACCCTTTCACTGCAACAATACAGACGGTTAACCCTTTCACTGCCACACGACAAAGGGTTAACCCTTTCACTACCACACTACAAAGGGTTAACCCTTTCACTGCCACACGACAAAGGGTTAACCCTTTCACTACCACACTGCATAAGGTTAACCCCCTTTCACTGCCACATGACAAAGGGTTAACCCTTTCACTACCACACTACAGAAGGTTAACCCTTTCACTACCACACTAGAGAAGGTTAACTCTTTCACTACCACACTACAGAAGGTTAACCTTTCACTACCACACTACAGAAGGTTAACCCTTTCACTGCGACAATACAGAAGGTTAATGTAACCCTATTGTTTTTTGTTTAACCTTTATTTACCCAGGGTAGGTTCTCTGAGCACGGATGCTCTTTTTCAGGAACGCCCTGCTTCACATTCACACAGTTCCATTCACACCTGGGAGCTGCCCAGTACAACCACAGTTGACACCATTGGCCACTGAGCAACTCCACTGGAGCAGTTGGGGGTTAAGTGCCTTGCTCAAGGGCACTTCAGCGGTTGGTGTTAAGGGTATGGGAGAGAGTTATTAATTCACTTCCCCAGCCCAGATTTTTTCCTGCCGGTCCGGGGTATCGAACCAGCGACCCACCGGTCACAAACCCGCTTCTCTAACCATTAGGCCACCCGGTGCCCTGTTGAAACGCCTGGGTTTTAACTGTACGAGCAACATCCATCGGCCTCCAGAGAGTTGCTGTCCCTTGATGAGTGTTTCCCCCACTAATACAACACATGAACATTAATATACAGTAATGTACCTTCCATCGCTGCTCGTGCGATCATCCTTTTGAGCCGACAGAGAGTGACCACCTCCACCACCTCCGGCACAGCGGGGGTCCGGCCAGCGCACGTATAATTATTATCCTGGCACGAAAGAAAATAGATCAAACAAAATCTTAGCACGGAGTTCTATATAACCTTACCTTTTATTCATTGTTTATATTATATTATTATATTGTTCGAAATAAACTATTCATTCAACCTTATCCTTTTCTTTTTTTATATATATATATATATATTTTTTTTTTATTGTATTTTTCTTAAAGTAATACAGGACAAAAAAACACAGCTCAACCCCCTCCCTTCCCTAATTATAGTCCAAATTGACATAAACACTCAACAAAAAAAGACAGCTAAATGAACCATAAGAAATCATAAAAATAAAAACCCTCTTCGGCCTCTCCACCTTCCTCTGTTTCTCTTTCCCATCCCTAACCTCTCACCTCTCCCATCGCTTTCCTTTAAACTCATAAATGTCGCCCACGTCTTTTCAAATTGTTCCGCTTTTCCCGTTTGTATGTAGGTTAGCCTTTCCATTGCCAAATTCTCTTGACACTTCCTTTAACCATTGTATCGATCCTGGTCTCTGTATCTCCCATTCAACCTTATCTCATATCAAAAGCTGACATTTTAAAATTGGTTGAATGTGGTGGCGATCGAAAGGCGGCAAATTCAACTTTCGAATGGTGTATTGGATGATCCTCGAAAAATGCAACCCGACCCGGTAGACGAGTGCAAAGTGGCGTGACGTGCGTGAGAGTGGCGTGACGTGCGTGAGAGTGGCGTGACGTGCGTGAGAGTGGCGTGACGTGCGTGAGAGTGGCGTGGCGGCCCGTCCGATGCATAAGAGGTTAAAAACGTATCTCTTCACCTTTGCCTTTTAATACACAACTTAGGCTTATTGCATCCACACTGTGATTACTGTATTGTACATGAGAGCTATTTTATTGCACAACTTTTATCCAGTCTATTTTATGCTAATTGTATGTCTATTATTATTATTATTATTATTATTATTATTATTATTATTATTATTATTATTATTATTATTATTATTATTATTATTATTATTATTATTATTATTATTATTATTATTATTATGTGTGTGTATGTAACTTCCATTGTGTACATTTGCACCTCTCCGTCATAGCCAATTTCTCATCCATGCAATATAATATTAATAATAGCAAGGTATGATGCAGCTGAATGTGCCCCTCCATGGAAGTTAACCTGTTAAGCCATATTTAAAATGTGCCTAAAAGTACATACAGTCAGTAGTACCTAAGTAAGTGGAAGATTGCTCCACTTCTACACGGTCCATCTGCATGTTATTGGTATCTAGAGACATCTATGGATCTCAGGGAATGTATTCCCCATGTGAGAAATATTGTGTCTGTTCTTATGCTTGAGTAAATTGTAATGAACCAAAGGAGAATATAAATTATTATTATTTTCTTTTCCATCTTTGAGAGTGAATAACACCATGATGCTAACATTGAAAATTAACCAAAAACGTAGAGAATTGCCACTGAGCTCGTTCAGCACCTTCTTGAGATCACATGTACAAAAAATCTAAGCAAATGAATAAAGGGCAGATGATAAACAGGGGTTTTGTAGATACAGTACTGGATTTTGCCATCCGGACACATGCAATTTGAAATATAGAATATAGAATATCAGGCCTATAAATGACCTTATTATGGAAAGTCATACATCTATGGATCATGCCAAATCTCCTCTTTCAAATCTGGATTTGGTACCACCAGGCGCCCGTAACAGGGCAGCAAAGACCATGAATGAAATCTACTGTAGTACAGTTACTTTTTTATAATGTAAATAGCCATTTTTCATCAGATTGAGACGCATTTTTTCTAGACGTTCACAGAAAGGTAAAGAAACCAACTACATTCTATTTTATGGCAATAACGTTCAGGTTTGTTCGACCCGTGAGATATACTCACAAAAATAACATCAGAATCTTTCACTAATAATATTTTCAACAGCTTTGACAGAGGCTGGTGTGAGCTGAGTAGTGTATAGTTTTATAAAATTTCAATGTCCATCGAAAGGGCCTGTCCTCTCTCTTAGGAATACAATGTTTTCATGATGCGTTATTCCCTCACGTCTAATTCATCTGGTTTCCGCCCCGGGATGCGCTGAGATATTTATAAACTCATATTTCGCTAATAACACTTAAAATCATTAAATGCCCGCCCATCTGATATACCCTGGCAGGCACTAAGCCTGACTAATACTAATACTATATCTAACTAATACTAAATCGAACTAATACTATATCTAACAAATACTAATACTATATCTAACTAATAATAAATAATACTAAAACTATATCTGACTATACTATATCTAACTAATACTAAATCTAACTAATACTAATAGTAAAACTATTTTAAATTGCATACATTCAGTTATTAATGACTGAATCCGATCCGACACATTTGTATTCCTATATTACACTATTAAACTGCATAGATATTAACTGAAGCAAAAATCAAACTGAACTGTGGTCAAGTTGTAATGTATTATGATCCAGCAAATCTCACACACACACACACACACACACACACACTCACTCACTCACTCACTCACTCACTCACTCACTCACTCACTCACTCACTCACTCACTCACTCACTAGATTCTATTGCTCTACTCACTTTGAAACAGTCTTTGAGCAAGTCATGCATATGTTTACTGTGTGCTGTGCTGTTTAGTTCACAGTACACTCTCCTAACTGTATCTTTCACAAGGGCACTTTCATTCTGTATTGAGAGGAAGAAATTCATTAAGTTCCATGGAATTTTAGTAACAATCAACAACCAAAAAGATGATAATAACAACCAAGTACAAGTACATTGATTAATTGATTGATTGAAACGTTTATTAACATATTGCAGAATGGGTACAGTACAGTACAGCTCAATACATACAATTGTTAAGGGGATGCAGACCAGAGAAAGACTTTCGTCTTGTTTACATCAGGGTCGTCCATTTTCAATTCATCATATTCATCAATGCTGTTAGAAAATCCGGATTTCTGCAATTGACACCAGCTGTCTTTTCAGGTGAGGCGGCCGCGCGCAATTATCCTGAGTATCAAGTCTGGTTCGAATTAACGAGACTGAATCAGTGTTCGAGGAACAGGGAAAGCGCGGATTCAAACATTGGGTTAATTGAATCTGGATAATGGGACTTTTGATCGACTTAGTTGAACCAGGTATGGGGAATAGGGCCCATGTGTATAAGTATGTATATAGAAGGATTGTATGCAGGTATATTCACACAGATATGGATATAAATATATATACTGTAAATATAAATATGTAAATTTAATTATGCTGTATATACAGCACTATTGTACATGCTATCATATGGGCAGACTATAGTATGGGGTAGGTAGTAATAATAATAACAACACCTAAAATGATAATAACAACCAAAAAGATAATAAAACAAGAACCAAAAAGATAATAACAATAACCAAAAGGATAATAAAACAAGAACCAAAAAGACTATTAACACTTTGGGTGCCAGCCGGTCTAGCCAGCTTTGTACTCAGTGTGCCAGCGCTGTAAAGGATAGGGATTTTCACTGTGCGTCGCAGTGTTTGCAGGGCTATATCTATATTATATATTATAGCGATGGAGACAATACTATGGCTCATTTGACATTAACTATCCATCGTTCAACATGTGAAAAAGAATTAATTTGTTCATGTATACGTTCGCGTGTTATACCGTGGTGAATATTGTATAGTTTCAGAGTGATCCTGGCTAATTCCTGGTAACTGTGTTATGGAGCAATATGCACATTTTACTAAAAGCGTTTGCGTTGGTCGCCTGGACATGCTACTATTTCCAATTCAAAGGTATATAATAGGTATTATGTTTCATCATGAATGCATGAAAGGGGGGGGGGGGGGTTGATGCTTTGATCGTCAGCAACGGCATACGTTTTGGAGTACGTTACATATGATCGTTGCGATCGATGTGAAATCATTGTTGGATCAAAGTAGGTTTGATGTCATATAGTCCTTACCTTTATGAGGAGGTATCCCAAAAAGAATATTCCAATTGTCTGATCGTGATTTCCATTATTGATGTCGATCGTGTCCCTGACATGAAGTGGCACAAGATATGTGTGCTGAACGCGTTTTGATGTGGTCGGATGAAGCGATTCACTTGGCTTGGTCTAAATTCTCTGCCCGGACCATATACAATGTACTGTAACACACAGTGTGAAATAAGGTTTCAAAGGGTGGGCGATACTGCCACCTAGCAGGATGTGGCCGGTATTGCACTTTTGGTATCTCAGAATGATTTCCAATGGTAACACCGAGGTCCGTGAACCTGTAATGAATTTAAAAAATCGAATAAAAGAAAAAACTAACAAAACCAGAAAAATCTCGGGTCTGGCGCTCAACCGCTGGCGAGTTAACCCGGGATATCTCGGGTCTGGTGCCCAATGTGTTAACAGGTTCAGTGCCAGAGGTCGCTATGGGCGTTGGGCCGTTGTGTGCCAGCGCTCTGTTCAATGGGGATAAGTTCCGGTGTTTGCAGTGCTAAACCTATATTAAATATTATAGCTATGGATCTATTAACAACGTCGATTATCAGGGAGTTTCTTCCGGTCAACATGCAAAAAACAGATACTTTTTTCATCCATACATTTCCATTTTATACCGTGGTGAATATGAGTAGTTTTAGAGTCATCCTGTGTAATCCCAGGGAACTCCGGCAAACAGCGCTTTACTGCATTTCATTATAAATCATGCCATTTCTCACCTGGATCAAGAATCATTCTGAAATCAACGCTAGATTATCGGTATTATGTTTCATCATGCATGCACGAAAGGGTGGGGGGGGGGGGGGGCGCGGGGGGTTTCTATGCTTCGAGCGTCACCAACGGCATACATTACACAGTACATTACAGACATATGCTGCGATCGTGGGGAAAAAATCATTGGATCAACGCAAGATTGATAACATATAGTCCTTACCTCGTCTATGATGTACTGCAAAAAGAATAATCCAATTATCTGATCGCCATTCCAAATATTGATCACGTCGTGTGTCCAACGTTATCCACCAAAACGCATGAACCGAGTGAACTCGAGTGTCCCCAATCCATGTGTTATAAACGTTACTCATGCCCGAGAAGGAAAACCCGGACCGGACTTCTTAGATCGATGCACAGCTAACCCAGAGGCTTTCCAATGATGTGCAATACGGCCGCAAGGCGTTAGGTGGCGGTATTGGCCGTTTTGCAATCTCAGAGCCATTCCCAATGATAACATCTGGCTGGATGGATGAATTATGAATGGATATAGCGAATAAAAGAAATAACAATTGAAACCCGACTTATCTCGAGCCTGGCGCAGAATGTGTTAAAAAGCCTTCATGGTTTGACAACAAAAAAACAATAGCATTCATCAGTTCAAACATACAAATTCCCAGAAGGCATGAATGGGGTTCATGATCATTAACATGCTATAAAATTAGGGATGTCCGATATTATCGGCCTACCGATATTGGCATTAAAATGTGATATCGGAAATTATCGGTATCAGTTTTCTAATTATTTTTTATTTTTTTTATTGAACCTTTATTTACCCAGGCAAGCAAGTAAGAACACATTCTGATTTTTTTTATTGTCAAAAGTATGCATAATGTTGTGTTAATTCCACAACAAAAGATATGTAATGTTAATTACCTGAAATTATTCCGTTTTTTGGGGGAGGAAACCCTGCATATATCGGTATCGGTTGATATCGATATCGGAAATGAAGAGTTGGACAATATCGGTATATCGATATCGGTAAAAAAGCCAATATCGAGCATCCCTATATAAAATAGATGCAATTACACAAATGAAGAAATTCAAACAAGAACACATAACGAAATGGACGAGTGAAAATTAAGAGCATCTTTCTGTGCCCTATTTTAATATGTTCATAGTTACCTTCGTTGTCATGGTTCCCTCCAGTATGATTCGGTTTCCGAACACGGTTCTGATCTGGCTTTCGAACTTAACCTGAGCACAACATAATACCAACATGGCTGCTGTGTGAACAGGGTCAATTACAGTGAACTTCAACCTGAGAAGATGGCTTGGTGACAAACCCAGACTAGAGATTAGGTTGGATTAGATTCTAATGTATTGTCATTATACAGCACAAGTACAGTACAATGAAAATAAGTTTGGCATCCAACCAGAGTGCAAATGTAATATACAATGTACAGGTTAACTGGGTACAAAATATACAAATTAGTACTACTGAGTCTAGTGCTAATCAGATGTATTTACAGAGTTATAGTATTAATATGTACAGTGAAGTGATACAGGTATAAAGACACTATGGTAGTAAATCATACTGGCCAGCAGTGTAACTATAGAGTGGGTAAGGCAGGGGTGGCCTCATGTGGCTCTTTGCCCGTCAATGTGTGGCTCTTCCATCCATAAAAAATAATAAAAATAATAATAATAATTATATGGTATATATATATATATATATATATATATATATATATTTTTTTTTTGTCACTCATTCCATAAGGACGTTTTTAAATGGTCCATTTGCATGTTATTGGTATCTGAATCTAGGGACATCTATGGATCTCATGGAATGTTTTGTAGATACAGTACGGAATCTTTTTTATAATGTAAATTTCTCCACCATTTTTCATCATATTGCAACACCGTTTTTTGTTAGACATTCACAGAAAGGTAGAGAAACTAACTGCGTTCTGTTTTATGGCAATAACATTCAGGTTTGTGGGAGATAATCCCAAAAAATAAGAGAAATAAAAAAGTAAATCCAGAAGTCAGATGATTGACATGGGCTGGCGTGAGCTGGGTAGGGTAGTTTTTCGAAATTCAAAAGCCCATCGAAAGCCCTGGGTCTCTTCCTTTAAAAGACTACACTCACTTTTGGCTGCGCCACTTCCTCCTGTCAATATGCGCCGGTTTCCGACTCAATGCCCTGAGATTTCTATAATCTTATATTTCACTAATAACAGTTAAAATCATTGGTAAACAAACGTAATGCTGAAAATATACACTTTTACTGTATATCTCGGGCTTAAGAGGTTAACCCTGTGAGGCCCAAATTAAAAAGACATTAGCAACTTCAGAGGCCAGAGGGTGGGACATATAAACACATTTACTATCCAATAGCATTGTGAGGCTGAACAACAGGACCAATTGACTATACATGTGCTTACATTTTTTTAAATAAACATTTACAGACTTTTCTTTTTTTTTAATGGCTAAACGTGATTTTGTAATTTAGCAACCGTGGGTCTCACATAGTACTTTTAACCCTGTGAGGCCCAAATAAAAAAGACATTAGCAACTTTAGAGGCCAGAGGGTGAGACCTATAAACACATGAAGGGTGCTCTTTGTGGTACCACAGTCATTTTTGTGGCTCTTAGTCTCTGACTGGTTGACCACCCCTGGGGATATGTACAGATATATTATCTACAGGTATGTAAAAAGGATTATAAGGTATGTACAGACAGATGTGGATAAATATATATACAGAAAAAAAAAAATATATATATATATATATATATATATATATATATATATATATATATATATATATATATATATATATATATATATATATACAGCAATGATTATATGCAGATATGGATATATATATATATATATATATATATATATATATATATATATATATATATATATATATATATATATATATATATATATATATATATATATATATATATATATATATACAGCCAATATAGAAAGAAAATGTTTTATTATTATTACATTATTATTATTATTATTATTACAATCAAATCATTTGTAAAGAGAAGGGAACATATGGAGATTGTACCATATCGTCAATGTCCTCCATGCAGCCTGTATACGAAGAGCCGTTACACCCAGACCACACTATAATCTGAGAGAGAGAGAGAGAGAGAGAGAGAGAGAGAGAGAGAGAGAGAGAGAGAGAGAGAGAGAGAGAGAGAGAGAGAGAGAGAGAGAGACACACAATTACACCTTTCTCCAAATTTTCCAAGTGTTCATTTACTCTTTATTCTACCTTTCACATAGGTTGACCAGGTACCACTGTAGTAAAGAAATGCTGGTATCCTGGTCAACCCTGCCTGGCTCCTGTTTAGACTGTGTTCACATTACAGTGAAATGCTTGGTTCCGTGTGATCCTCCTGAAACTGTGCTCATACAGTGAAAAGTAAAAGAATAAAGACCAAATACTATAAAAAATATACAAAACTATCATGTACAAAATGCAAAAACAAAATGCAAAAATGAGATAGAGAGGTAGTGCAAATCTGTTGGTAATAAATAGATAAAATATGGTGTAGTAGTGTCAAAAAGGGTTTAAAGTGTCTAAAGTGAATGTTTAAGGTGAGTGTGTGCGTGTGGAGGTTGTGTGCAGTGAGTGTAGTGTGTGGATGAGTTAGCGTTGTGCACAGGTCGTCATGGGAACAGAAGCTGCGGTAGGTGCAGGTTTTACAACTTCTGATTTCTGAGGCACAGAGGGCGACAGAGAGACGTAGGGAAAGACCACCTTGAATAACCTTATATACCAGGTCCTAGTACTAGTGACAACAATTCACTATTCAGTCTAGAATATATAGCTATTGAGTCTCACCCTGAGAGATGGCAGAAAGAGACTCTCTGTGAGGTCAGGTCTAAGTCTCACCCTGAGAGATGGCAGAAAGAGACTCTCTGTGAGGTCAGGTCTAAGTCTCACCCTGAGAGATGGCAGAAAGAGACTCTCTGTGAGGTCAGGTCTAAGTCTCACCCTGAGAGATGGCAGAAAGAGACTCTCTGTGAGGTCAGGTCTAAGTCTCACCCTGAGAGATGGCAGAAAGAGACTCTCTGTGAGGTCAGGTCTAAGTCTCACCCTGAGAGATGGCAGAAAGAGACTCTGTTTCTTTTCACAATCTAATATACATTTTACAATCGAATGTATGTTTTTATTAATTTGAATATAGAATATTCGTTGACAGCCCCCGAGTGGAACATGGAAAGCCACGTTCTGCAAACTTTCCCCCACTGTACTGAAATTAACCGTAACTTCAAAACCGAGCGACGTACCGAACCGTGACTTCAAAACCGAGGTACGTACCGAACCGTGGTTCTTGTGTATACCGTTACACCCCTAATATAAATATATATAAAATCAGTGGCAGAGCCAATATTTATTTAAATATTCCACCTTTGTGAGATGGTCTACAACATTTAAAAACGTCCCAAATCCTCAAACGTTTGCTTTAGAGTAACACTTTTTGAGAATCATTTTAATATGGAGGAAATGTTATTTTCAACCAACGGTACATTTTCTTCAGTCTTGGGGAGACTTACACAGAGAAACAGGAAGTATGACATGACCTCAGACATCATGTGACCATCAGCCCTCACCCTGCAGAGAGAGAGAGGGAGAGAGAGAGAGAGAGAGAGAGAGAGACAGAGAGACAGAGAGACAGAGAGACAGACAGAGAGAGACAGACAGAGAGAGAGAGAGATTTACATAATTCTCATTACAATGCGTGTGTCAATACAATTAAATAACTACACAACATGTGTCCCCAAGACTCCCCATCATACTCAAAACCACGAGATCTCACGTAAAATCAGTGCTAAAATACAATTATACAATGGCATGCAAATTGCTTGATTCTGATTGGCTGAAACACTTGTTTCAGATGTTGTTATTTCTCATAACACACTCCACGTGATCCCAGAACCCGCCCACAACCGAATTACTTTGTTTCCGAATCACTCCGCCGTTCATTCTTTTACGAATGAAACCAAGATGGCGGACAATAATCTTTATGAATGGGATGTATTGATTCAGTCATAACGACTCATTCAAAATAGATAAATTTACCTGGAATATGTTAGTTGTTTACACGATGTTGGATTATGTAATTGGTTTGTCATGACGCATTGTAAAACAAAATATAAATCGCGGGGGGGGGGGGGGGGGGGGTTCACCCGACTCCTCTCGGGTGAACGCGCAGACACTCTATCAGCCTACCCAGCATGTAATAGAACTCAACTCGTTATTATTGGTGCATAGATTGCAGAAATACGGGAACGTTTTGATTATATTTAAAAGGCTTTGACATTGTAAAACGAAATAAGTGGAGTTTCTAAGCTGTAAGCAGAATACAAGTCATAGGAACACCCACGATATAGTGTTCTTCCCCCTTCCTACTGTATAAGAAATAATTTAAAACGCATTGCAAGGAGAACAGAGGTTATTTGTTTTGCGTGATTTAAAAAACGCTGTATTAAAAGAACCAATATAAGGATCCCCGCAAGTAGCACTGTCTATCTGTAACAACATTTTCAATCAATCAATCAATCATTCCAATAACAACCGCTAACTTCACTGTTAGATGGCATGCTTTGAAACACAGCTGCAATTCAAAGGTGAATGGACTGAAAAATATGCATTCATCCTCCCAGCACCAAACCAATGTGCCTAATATGCCAAGAAACGGTAGCTCTTGTGAAGAGTGGCAATTTGAAACGCCACTACGAAACAAAACAGTTATTTTGATGCAACCTTTCAGTGCTAAGAACCACAAAAATAAATGGAATGAAATCATCATATCAAGCTGCAAGCAGAATTATTGTTAAATCTATGTCACAACGAGAAAAAGCAACCAAATCCTCACTCAGTGGCATGGGTGTTGGCTAAACACAAGAAACCATTCTCTGATGCATACATAATAAAATAATATATGACTGAAGTGAAGGAGACCATGTTTGAAGGCAAACAAAAGCAAATCCCCCTCAGATCGCACAGCAACCAGAATAACTGAAATACTGGCTGGTGATTTGATTAAACAGCTTTGTGATAGAATACAAAAATTCACAGTGCATTTCCATAGCTGTGGATGAGTCCACTGACACCACTGATAAGCCTATGTTCTGAAGAACCGTTCATGTTCTGAAGAACCGTTCATGTTCTGAAATGTTTTTGCTAAAGATTGAGAAGATTGGATCAGTTGTACTTTATTTTTGGAATACTTAAAACCCTTTTTTTTTTGTATATTTGATGTGGCCCAGCCTCACCCAGACTCTACCTCCAGCGGCCCCCAGGTAAATTGAGTTTGAGTCCCCTGAATTAAAGCATGCCTAGGGGGGTCTAACGACCCTCGGCTGCGCCTCGGGACTAACAACCACCCCTAGGCATGCTCTAATTCTTATAACACTCCTGCGTGTGATGTAATGCTTAACTGTCCTTCTGCAACACAACAAATAACTTCATTGAAGCTCCACCCAAACAAAAATGTGTCCATATTTCCATTCAACACATATCTCAGCAAGAACAACATATGAGCAACCCAAGATGGGTCCCGTCAGTCCAGCTTTGTCCATTTTGATACCCAGCGCATGGAACGGATCCCCTTCATCAGTACCCTCCATTCCACTGAAATAGTCCTGCAACACGTCTTGTTCCCCAATGCTCCGCGCTTCAGTCCAAACGTTCAAAATGTCTCTGTTGTGACAGGCTGTCCTCAGCCCCAGTAAAGAAGCCACTTCCTCTGTGTGGTGAATTCCTGGCCCGGCTACATCCAATACATGTTTCATTTTCACTGTCCCAACTAAATAATAATAATAATTAATTTAATTTATATAGCGCTTCTCAATGACCCGAAGTCGCTGACAATAGTCGGGAGCAAAGTAAAAACAAAGAAACAAAAACAAAGCAACAAAGAAACAAAAACAAAAGGAAGATGAGACCATGGGGGGAACAGGGAAGACAGCATAATAGTACAAAAGACAGGAGAAAGACATCAATCTGGTTGGAGGGGGGGGGGGGGGGGGGTTATGGGTGGGGGGGGGGGGGGGGGGGGTTGAAGGCAAGGGAGAACAGGTGGGTTTTGAGGCAAGCTTTGAAGGTGGAGAGTGTAGGGGAGTCTCTGATGGACTGAGGGAGGGAGTTCCAGAGTCGGGGTACAGTGCGAGAGAAGGCCCGATCACCAAAGTTTTTGAGTTTGGATGTCGGGACAGTGAGGGAGGCAGTGGAGGAGGACCGGAGGGAACGGGTGGGGCAGTAGGGAAGAAGGAGATCAGTCAGGTAGGGGGGGGGCAGGCTGTGGAGGGCTTTGAAGGTGAGGAGTAGTGTTTTAAAGTTTATGCAGTGTTTGATCGGGAGCCAGTGGAGAGAGTGGAGGACAGGAGTGATGTGTTCACAGGACCGGGTGTTAGTGAGGAGGCGGGCGGCTGAGTTTTGGACCATTTGCAGTTTATGGAGGGAGCGGGAGGTGATGCCAGTGAGGAGGGAGTTGCAATAGTCCAGGCAGGAGGAGATGAAGGCGTGTATGAGGGATTCCACAGCAGGGGGGAGAGGCAGTGATGGATTTTTGCAATGTTGCGGAGGTGAAAGTATGATATTTTTACGATGGAGCGGACGTGGGGGTCAAATGAGAGGGTCAAGGAGGACACCAAGGTTTCGGACTAGGGGGGAGGGGGTGATGGTGGAGTCATTGATGGTGAGTGTGATGGGTCCGGATCTGGTGAGAGTGGTTTTGGTGCCAATAATGAGAAGTTCCGTCTTGTCACTGTTCAATTTGAGGAAGTTGTGAGTAATCCAGGTTTGGAGTTCGGTAATGCAGGATTCGATGTGACTGAGGGGTGGGCTGTGGGGGGATTGTGTACTGATGTAGATTTGGGTGTCATCAGCGTAGCAGTGGAAGTTGAGGTGGTATTTACGGATGATGTGACCGAGGGGGAGAATGTAGCAGATGAAGAGCAGGGGGCCAAGGACTGAGCCTTGGGGGACCCCCTGTGTGACTGGGGAGGGGGAAGAGGTGTGGCCGGAGAGGGAGATGAATTGGTGTCTGTCTGTGAGGTAGGAGGAGAACCAGCCAAGTGCTGTGCCCTCAACACCCAGTTGGTGCAGCCTTTGGAGGAGGATGGAGTGACAAAGGCTGCACTGAGATCGAGTAGGATCAGGATGTTGAGGGCACCGGAGTCAGCGGAGATGAGGAGGTCGTTGATGACTTTAACCAGTGCAGTTTCGGTGCTGTGAGCAGGACGGAAGCCAGACTGAAGGGGTTTGTAGAGGGTGTTGGACTGGAGATGGGAGTGGAGTTGGGAGGCAGCAATGCGTTCCAGTGTTTTAGAGAAAAAAGGAAGATTGGATATGGGGCGGTAGTTGGAGAGGCTGGATGGGTCAAGAGTGGGTTTTTTGAGGACAGGGGTGACAGCGGCGAGTTTATAGGGGGAGGGGACGTGGCCTAGGGATAGTGACTGGTTGAAAAGGGCGGTGAGGTGGGGGATGAGAGCAGGGAGGCAGGCTTTGGTGAGAGTAGTGGGGAGGGGGTCAAGGGAGCAGGTAGTGGTCTTGGAGGTGGTCATGAGGTCCATGATGAAGGAGGAGTCGATAGGGGCAAAGGCAGTAAAAGGGGTGGGAGGGATGGGAGTCAGGTGGGGGGAAAAATGATAGTGGGGGGGGGGCGAGGGTGGGGGATTTGGCGATGCGGGCAGTCAGTGAGCTGTTGATTTGAGATATTTTATTATTGAAGGAGAGGAGAAACGAGTTGCAGAGGTCAGGGGAGGAGAGTGAGTTATTGTCCGGGGGTTGTAGGAGTTTCTTGACAGTGGAGAAGAGGGTCCGGGGGTTGCGGTTGCTGCTGTTGATGATGGTGGAGTAGTGGGCAGATTTGGCAGCTTGAAGTGCATCACGGTAGGAGGAGACGTGCTGTTTGTGGAGGTCGGCGTGGATGGTAAGGTGGTTTTTTTTATAGAGGCGTTCTAGTTGACGGCCGGTCTGCTTCATAGAGTGGAGTTCCGGAGTGTACCAGGGGGAGGAGGTGGTGAATGAGACAGTGATGGTTTTCAGGGGTGCCAGTGAGTCGAGGGAGTCAGAGAGAGTAGAGTTGAGGAGGAGGGCATAGTCGTCGGGGGTTAGAGGGGGCGGAGTCAGGGGGAAAGGCAGAGGATATGGACTGAGACAGTGTGAGAGGGTCAATGGATTTTATGTTACGGAAAGAGATGGTGCGTTTATTGGAGTGGTGGGGTGGGGAAGGGGAGCAGCGAAAATGATGCAGTAGTGGTCAGAGAGTGGGAATGGGATAAGGTGAGGATTGGATATGGGTAGGGAGGCAGAGCAAACAAGGTCAAGTGTGTGGCCTTTTTTGTGGGTGGGAAAGTTGATGTGCTGGGTGAGGCTAAAACAGTCAAGGAGGGAGAGGAAGTCAGGAGTGAGGTTTGAGTTAGGTTGGTCAACATGGATGTTGAGGTCACCGGTAAGTAGGAGGCGGGTGGAGAGAGTGGAGGCTATGGTCAGGAGATCAGAAAGTTCTGTTAGAAAAGAGGGATGAGGCTTTGGAGGGCGGTAAAGGAGTAGTGCAGTAATGGAGTTGGGGAGGGAGAAGGCAAGGTATTCAAAGGATAACATGGGAGGGAGGTTTAGGTGCAGTTCAGTGATGGATAGGGAGAGTTTGTGGAAAACGGCAAGACCCCCCCCCCCTCGGTCAGAGAGGCGGGGCTTGGCGATGAAGCTGCAGTTTGGGGGGGTAGCTTGGTTGAGGGAGTAGAAGTCCGAGGGCTGTTGCCAGGTTTCAGTGAGGAGGAGTAGGTTGAGTGCAAACGCTGTACAAGCCCAGGTCTACTACCGTCTTGAATGTCCAGCCGGGATCCATACATCAGAGGCTCCTCCATAAGCCAGAACATAGTTTCCAACTCCAGTCTGTTCCATCTAAATAAAACCCATTCTCTAAAAAATGCACACACAAGTGCACATTTACAGTTAGTTAAAAACAGAGACGTTAAAGGGTCAAAATTGAGCGTGGAAACCTTGATATCACTCATGATCTCCAAAAGGAGTGCACAACAGATAAAAAACACAGGAACCGTCCTAAACTACTTGGATTCTGGTTTCCCTTCATTATCTGTTTTATTGAGCTTTTGTACAATTTTCCTCAGTCTAAAAACTTCCTGGAAAGTGTACCCCCCCCCCCCCCCCCCCCCCCCCCATTGTTCCTCATTCTCATTTGAGTTCTTGCTGAATTTACAAACATCTCCTTATCCTCAAAGTAATCTCCAACTTTGACATTCTTCATGTTTTTTGTTGTGTGCAGGAACTTTTGTATCTGTCTAACTGCATAACGTTTTCTCTGTTGTGAATACTGTTACACACAATTGGTGAAGATGCTTTGGATGTATTCAATTTAACCCTTGAGAAAGCAGTAGATGTGTGCAGAGCATCAGAAGCTGCGAGGAGCCA
Source organism: Notolepis coatsorum (assembly GCF_963971535.1). NCBI lineage: Eukaryota > Metazoa > Chordata > Actinopteri > Aulopiformes > Paralepididae > Notolepis > Notolepis coatsorum. The sequence goes on along the minus strand of NC_140178.1, from coordinate 114,709,607 downwards.
GTTGCAAGCTATGCAAACAACACAGGCTGTGGGTGAATCATAATGTGCAAGCCATAAGTAGAGCTCCAGCTCAACCAGAGAGGGGAAGATTCTACAAAGACAGGAAGACAGAAAAGAAAAACAGATAGTGGATTGCACAATGCAACAAGTGTGGGAGAACACATGAACCACGCCAGTGTCCGGCTTATGGTGCTGTATGCCACAAATGTAACAGGCAAAACCATTTTGCGAGGATGTGTTCCACACCAGCTGACAGGACGGGCACCCAAACATACAGAACAGTAATAAGACGTGGTGTCCACGACATTGAGACTGAGGTAGATGTAGACTCACTGTTTATAGGTACTGTGTCATGTGTGGAAGTTAATGCAGTCACTAAAAGTAAAGACACTGCATGGTACACTATGGCCAATGTGAGGAATGTCCCGGTCAAATTCAAGATTGACACGGGTGCGGATGGAAACGTGCTGCCTATGTCCATTGTAAAGACATTTCCAGGTCGTATCCAGCTACAGCCCACAAGAACAGTGCTGGTAGCTTATGGAGGGAACCGTCTGAAGCCGGAAGGGACCGTGACACTGATGTGTGAAACTGCCAAGGCTAAAGCCAAGCTTTATTTCTATGTGATCAACCAGTCAACCGTGCCGATCATGGGCAGAGAGGCAAGTGAAGTACTGCGGCTTGTGAAACGAATTGATGCACTTGAGAAGGAACCTCCAGCCACAATGGAGAAGCTGAAGAGACCTCCAGCCACTAAAGAGGAGTTGCTGGAGATGTACCCATCTCTCTTCTGCGGGCTGGGTGAGTTCCCAGGTGTACATCACATACAGACAGACCCGGCAGTTACACCTGTGGTACATGGGTGCAGGAAGATTCCCCTTGCTGTCCTGGACGCCTATTGCTTATTAACAGCGGAGGAGTGCTGCCGAGTGCTTCCGCTTTTTCCCTGATTGGCTGCGACTCGCCCCGCGGCAGGCGCGGCAGCCGCAGAGCAGAGCGGCAGAGCTTGCGGCATTATGTATCCGTAATCCGCCATGATTTTCATTTGAAGCTTAGCTCACCTGGCAGCGCTGCGGTCCTGCGATCCTGCAGTCCGTTGGTGACAAGTTCAAATCCCATCAATTTCTTTTTTTTTAAACGTGTATTCTTTCACCGGTTAAGGTTAGGCATGTTTAAGGTTAAGGTTAGGCATTGTTTCGGAGTTGGTTAAGGTTAGAAGGGTTAAGTTTAGGCGCTGTTAAGGAGCTGGTTAAGGTTAGAGTTTGTCTTAGAGAATGGCAATATTCTTTCTATGGTTAAGGTTAAGGTTAGGCATGGTTAAGGTTAAGGTTAAGGTTAGGCATTGTTTCGGAGTTGGTTAAGGTTAGAAGGGTTAAGTTTAGGCGCTGTTAAGGAGCTGGTTAAGGTTAGCGTTTGTCTTAGAGAATGGCAATAGACAGCCTATTTCCGCACTGCCGCTCTCTCGCGCTGCCGCGGTCACATGGTCACATTGTCACATTCTTGCACTCCTCCGCTGTTAAAAAGCAACACGCGTCCTGGACAGGCTGAAAGTCACACTGCGGCACCTTGTGGAAGCAGATGTAATAACCCCTGTGAATGACCCAACAGCATGGGTGAGCAGTTTGGTGATCACAGAAAAATAAAATACTCAACTCAGGGTGTGCTTGGACCCCTGTGATCTGAACAAGGCCATACAGAGGCAACATTACTCCATTCCCACTCTAGGCGATGTCTACTGCAAACTGGCAGGGAAATCTATCTTCACCATTCTGGATGAGAAGGATGGATATTGGCAAGTGAAACTGGATGAGCCATCATCTGAGCTGTGTACATTCAACACACCATGGGGCCACTACCGCTTTAAGAGATTGCCATTTGGCATCAAGTCAGCCAGTGAAGTGTTTCAGCAGAAGAACAGTGAGACCTTCGGTGACATAGAAGGGGTACATATCATAGCTGATGACATGATAATCGCTGCATCCTCAGACCAAGAGCATGCTGAGATCCTCAAGCAGGTCATGAAGAGGGCACAAGCTGCCAATGTCAAGTTCAACAAAGACAAAATCCAGTTCAAAGTCGACACAGTGAAATACATGGGCCACATCATCACACCAGAGGGTGTTAAACCTGATGACGCAAAGGTGATAGCCATCGCCAACATGCCGGCACCGGAAGACAAGAAAGGCCTCCAGAGATTGTTAGGCATGACAAAATACTTGGCCCAATACATTCCGGGGGAAGCCACAATAACTGCTCCTCTGAGAGGGTGTACCAGAAAATACCCCAAAATACCCCAAAGTATACCCCAAAGTACCAGAAAATACCAGAAAATACCCCAAAATACCCTAAAATACCCCAAAGTATACCCCAAAATACCATAAAATACCCCAAGGTATACCCCAAAGTACCAGAAAATACCAGAAAATACCCCAAAATACCCCATAGTTAGGGCTGGGCGATATGGCCTAAATATGATATCACGATATTTTCTGACCTTTCGGCGATACACGATACGCATCACGATGTTTTTCTTTTTTTCCCCAAACAATTCATTATGAGGCTTACCAAGACAGTATTTGAGTTTGCAAGCTAACATTAAAGACAAAATAAAATACCCATGCATTTAGCATTTTTATATTATATATTAGATTTAGATTATTGGATTATTAGATTATATATTGCATATATTTAGCAATGAGATATTATATGATTTAGATATGAAATATGATGAATTGAAAATGGGGGACCCTGATGTAAACAAGACGAAAGTCTTTCGCTGGTCTGCATCCCCTTAACAATTGTATGTATTGAGCTGTACTGTACCCATTCTGCAATATGTTAATAAAGTTTTAAATCAATCAATAGGATTTTAGCATTTTTATGAAACTACTGTATATTTGTATGTCTCTAAATGTTTTGATGAATTGAAAATGGAGGACCCTTATGTAAAAAAGCCGAAAGTCTTTTTCTGGTCTTCATCCTCCAGTCAGTCCACTGTTGTTGTATTGAGCTGTACTGTATTGTACCCATTCTGCAATCGTTAATAACGTTCATTCATTCAATCATTCAGCCGGCAACAGAATAATTTTGATTGACAGTCGAGTCTGCCAATTACGTCACACCGCTTGTACCCGCCCTGCTGTTCTTAGCACCAATCGGCAAGCAGCGCTATTATTTTTTTACTTCCTGAATGCCCTCCTTGATTTTAACGAGAGCTCAGCTCAACGACAACAACAACAGCTCACCGCAGCCGACGAGTGATTACTAGCGCACCGCAGCATGACAACGAGGCATAATGATTTTACTGCAACAAATGTTATAATAAAAGCCTTTCCATACATCTGTCTGATTGAAAACTTTATTAACAGACCGCAGAATGGGCACGCACAACTCGGCACGGACTGAGATATGAACAGTAACGCTTGCTATCTATTGCTATCTATGTCGTCATCGGACGTTGCTATGTTTGGGTAAATACGCTGATGTGTAACTATATAACGTGTAACTATATAATGTTGATGCCACAAAACAAATGCCTTTGTTAATCATAAGTACTAACTAACTTTGATGCAGTAGTGTGTGTGTGGGAGCGGCGTTGTTCAAAAGTTTGAACGGGGTGGACCAGATTGACGCGACACAATCCTCTTGGGCAAAACATCACGATATCCACGATACGTTAAAAAAGTGTATCGTTAATGAACTGTACCCGATATTTATATAATATCGTCATATCGCCCAGCCCTACCCATAGTATACCCCAAAGTACCAGAAAATACCAGAAAATATCCCAAAATACCCCAAAATACCCTAAAATACCCCAAAATACCCCAAGGTATACCCCAAAGTACCAGAAAATACCAGAAAATACCCCAAAATACCCTAAAATACCCCAAAGTATACCCCAAAATACCAGAAAATACCAGAGAATACCCCAAAATACCCTAAAATACCCCAAAGTATACCCCAAAGTACCAGGAAATACCAGAAAATACCCCAAATACCCTAAAATACCCCAAAGTATACCCCAAAATACCAGAAAATACCAGAAAATACCAGAAAATACCCCAAAATACCCCAAAGTATACCCCAAAGTACCAGAAAATACCAGAAGATACCCCAAAATACCCTAAAATACCCCAGAGTATACCCCAAAATACCAGAAAATACCAGAAAATACCCCCAAAATACCCTAGAATACCCCAAAGTATACCCCAAAGTACCAGAAAATACCAGAAAATACCCCAAAATACCCTAAAATACCCCAAAGTATACCCCAAAGTACCAGAAAATACCCCAAAATACCCCAAAGTACCCCAAAGTATACCCCAAAATACCAGAAAATACCCCAAAGTACCCCAAAATACCCCAAAGTATACCCCAAAATACCCCAACATGCAATACTCCAATTCAGCCATTGGCAATTCAGCCGTTGGGTGGGGGGCGCTGTTGAGCGGGCCTGTGACCGGACCTGAAAGCGCCCCTGGCTCTGCGGCTCTGCAGTTGCATACTATTGGGATTCGTTGGGACTCGGGAGCAGCAGCAGCACGGAGTCTCGACTCGGGACTTATTTTATTTTAGCAGCAGTTATCAATATCGACCAGGAGGACAGCGCGATCTAAGGGACATGTTTCATTACTAGTCAAGTGTCATTACTTTAGTTATCAAAGGTGGAATCTCTGGATGCAATGACATTATATAGTTTAAAGCTAAACTACGTTTTTCTTTCTTGTTAGAAGAGGGTCAGTTAGATTTGATTTGATCTTTATTTATCTCTAACATTTTCAACCATAAACACACACATTTGTAATAACAAAAAAAACTAAAACGAAATAAAATACAAATACATTTAAATATATTTTCCTATGGAAGGAATAATCAACATGGCTCCAATTGGTTGACTATAACAGCACCGTGACCAAATATCCCTATACTAGCACCTTGTTAAACACTTTTTTTTATATATATATATTTATTTATTTTTAATCATAATTATTCTTGTGAAATCTTTCCACCTGGGAGCCTTTTGACTAAATCTATTTATTCTCCCCTTCTCTGAATGGTGTTTCTTATGGCAATAACAACTATAGACGACAAAACCAAAGTAAAGAAACGACATTTGATTTTTGGGACGGTTACATTCACTTTGGGACGGTTAAAATTGTATTTCGGGACGGTTCTGGGACGGTGGTGAAAAAAGTTAGTCTGGAGCCCTGAACTCCAGGAAGCAACTGCAGCAGACAAAGTGTTGCAGGCAGTGATACAAGCACACCAAAAGGGCTGGCCAGAACGGAGACAACGCTGTGATGGCATATTACACCAATACTGGCCAATGCGTCACACAGTGAGCATCAGAGATGGTGTAGTAATAATGGAAGACAAGATCATCATTCCTCAGAGCATGAGAGCAGTAATCATGGATAAATTGCATCTTGCACACCAAGGTGTCCAGCAAATGAAAGCCCATGCCAGGAAGGTCCTATACTGGCCAGGAATGGCACAGGACATAGAGAAAAAAGTGGAAATGTGTGCCACATGTCAACAGATGCAGCCACAAAACCAAAGAGAACCTCTCCAGTCACATGAGATACCAGAACTGCCATGGATGAAACTGGGGACCGACATATTTGAGCTGCATGGACAATCCTATCTAGTGATTGTTGACTACCTGACCAAGTAACCTACCAGACAAGACTGCCCACTCAGTCATACAAAGGATGAAGTCAGTCTTCTCCAGACATGGGATCCCCAAAGAGCTAGTGAGTGATCATGTTCCTTTTGCGAGCTGTGAGATGCAGAAGTTTGCTGCAGAATGGGGCATCAAAATCACACACTCTAGCCCTGGATACCCACAGTCCAATGGACTTGCAGAGAGTATGGTCAAAATGGTGAAACGCACACGGAAGAAGGCAGCTAAAACAGACACTGACCCGCATCTGGCTTTGCTGTCATTGAGAAACACACCGGTGACAGGCCTAGATGTCTCCCCAGCGCAGATGTTGATGGGACGTGTCCTGAGAAGCCCGCTGCCGTGCACCAGCGCAGTGTTGCAGCCATCCACCCCAAGTAACATACATAACAGCCTCCAACACCTGCAGGCACGACGGGAGAAGTACTACAATGTGGGTACCAGACCACTATCGGTACTGACTCCTGGAACCACAGTACACATGAAAACAAGGCAAGGCTGGAAGCCTGCTGTCGTGTTGAGCAAGAGAGTAGAGCCATGCTCTTACAGTGTGGAATCACCGGCAGGCGTGATCTTCAGGAGAAACAGATGCCACCTGAGGACGGTTCATCCAAGTCTGCTTGAGAATGCTGATCCTGAGTATGCTGATCCTGAGTCCATCGACCAGCCAGAAACTCTGCGGGACGAGCCACGGACTCTGCGGGATGAGCCGTCTGCCCAGAACCAGCCCTCACAGTCCAGCACGAGCGACTCCCCTACATGCCGCACCAGATCTGGGAGAGCTGTCGTGCCGCCTGTGAGATACAGCGACAGCGATTATGACACGAGCCAACGCTGAACCTCTGGCCCCAAGCAACTAATACTGACAATATGAATTCATTATTAGTTACATTATTCCTGTTGGTAAGCTATTGGGAAAAGTGATTGCAGTATTTTGCTAATTATGGTCTGCAGTAAGAGAGTAATAACTTTTACTAAAAGTAATAACTTATCCTTAAGAAAGGGGGATGTGATATATGGTACTCGGGTTCGATTAAGAGCACGGTGTTGAAGAGTGTTGTGATCGACTAATGATGTCTGTTGTACATTCCAATCTGGCTTCAGAACATCCCACTCCACTGACACATGCCTTCTCTATTTGAACGACCACATCAAACAAGAGGTGGACGCGGGCAAATACTGCGGCATGGTCATGCTGGACCTACAAAAGGCCTTCGACACTGTCAATCACTCCATTCTGATTGACAAGCTAAAAGCAATTGGTTTTGATAGTCTATCAGTGAGCTGGATGCAATCCTACCTTGAGGGGAGGGAACAGATGGTGGAGGTAAACGGTACCCTACCCCCCCCCCCCCCTCACAGTGAGCTGTGGTGTTCCACAAGGAAGCATACTAGGACCACTACTGTTCCTAATTTATGCAAATGACATGTCGTCAGCTTGTGACTGCAACTTGTTCCTGTTTGCGGACGACTCAGCCCTGCTGGTCTCTGACAAGAACAAGTTACAGGTTGAAAAAACCCTCAGCTCGGAACTAGGCAAAATCTGCATATGGCTCGCTGATAACAAACTATCATTACACATGGGCAAAACAGAGTCCATTCTCTTCGGTTCAAATAACAAACTCAGCAAGACCGACGGCTTCTCAGTTACAGTGGGTGACAATATTGTCACAAGGAAAGATGAAATTACCTACCTGGGTTCCATCCTAGAGGCTAATCTCTCCTGTGACAAAATGGCATCCAATGTAATAAAAAAAGTCAACCAACGAACTCGATTCTTGTACCGGATCGCCTCTCTGGTAAACAAGAATACCCTGAAGACTCTGGCAGGAGCACTCATTCAAGGGTACTACTAGGGATGTCCCGATCCGATCACGTGATCGGGATCGGCGTCGATCACGTGCTTTTCAGAGGATCGGGGATCGGGAAAAAATAATAATAAAAATCGGCAGTCAAAAAAAGAAACATTTTATTCAACAAACATGACCATGTCCACGTCTTAAACTCATACGGAGGCCTTAGTTTTGGTTTTAAATTACATATAATATATCATCATTAATGTATTTATTGTCACACAGAGCAGAATAATTGTCCACAACAAACACATTCCCCTTTAATTTACACCGCTGCAACAAACACATCCCTTTAATTTAGACTGGCTACACGCTCCACATCACAACAACAGACTCAAGGAAGCATGCCACGAGCTAACGCTAACGCTAACACTAACGCTAACGCTACTCTCTGCTATGTTGTGGAGACTCAGGGAAGCATGCCACGAGCTAACGCTAACGCTACTCTCTGCTATGTTGTGGAGACTCAGTGAAGCATGCCGCGAGCTAACACTAACACTAACGCTAACGCTACTCTCTGCTATGTTGTGGAGACTCAGTGAAGCATGCCGCGAGCTAACACGGTTAATATCCACTGACTTGAGCAGCTAGACTTAATGTCAGAGGTTTGGAACTAAGCATTTTAAAATAGAAAGTCAAGCCAGTTGCAATGTTTGCAAGGAGGACAGGCTGGAGGCGAAGTTTTCAGACTAACTTTTCACCTGGAGGATAACGTGACTGAGGATTATCGTCGGCGTTTCAGACCAGAATGGACCATTACGTAAGTCGAACACTGAATGTATACTAATGTGCAAACATATATTGAAACTTTTAATATTTCTCATATGAAGCAGAAGCACATTTCTCAGGGTGAATGTAATAACAAAAGCCTCCGAGCTTGCGCCCCGGACTATAGGCAACAGAGGGGCTTGACTCGCTCCGCCAGTTTCTGACAAAAATGCGTCAAAATTGATTACTAATGTGAAAGATCGGATCGGAAATGATCGGATCGATAGATATTTAAAATCACATGATCGGGATCGGATCGGAAGCAAAAAAAGGCGATCGGGACATCCCTAGGTACTACGACTATGCTTGCACCTCATGGTACCAAAGCACCTCAAAGGCGCTAAAAACAAAATTACAAACATCTCAAAACAAACTGGTCAGACTACTGCTTGACCTTACTCCTAGAACCCACCTCACCCCTGCCCACTTTGACAACCTAGGATGGCTTAGAGTAGACGACAGAGTACAGCAACTTGCAATGGGCCTGGTCTACAAGATACACTACACGACCAAGGTACCCATGTACATGTCAAAATACTTCCCAAAGGTCAGTGAATACCACGATCACAACACCAGAGGGAGCTCCACAAATCATGTTAAACCCAGATTCGGCTCAAACAAGGGACTAAACACGTTTCGCAATTATGCCACATCAATGTGGAACGCCCTACCCAAAACTGTAAAGGAATGTGAATCACTACCCACTTTCAAAAAAACCACTCTCAAGGGACACCTACGGGAGACTGCAATTCTAAACTGGCCCCTGTAAATGTCCTAACCCAACCTCCTCCAATGTACAGTAATTTACCTAGTATGGTTGTCAATATTCCAATGTACAATTGTGCTTGTTTGTACAGTGTGTGTCCCCCCCCCCCAATGTACAGTTTTGCTTATTTATACAGTGTTTCTCTGTACCCATTCTGCAATCTGTTAATAAAGTTTTCAATCAATCAATCAATCAACGTTCATTAAACCTGTTGCTGTGGCTACCAACTGAGCTTGTGTGTGTTGTCAAGTTATTGCTATATGGAACCCAGCCAAAACTACAACAAGACACTTGCGAATCAGAGGGAACAACTTGTGCCCTCCTCCTCCTCGTCCATGCTGGACTGAGAGAAAACTGTGCCTTCTACATCCTCCTGACTCTCTTTGACCAAACTTGTCACTCCTTCTTTAGCCTGAGATCCACTATTGTCACTTTCTTTTTCCTTGTCAATTGATTCAAGTACATTTTCCCCCACCCCTTCATCCACTGTCTGGCTGTTTACATTATTTACCACATTCTGCTCTTTTCCTACTATTTCACTGTCACTTGTCATATCTTCCTTGCCTATTTTCTTTCTCTGACGCGGTGTTGGGGGGACTGAACCACCTCTGTTCTCCCCTGTTACGTCGCCACTGGTTGAGGGGGGAGCAGCTCCCCCTCCCTCCTCTGTACCTGCGCTGCCCACAGCTCTGCCTTCCTCCTGGGGCTGAGGTTGTGCGTCTCTCGCCTCTCCCCTCGGACAATCGCGAACTATATGTCCTTCCTCTCCACACTTGAAACACTTTGAGTTTCCAGAGTTCACAAAAACCACATAATCAAAATCATCAACTCTTAATTTGAAAACCAAATCAAGCTATTCTCCACTATTCTTGAGAATCATTAATACCTGGCGTCTATGTGAGACAACATGCTTCAATAGCGGAGATTTACATCCCGACGACAGTTTCCTTATAGGGGAAATTATCCTCCGTCGTGCTAGTTGACTTATTAATAGTTTGTCACTTATGGACAGGGGAATGTTAGATATGTTGATCCTTCTGCCTGGTGTGGAGAGAGGCGTCACGATAATGAATGCGCCATCAATACTAACTCCGGATTCTACCATCGCGTTCACCTTCTCCACACAGTCTAGAAAAATCACAACTCCACCGTTCATTTTCGCAGAAGATTTAACACTGTTGTGCCAAACAGCTACAATCCTCTACGGACACATTAGGAGCAGATATTTTAACGCCATGCTTTCTACCGAGTCTGGCTAAATCCATACTGGTGTATCACGTCAACCACCAGCACCAACTGGCCGACTGCCAAACAAACAACCTCCCCACTTAACCCTGTACACACCAAACACACAGTAAACTAACACTACACTATAATTACAATATTGCATAAATAAATTTAACTAAATGGATATATAAAGAGAGAGAGAGAGAGAGACAGAGAGAGACAGACAGAAAGACAGACAGACAGAGAGAGAGAGAGGCAGACAGACAGACAGACAGACAGACAGACAGACAGACAGACAGACAGACAGACAGACAGACAGACAGACAGACAGACAGACAGACAGACAGACAGACAGACAGACAGACAGACAGACAGACAGACAGACAGACAGACAGACAAACAAAGAGAGAGAGAAAGACAGACAGACAGACAGACAGACAGACAGACAGACAGACAGACAGACAGACAGACAGACAGACAGACAGACAGACAGACAGACAGACAGACAGACAGACAGACAGACAGACACACACACAAGGACAGTACATTAGCTTTACTAACAAATGCTGATCCAATGTCTCAATCACCAAAATCGCTCGTACGCGTTTGGACCTCGGGTTCCACTCCCCAGCTCGGTCCTCCAGAAGTTCTCTCAGATGACACCTCTAACACTGGGTGCATCGTCGAGGAACACGTTCAGCCACAGACGCATACCCTCCTGAATTGGAAATTATCTAGACACGATACCAGCTGGGATTTATCAATTGATTAATGAGTGAATCCTTCAAGTCACAATTCAAAGACTTTGAGCTCTGAGACTTCATCTTATTTTCATACCAGCACTCGTATTCCTATGATTTTTTGTTCTCTATTTTATTCAAATACAATTAAATGTTCTTATGTACTTAAGATACTATTGCTACCATGTATGTATGTATATGCGTTTCATTACATTTATATGGTACCGCGAAGCGCAGTCACAAAGGACTTCAGATGTTGTGAAGTGACTGGGGCGAGTAGCGGTTAAACTCACTCTCACCCTCAAAAGACACATAGACACGTTACAAAGCAGTGAGTTCACTTCTTGGTATAGCGGTCTGTGCTGTTGCCCGCGGCATGGGAGACCCGGGTTTGAAACTCCCTCGGGGCATCGAAGTTTAAGGTGACGATGTCACAACCGTTACATATATATACTATAATACTAGTGCTGTCAATCGATTAAAATATTTAACTCAATTAATCGCATGATTGTCCATAGTTAACTCGCGATTAATCGCAAATTAATCGATTTTTTTTCTACCATAAACGGATATTTTTCAAGTTCCAAGTTTTAATACTCTTATCAACATGCGAGTCAACACATGCTTGCTTTATGCAGCCATTTAACACAAAAGGATGACCCTCATGCATTGCAAATTTGCATCAAATTCAAAACAGAGTGATGCACAAAATAACTTAAAAGAAAATAGTAATTTAAAACAATGAATAAAGTGTGCATGAAATAATAGGGGAAAGAAAACGTTAGGAACTTGTTACATTCACACACACAAGGGCTGAGTAATCACACACCCCCCTCTCTCTCTCACACACACACTCTCCCAGCTCTCTTTCTCTCTTGCCCCTTCCTCATCTCTCTCACCCCCCTCTCTCTCTCTATATCTCACACACACACACACACACACACACACACACACACACACACACACACACACACACACACACACACACACACACACACACACACACACACACACACACACACAGACACACAGTATCAATGAGAGCATCAATAATACACCAGAGTGAAGTCTAGTAAAGAAGTAAAAAAATAAAAATTAAAAATTAAATAATAATAATAATCTTTTTTTTTTTAGTTAATCGTAAGTTTAAAAAAATAGTGGAGGGCGGCTACGTGGCGTAGTGGGCAAGGCGCTCGCCACGAATGACGGAGACGCTGGGCTTGCCTGTTCGAGCCCAGCGCTCCACATTGCTTTCAGTTTAGCTGGTCGTTCATACTAATACACATTGGCCGTATTAGGGGGTGGGAAACTGATGGGTGGGGATCGGGCGTTGTGGACAGCGACTCCTACAGGTCGGTTGGTGCGCCTGCGCAGTGGAATCAGGAAGTGTCGGGGGCAGCGTGAGCCTCCCACGCGTTACTCCTCGCCACTGAGAGATCGAGCTGCGCAGGTGAAAAAGATGCGACTGCTGTTACCTCAAGTACCGGAGGGGACTTGTGCTATGTATGACTTAGTCCACATTGCAGCCGGCTTGTGGGAGGCAAGAAACAGCGTTCGTGACAGGGGAGGGTTGAATTGGATGATACGAAATTGGGATGGGAGAAAATATAGAAAATGGGAGAAAAAAGTGGATAAAAAAAAAAGTTAAAAAAAATAGTGGCGTTAATAGAATCGGGCGATAACGCGTTAATACCGCGTTAACTTTGACAGCCTTATTATATACATACATACATACCAATTATTCGCTTGTTCTATTCTTCATCCATCTATCATCCTTTTACCGTTTACTGTGAGCGATCTGTAGTGCTGAATTTACCTCTGGATAAATAAAGGATTTATATTCTATTCTATTCTATCCATAGCAACACTATATTATGATATCACCCACATCCTGTTGGGGGATCCCCCTCTGAACGGCCCATCTGAGGTCTCTCTGCTCCACGCCACTGTGGTGCTTTTTCTTATTGCCGGGTGTTAGTGAGTCGTGCCTCACCTTCTGTGGGGACAGTCTGGGAGGGGGTTAGGGTTAGGGTCTGGGGCTGTTGCTTATGTGGCTTTTATGGTGGTTTTTGTTCTGGGTCTATTGTGGTGTTTCTTCTTGACCTGTAAAACCAATGGGGGCAATTCCATGTGATCTCGGGCTCTACAAATACATTTGATTTGATTAGATTAAATCATAAAATTCATCATCCGAAGGATTAACCCTTTTCACTGCCACACGACAGCCGGTTAACCCTTTCACTGTGACAATACAGAAGGTTAGCCCTTTACTATCACACAACCGACGGCGATGCTCCGCTAATGCGGAGCTAATGATGCTAATGATGACGCATCGCCGTCGGTTGTGTGATAGTAAAGGGCTAACCTTCTGTCGTGTGGCTGTGAAAGGGTTAATATCAATCAATCAATCAATCAATCAATCAATCAATCAATCAATAAAATGTATTTATATAGCACATTTAGACATGACACTTGTCAACCAAAGTGCTTCACATAGCTAAGAACAAAGAAAAGTATAGAATAAACAGAAAAAACAACCAACGGATAGACATGGGAGAAAAAAAACACGTCAACAAGCAAGGCAAGAGTCAAAGTGAGTCAGGGAAGGCCAGGCGATATAGGTGGGTTTTGAGTTTTGATTTAAAAGACTCGATGGAGGGGGCAGATTTAATGGACATGGGGATACTGTTCCAGAGGTCAGGGGCTGCGACCGCAAAAAGCCCCCCCCCCCCCCCCCCCCCCCTAGACTTGAAATTAGACCTACGGGTGGTTAAAAGACCCTTGTCAGCCGATCTGAGGGCCCTGGCGTTGGTATAGGGGGTGAGGAGGTCTGCTAGGTAAGCAGGGGCCTTACCAAACTCTTCGGCAACTCTGATATCGCGGGCGCGATAGAATGACGTCGTTGTTTGATGTGGTCTGCCTGGGAAATGTAGTCCATTTCCGGGGGGTTTTCGACGTGGCATTATGACGTGGCCTTGAAACTACACGCTACTTTTTATTTGGTGTTGATAAAACAATAAATAACTGAACCAGGATAATTTCAATTCGATGCTAAATAAACCTTTACGCATGCGTAAAATGTGCCAGATTTAATTTTACAGCAGAAGAAGAGTGTAAGTGAGCGATACGTTGTTCACAAGATCATTTCTGCAGAACACACGTTTTTCCAGCCAGCAAAACTTTAGCTTTAGTAGTTCGACTTATAACAGTAGTAGCAGTAGTGTAGTAGCAGTAATAGTAGTAGTAGCAGTAGTAGCAGCAGCAGCAGTAGTAGTAGTAGTAGTAGTAGTAGTAGTAGTAGTAGTAGTAGTAGTAGTAGTAGTAGTAGTAGTAGTAGTAGTAGTAGTAGAAGTAGAAGTAGAAGAATCTTCAGATGATTCAGATGTCATCTTTTGTAGATGACAACAACGAGAGGTAAAGACACTTATTTTGGAGATTTATTGCTTATGTTTAGTCAGTCACACTCTTACTGTACTTGTTGGGTTTGCAAAGAACACTCTTTGGATTGTAAATATGTGTATATGTGCTGTGCTGTGTGCTGTATAAGATAAGAGATTCCTTGTTGAATGTTGAAAATAATGTGCTTTTTATTGTTTTCTACAGTGAGGAGCAAGGAGCAGAAGATGCCTTCAACCAGTTCAGTGCAGGCGAGACATGGAAGGAGGGCTAACCAAGACAGGTGAGAGACTTATTATTATTATTATTATTATTATTATTATTATTATTATTATTATTATTATTATTATTATTATTATTATTATTATTATTTTTATTATTATTATTTTATTATTATTATTATTATTATTATTATTATTATTATTATTATTATTATTATTATTATTATTATTATTATTATTATTATTATTATTATTATTATTATTATTATTATTATTATTATTATTATTATTATTGCTTTTGTTTAGTTATAACTCTGTTCATAAAAGTTTAAAATAATGTATTTTTACATGTCATTGTCTACAGCAGTGGTTCTCAAACTGTGGTACGCGTACCACTAGTGGTACTTGGTGGTACTGCTGGTGGTACTTGAAAACATTTACAAAAAAGCACATTTTTTTTTTTCTTTTTTTTTTTTTTAACTTTTTTAAACATAACATCAAATTAGACACACAGGCATTAACAGTAAACATCCAGTAATTTTTTTTTGCAGTCAGGCCACTGAACTTAGAAGCAGGCCAGGCCAGTGTTTCTGGTTACGGTGGCGCGATAGTTAGATAACCTAAGTGGGGAACAACCAGGAGATCACTGTGACAGAGAGTAATGCAGTCTAAACAGTCATACATCTTTAATTCAACTTCAGCCCTGATCATAACCATTTATTTTTAGATTTTTTTGTAATGTCAGATAAAAAATCTGACATTACAAAAAATCCATCAAAATCTGTGTTGCTGCTAATCATTGACACATGCCTAGCCTGTAACAATCCCCCACAGAAAAATGTACTTTGCATTTGATATATTGAAAATATTTTACTTTTTGTGTGTTTTTTTTAACTATAATTTGTGATGCCATCACACAAACTGGCATTTAAAGGGTAAACATTAAAAAATGTATTAAATATGTGTTTTATTTTCTTTTTTACAATAATTTGTGATGCCCATCACAAACACTGGCATTTAAAGGGTAAAAATTCAAAAATTCCTGCACCAGAATGCACGAAATTAAGTTTTTGTAACAAAATAATTGTGTGTGTGTGTGTGTGTGTGTGTGTGTGTGTGTGTGTGTGTGTGTGTGTGTGTGTGTGTGTGTGTGTGTGTGTGTGTGTGTGTGTGTGTGTGTGTGTGTGTGTGAGAGAATGATGGACAATCGCTTGCTGTGTGTGAGAGAGAGAGAAAGATAGAGAGAGAATTAAGTACATTTGCTGAAATACAGTTCTTAATTTTCTCACTTGCTATGTGAGAATGTTAGTTATTATGTTCTCAATGCCCCTTGCATTGTATGAGTTGTGTGGAAGCGTTTGCTAGTTCTAGTGCTATCCCTTTGTACATTGTGGCTGTGTCTGACAAAAGTTAACAATACATAATGGTATTAGGAATACATTTGCCTCCTGCTTGAACTGCGCATAGCTGAATAGACTATTTTAACGCCGGTCATATGGTGGTACTTGGAGAGCCAGCTACGTTCTCAGGTGGTACTTGGTGTAAAAAGTTTGAGAACCACTGGTCTACAGCAATGATTTGCCTGGGACATCAAGGGGGGCAGGGTGTGCCCAAGCCCGGTCCAGGTCAAGAAATGACCCAGACAGGTGAGAGACTTATTATGGATGTTTATTGCTTTTTTATTATTACTAGGTTTGCAGACTTTGTACGCAATATATACCGAATGGAATATTCCCCATTGCAATGTTTAGTGCAACATGTTTATTCGTGCTGATACACAGGGTCTCCGTGGTATCAATGGGCATGAAGAGCTGCGATGTCGCCCTCTGTCTCATTATAGACAGAAACTGTTTTACTGCGTGGCACAATTGAGCAGTGTCTCACACACACACACACACACACACACACACACACACACACACACACACACACACACACACACACACACACACACACACACACACACACACACACACACACACACACACACACACACACACACACACACACACACACACACACACACACACACAGTGTGTAGTGTATTTTTTTTTTATCCACCTCAGGCATCCTGCACTCTATATGACTGCACTCTAGTCATATGTGTACTGTATATATGTATATTGAATATCCCACTTTACTTATTTTTTATTTTTTTACTGTAAAACTTTTTTTTATTACTTTTCTTTGTAAAAAACATACATTTACTGACTTTTTGTAAAAAAATAAAGCATGCTGGTTGTAACTGAGGGGTACAATTCCCTGACTGTATTACTAGATATGATACTTACTACCACTACCTTTGTACTTAATATTCGGCCACCCAGTACACGGCATAAATATATTATCATAAACACTCTCACGTAGATGAAACGGATCCAACACAAATGTACGAAGTCGAAGTATGCGTTTATTACTACACAGCAATGGTGTGTAGAGCAAGCACTTAATCACTTAATTACATTTATGAATTGAAATAGTATGCACTTTTATGGCAAAGAGTATTCGTCGGTATATCAATAGAGAATGTCCAATCTCTGATGGCGCAGGTGGTAAATATACGACCTGGAATAGTTAAGGAATAACAGCAATGATACTTTAATGATTATATACTAGATACACTAAGGGGGGGTTAATCCGGTCGCTTGTAAGCCGACAGGAGTAGGAGGGGGGGGGGGGTAGAATCCGGCTGCCTCGTCCGGCCAAGGGTATCCCAGGTGAACCCACTGTAGTGCCGTTCAATGCGCCGGCGATCCTTGGACCACAGATGAAAGCAGGTGGACTCTTTGTGGGCCGGCTCTCTCCGGTCCACGGGGGAGAGACGTGAAGCGACCTCGTCTTGCAGAGCGTCTCCTCACCTTGCGTCCTCTCCAGGGGGGGGGGGGTTCCAACACACGGCAGTGTCGGGGGTCTTTATCCATGGAATAATCAAAGTATACAAAGCATAATCCGTGCCTGGGAAGGCGGGCTGTCGTCGGTAGAATAATCCGGTATACAGGTCCACTCGCTCGTCGGCTCTGGGGCTCCTCGGGTGCAGCTTCACATGGGGTCAACCACCCTGGGTAAGCAGCCAGTTCTCTGCCCGAAACGATGGGGTACTGACTACGGTAGTATTCTCACCGCACGAAGCACTATATATTAACAGACTATTATTAGCTTAATAGACTACGTCCAACTCGACGATATAGTGCCAAATATGACTATTCAAATATTAATATACACGATGTCTCAATACCGATGGTAGGCGAACTTGGCCTTACTCCCACACGTGGCGTCGCGGGGAGGCTTTACGTCTGTGACTCTATTGGAGGGTAAGAAACTGGACTGAAAAGGAAGTCCTACTTTAGTAGCGCAGTATATATACGCACTATGAACAAATAGTCCCATTAGTGGTGCGGTAGTCAGATTCCTACGCGGAACTAGGACTTGTTCGTACATGTGGAGCGGTACGTTTGAACTGGGTCTGAGGGGTATGGCAGCCTGGCACCAAGGTCTCGACCAATAGTAGAATGGAGACTATTATGGGATGTTCAGTAGGCTAGAATGGATATTCAATGCATATTGTACAAGGAATATACAAGGGATATCAGGGAATATTAGAGAATATACAAATACAATTAAATATATATATATAAATAAATATATATATTCGGTTTAATCTGGCCCTTCACAACAGCCACCCCCTGAATAGGTCCCAGACCTAATCAGTTAAACAGAGACAGATTAATCGCGTTGTCTATTTACACATAAGGGTTTGCTGTAGGGGTCAGTCAACTTCACAAAGTCATAGGGTTGTAGGGTCATGGTCATCATCGATTGTGTCTGGGAGTCGAGGCAGTTCTATGAGCCTCGCCACGGGACGGGTGTAAGTGCGACCCTGGACGAGCACTTCAGCTGCTCGGACCTTGCCGTCGGCACCGGTGATCACTTTGCTTACGCGGCCGGCCGGCCACATAGCTCTGGGCAGTGATTGATCAATAATCATGACGACTGTTCCTTCTGTCAAATTGTCTCTCTCCTTTACCCACTTCTGGCGGGTCTGTAGAGACGGTAGGTAGTGCAGTAGGAAACTGTTCCAAAACTTGTCGGCTAATACTTGGCTGTACCTCCACATTCGTCGGCCGTTCGCTTCTTCAGGCCGGTACATTGTCTGGGGTAATGCAGGATCTAGCCGCCCCATCAGGAGTGTGTTGGGGTCTCTGCGTAGGCGACCACCCACTCTGATGAGGGTATGAGCGTCGCTCTCGGGGGCCAGATGAATTAATCTGCTGTCGGATGGGACGGGCTTTCCTCCCTGTAGACAGGCCAATTCATCGGGGAACGAGTCTCTCTGGGCTCGCTGCAGTAGAAGCAATTCTGCTTCCTCGTAGTTAGCTGCTGACATATCAGCGGGGGACTTGCACTCCGGGTGGTACCGCAGGAATGTTCTTTGTTGTGCACTCTCTATGGACGTGCAATCGTCTATGTTAGGGTCGGTGGAGGCTACGGTGCTCAATCCACAGAACACAGACTTCTTAATTTCCACCTCCTCTGGACTTGCTTCCCTCGGGATAGGCATGGGCCACTGTCCTTCCGGGAGTCTTAGGAATGCGGGGCCGTCACTGTAGACATTGCGACGGGTGAGGTCATCCAGGGGCATCCCCCGGGTGATGACGTCAGCTGGGTTCTGTTTTGTATCAACGTAGCGCCACTCTGTTTCTCCGGTTAACTCTTCGGTTAAGTCTTGAATCTCGGTGACTCTGACTCCCACGAAGACTTTGTACTTGCATGAGTCCGATTTGATCCAGGCGAGTACCGTCGTGGAATCTGACCACAGGATTGTTCTAGACACCGGTATGGTGAGCTCACGTTGGATGAGCGTGGCTAGGTGCGCTCCGGCTAGGGCTGCGCAGAGCTCTAGACGTGGGATAGATTGTTGCTTGCGTGGGGCTATTCTCGAGCGGGCGAGGACAAATGCTGTGTAGATCTCTCCCCCCTGGTCTTGGGCCCGCAAGTAGGCTACTGATCCGTATGCGACCTCTGAGGCATCACTGAAGACGTGTAAGTCCATTTTACATGTCTCTGGCCTCACCGTGGGTGGGAAGTAGCTTCGGCGCATATTAACGCCTGGGAGTGAGTGGAGCTCCATCTCCCACTCTCTCCAGGTGGATGCAAGGTGTGCGGGAATGGGGTCGTCCCAGCCCTGGTCCTTGTCCCACAATGCTCGTACAATCATTTTTGCCCTGGTGGTGTACGGTAGAATACATCCTAGCGGGTCATATTGTCGGGCGAGTGTTGTGTACACACTCCGTCTGGTGGTCGGCGCCGCCGCCGGCCTTCCCTGCTCCGTAGTCAGGGGCTTGTGTCTGTAGTGAAGCGAATCTGTTTTGAATCGCCACACCAATCCCAGGGTCATCTCCTGGGCTTCTCCCGGGATTGTAGCCATCCAGGTCTCGCTGCTGGCTGCCTTGTCCTCGGAGGAGAGGCTGCGCAGTACTTGCGGATCGCTGCTGGCCCACTGCCTGAGATCAAAGCCGCCTTTGATCAATGAGGCGCGGAGTTTAATCAGGAGAGCCTCGGCTTCTTCTTGGGTTGAAAGGCTTTGTAGACAGTTGTCTACGTAGAAGCTGTTCTTTACGCTGTGTCGGACCTCTTCGTCCGCTGCTGGGTCCTCTGCTACATGTTTCTGTAGTGCAAATGTAGCACAGCAGGGGCTGCGCGTCGTTCCGAAGGGGAGGACTTCCCATTGGTAGATGGCTGGGTGCTCATCTCCTGGCTTCTCTCTCCATAGGAACCGTAACAGGGGCTTGTCCGCCTCTACTAATCTCACCTGCAGGAACATTCCTTTAATGTCCCCGCTGATGGCCACCTTTTCCTGGCGGAAGCGGAGTAGAACGCCGAGTAGGGAGGGGCCGAGTGTGGGACCGGGCAGTAACTCTTTATTCAGATTTTGGGATCCGATCTGGTAGCTGCAGTTAAATACTATGCGGTCTTTACCGTTGTGATGGACCTTGTGGTGGGGCACGTACCACGATTCAGTGGTCTGGTCAGCCTCTTTAATGTCCATCTTTGTGACGTGTCCCGCTGTGATGAGCTTCTCAATCTCAGCGCGGTATACACTCTCTTGGGCGGGGTTCTTGGCTAAGCGCCGCTCCGTGTTCAGCAGGTACCGTTCTGTGGCGTCTGTCTTGGCGTGGAAAGTAGGCATTCCTTCTCGCCGCAGGAGTGGCGTGGCGTATCTCAACACGCCGTTGACCGGGACTCTCTTGGTCCCTGTCTCGAGGAGGTGAATGGCGTAAATGTCATCTTTAGAGCGAATGTCTTTCTTTCCGTTCTTAAAGGGCATTTGTTCCAAGGTCCATAGCCGCTCTACGTGTTGCAGGAGTGCGGTTTCTCCCTCTGTGACTCGGGAGTGGAGACATCTAGTGGCTGTACTTCGGTTGAGAGATTTGGCGAGCGGGCCTTGGAGAGTCCATCCCAAACGGGTCTCGACTGCTGCAGGACAGCCTCGGGGTCCGGTATGAACCCGGTCTATCGGGACAATGAGGTCTGCATGGTCGGAGCCTATCAACAGGGTCGGCATAGCATTGTCTATGAGCGGGATCGGTAACTTGCGCAGATGTGCATATTTCTCCATCAGCTTGGCGACGGGGTATGTGTACCGCGACAGTCCTATTTCTTGGCTGGTGAAAGCGTCTGTAATCTGGTACCGTCGCTCAGGCTGGCCGCTTGCTGCGATAGAGAATGAGACATTCTCGCCCTTTATCGTCTTCAAATCTCGTCTTATTGTCCGAATTGTCATTTGGGTTTCGCTTCCCCGCAGCCCTAGCTGGGCCGCGGCGGAGGCGAGCAGCAGGGTCTTCTCTGACCCGTCATCGAGGACGGCGTAAGTGTCCAGGACTTTATTCTGGTAGCTTAGTGTCACACGCACTACTTTTAGGAGTACTCGGGCTCCACTGCTGCTGGCGGGATCGATGTACATGACGCTCGCTTTGCGGCTGGATGGTGCAGGTGAAGGGCGCCGTCTGTTACTGTCGTGAAGTATGTCCAGATGGGCTCCATCGCACTTGGTGCACCTTTTCTTTAAGCGGCATTCGGCTGCCATGTGTGAGCGCGCACAGCGAAAACAGCGCTTGTTGGACTTTATCCATTGACCTGCTTCCTCCGCGTTCAGCTTGGGGAAGGAGTCACATTGCGCTAGCCAGTGTTCTTTCTCACAGTAGGGGCACACTATCTTCCACTTCTCCGTTCTGGAGGGGGTACTGTGGCTCCTGCTGCTCGGTACTGACTCCGATTGGTGCATCACAGTCACCGATCTTCTTCCATCATTTAGTCGTCTGGTTCCTTCTCTGGAGCCAGGGGTGCTCCGTCCGAATGTATCTAGCCGTAGGCTGCTGACTTCTCTCGCCAGGAAGTCTGCTAGATCGAGGAGGTTCGGTTCGGGGCCATTCGGGTCTCTGTGGTCCCTCTGCCGCCTAAAGCGCTCCTGACGAGCGGGCGGCAGCTTCTCCAGAATCCTTTCCACATTTGAGTTGGCGTAAAGTTCATGCCTCCCCTTCTCTCTTTGCGCTCCCAACATCCCTACCAGGGACTGCACTCTGATGGACAGGTCGTCCAGTGCTCGATTGTCTATTGCTGGGGGTAAGCGGTCGATGTGTCGGATCTCCTGGATCACGTAATCCCATATGCGCCCATACCTCTGGTCCAATGCTACCAGCGCTGCTGTGTATGGGGTGGTGGAAGTCGCGTAGGCGAGCGCTATATTATGTGCGCGGGGCACCTTTAAGTGCTTCAGTAGGATGGCGTATTTGTGGCGTTCATCCAATACATCCACCAACATGGTCTCCAGACACATGCGGAGTTCTGTATACTGGGCCCGGTTCTCTTGGGTGAAGTCGGGTACCATAGGCGTGCCAATGTATGACGCTGACTGTGGATACATCGGCGAGCGTTGGGGGAGAGGCCTCCTAGGCGAGTCTCCTCCCGCTCCTTGGTATGGGCTGGTACCGGCAGTGTACCATGGCCCGCTTGTCCAGGTGCTGTTCCTCGGTGCGGGTCGTGCGTCGTGCTCACCCGTGTATAGAGTCGGGGGTCTGTAGCGCAGCTCCGCGGGAGTATAGCCTGGGCTGTACCGGACCTCCTGGTCCGGTAGAGTACTGTGCTGTCTTCGGGCGTGGTTCTCCTCCTCTTCCTCTTCGTCTTCAGTTAGGTCATCCAGTGCTTGTAGTCTCTGGTTTAGCCTCTCCACAGGATATGCTGCTCCTTCCCGGTTGCTAGGTCTCGCTTGGACCGGTGGGGGGAGGTGGTCTGTGGGGGGTATAGACCTCGTCTGTTGGTCAAGTTCAGGGTTGTTTACTCGGCTAGGGGGTGCCGCCCTGGAGGTGTGTCTAGACGAGTTCCTGGAGCCTCTGGCGGAGGGAGAGGGTGTTGTCCGTCTGATCAGCTGTTCTATTAGTTGCGACTGCTGTCTGTCGCGCGCTGCGTCCCGTTGAGCACCGGCTCGTTCTCGGGCCACATTCTCTTCCATCTGAATGCGTCTTATTTCTAGACGTATCTGCTCGTGTTCGCTTCGCTGCTGGATCTGCAGTCGGTCGCGTTCAGCAGCGGCGTTCAGGCTGATGAGGAAGGCCTGCTGTAGGGTCCTCTCTGCCTCGCTGGGAGAAGGCGGTTGTATAGGGGAGCCTTCCCTCGGGGTACTCCTTGCGGAGCCTTGGAGCTCTATCTCCACGGTGCTCTCCCCGTCTTCTTCCGTGCCGAGTTCTCTCTCGGTAGCGTTGTATTCCTCCCGGGACTCATCGGGGACTACTTCTTCAGTACTGGCGGGGTGTGAAGTCATGTCTGGTTCCCACTGGTCCCCACCGTGAACTTGGTCAGTTACATTAGAGCCCGTAGGGGCCTCTATGGTCGGGGTAGTCTGGGCGTTGGGGTTAGACATACTTTTACTTTCTAGTTTTACCGCGTTTACTGTTAGTAGAAGACTAGGTTGTTGACTGACAGCGTAGGCCTCTAAGTACTGAGGGAGCCGTCAATCGCGCTGCGGGCGTTGGTTAGGAGGATCGTTTCGTGGAGTGTTCATCATAGGCCATTTCAATATTAATAACACTATATTAATATTACACTGATTACCCTCCGGCTCGAAGGACCAATTGTAACTGAGGGGTACAATTCCCTGACTGTATTACTAGATATGATACTTACTACCACTACCTTTGTACTTAATATTCGGCCACCCAGTACACGGCATAAATATATTATCATAAACACTCTCACGTAGATGAAACGGATCCAACACAAATGTACGAAGTCGAAGTATGCGTTTATTACTACACAGCAATGGTGTGTAGAGCAAGCACTTAATCACTTAATTACATTTATGAATTGAAATAGTATGCACTTTTATGGCAAAGAGTATTCGTCGGTATATAAATAGAGAATGTCCAATCTCTGATGGCGCAGGTGGTAAATATACGACCTGGAATAGTTAAGGAATAACAGCAATGATACTTTAATGATTATATACTAGATACACTAAGGGGGGGTTAATCCGGTCGCTTGTAAGCCGACAGGAGTAGGAGGGGGGGGGGGGTAGAATCCGGCTGCCTCGTCCGGCCAAGGGTATCCCAGGTGAACCCACTGTAGTGCCGTTCAATGCGCCGGCGATCCTTGGACCACAGATGAAAGCAGGTGGACTCTTTGTGGGCCGGCTCTCTCCGGTCCACGGGGGAGAGACGTGAAGCGACCTCGTCTTGCAGAGCGTCTCCTCACCTTGCGTCCTCTCCAGGGGGGGGGGGGGTTCCAACACACGGCAGTGTCGGGGGTCTTTATCCATGGAATAATCAAAGTATACAAAGCATAATCCGTGCCTGGGAAGGCGGGCTGTCGTCGGTAGAATAATCCGGTATACAGGTCCACTCGCTCGTCGGCTCTGGGGCTCCTCGGGTGCAGCTTCACATGGGGTCAACCACCCTGGGTAAGCAGCCAGTTCTCTGCCCGAAACGATGGGGTACTGACTACGGTAGTATTCTCACCGCACGAAGCACTATATATTAACAGACTATTATTAGCTTAATAGACTACGTCCAACTCGACGATATAGTGCCAAATATGACTATTCAAATATTAATATACACGATGTCTCAATACCGATGGTAGGCGAACTTGGCCTTACTCCCACACGTGGCGTCGCGGGGAGGCTTTACGTCTGTGACTCTATTGGAGGGTAAGAAACTGGACTGAAAAGGAAGTCCTACTTTAGTAGCGCAGTATATATACGCACTATGAACAAATAGTCCCATTAGTGGTGCGGTAGTCAGATTCCTACGCGGAACTAGGACTTGTTCGTACATGTGGAGCGGTACGTTTGAACTGGGTCTGAGGGGTATGGCAGCCTGGCACCAAGGTCTCGACCAATAGTAGAATGGAGACTATTATGGGATGTTCAGTAGGCTAGAATGGATATTCAATGCATATTGTACAAGGAATATACAAGGGATATCAGGGAATATTAGAGAATATACAAATACAATTAAATATATATATATAAATAAATATATATATTCGGTTTAATCTGGCCCTTCACAACAGCCACCCCCTGAATAGGTCCCAGACCTAATCAGTTAAACAGAGACAGATTAATCGCGTTGTCTATTTACACATAAGGGTTTGCTGTAGGGGTCAGTCAACTTCACAAAGTCATAGGGTTGTAGGGTCATGGTCATCATCGATTGTGTCTGGGAGTCGAGGCAGTTCTATGAGCCTCGCCACGGGACGGGTGTAAGTGCGACCCTGGACGAGCACTTCAGCTGCTCGGACCTTGCCGTCGGCACCGGTGATCACTTTGCTTACGCGGCCGGCCGGCCACATAGCTCTGGGCAGTGATTGATCAATAATCATGACGACTGTTCCTTCTGTCAAATTGTCTCTCTCCTTTACCCACTTCTGGCGGGTCTGTAGAGACGGTAGGTAGTGCAGTAGGAAACTGTTCCAAAACTTGTCGGCTAATACTTGGCTGTACCTCCACATTCGTCGGCCGTTCGCTTCTTCAGGCCGGTACATTGTCTGGGGTAATGCAGGATCTAGCCGCCCCATCAGGAGTGTGTTGGGGTCTCTGCGTAGGCGACCACCCACTCTGATGAGGGTATGAGCGTCGCTCTCGGGGGCCAGATGAATTAATCTGCTGTCGGATGGGACGGGCTTTCCTCCCTGTAGACAGGCCAATTCATCGGGGAACGAGTCTCTCTGGGCTCGCTGCAGTAGAAGCAATTCTGCTTCCTCGTAGTTAGCTGCTGACATATCAGCGGGGGACTTGCACTCCGGGTGGTACCGCAGGAATGTTCTTTGTTGTGCACTCTCTATGGACGTGCAATCGTCTATGTTAGGGTCGGTGGAGGCTACGGTGCTCAATCCACAGAACACAGACTTCTTAATTTCCACCTCCTCTGGACTTGCTTCCCTCGGGATAGGCATGGGCCACTGTCCTTCCGGGAGTCTTAGGAATGCGGGGCCGTCACTGTAGACATTGCGACGGGTGAGGTCATCCAGGGGCATCCCCCGGGTGATGACGTCAGCTGGGTTCTGTTTTGTATCAACGTAGCGCCACTCTGTTTCTCCGGTTAACTCTTCGGTTAAGTCTTGAATCTCGGTGACTCTGACTCCCACGAAGACTTTGTACTTGCATGAGTCCGATTTGATCCAGGCGAGTACCGTCGTGGAATCTGACCACAGGATTGTTCTAGACACCGGTATGGTGAGCTCACGTTGGATGAGCGTGGCTAGGTGCGCTCCGGCTAGGGCTGCGCAGAGCTCTAGACGTGGGATAGATTGTTGCTTGCGTGGGGCTATTCTCGAGCGGGCGAGGACAAATGCTGTGTAGATCTCTCCCCCCTGGTCTTGGGCCCGCAAGTAGGCTACTGATCCGTATGCGACCTCTGAGGCATCACTGAAGACGTGTAAGTCCATTTTACATGTCTCTGGCCTCACCGTGGGTGGGAAGTAGCTTCGGCGCATATTAACGCCTGGGAGTGAGTGGAGCTCCATCTCCCACTCTCTCCAGGTGGATGCAAGGTGTGCGGGAATGGGGTCGTCCCAGCCCTGGTCCTTGTCCCACAATGCTCGTACAATCATTTTTGCCCTGGTGGTGTACGGTAGAATACATCCTAGCGGGTCATATTGTCGGGCGAGTGTTGTGTACACACTCCGTCTGGTGGTCGGCGCCGCCGCCGGCCTTCCCTGCTCCGTAGTCAGGGGCTTGTGTCTGTAGTGAAGCGAATCTGTTTTGAATCGCCACACCAATCCCAGGGTCATCTCCTGGGCTTCTCCCGGGATTGTAGCCATCCAGGTCTCGCTGCTGGCTGCCTTGTCCTCGGAGGAGAGGCTGCGCAGTACTTGCGGATCGCTGCTGGCCCACTGCCTGACATCAAAGCCGCCTTTGATCAATGAGGCGCGGAGTTTAATCAGGAGAGCCTCGGCTTCTTCTTGGGTTGAAAGGCTTTGTAGACAGTTGTCTACGTAGAAGCTGTTCTTTACGCTGTGTCGGACCTCTTCGTCCGCTGCTGGGTCCTCTGCTACATGTTTCTGTAGTGCAAATGTAGCACAGCAGGGGCTGCGCGTCGTTCCGAAGGGGAGGACTTCCCATTGGTAGATGGCTGGGTGCTCATCTCCTGGCTTCTCTCTCCATAGGAACCGTAACAGGGGCTTGTCCGCCTCTACTAATCTCACCTGCAGGAACATTCCTTTAATGTCCCCGCTGATGGCCACCTTTTCCTGGCGGAAGCGGAGTAGAACGCCGAGTAGGGAGGGGCCGAGTGTGGGACCGGGCAGTAACTCTTTATTCAGATTTTGGGATCCGATCTGGTAGCTGCAGTTAAATACTATGCGGTCTTTACCGTTGTGATGGACCTTGTGGTGGGGCACGTACCACGATTCAGTGGTCTGGTCAGCCTCTTTAATGTCCATCTTTGTGACGTGTCCCGCTGTGATGAGCTTCTCAATCTCAGCGCGGTATACACTCTCTTGGGCGGGGTTCTTGGCTAAGCGCCGCTCCGTGTTCAGCAGGTACCGTTCTGTGGCGTCTGTCTTGGCGTGGAAAGTAGGCATTCCTTCTCGCCGCAGGAGTGGCGTGGCGTATCTCAACACGCCGTTGACCGGGACTCTCTTGGTCCCTGTCTCGAGGAGGTGAATGGCGTAAATGTCATCTTTAGAGCGAATGTCTTTCTTTCCGTTCTTAAAGGGCATTTGTTCCAAGGTCCATAGCCGCTCTACGTGTTGCAGGAGTGCGGTTTCTCCCTCTGTGACTCGGGAGTGGAGACATCTAGTGGCTGTACTTCGGTTGAGAGATTTGGCGAGCGGGCCTTGGAGAGTCCATCCCAAACGGGTCTCGACTGCTGCAGGACAGCCTCGGGGTCCGGTATGAACCCGGTCTATCGGGACAATGAGGTCTGCATGGTCGGAGCCTATCAACAGGGTCGGCATAGCATTGTCTATGAGCGGGATCGGTAACTTGCGCAGATGTGCATATTTCTCCATCAGCTTGGCGACGGGGTATGTGTACCGCGACAGTCCTATTTCTTGGCTGGTGAAAGCGTCTGTAATCTGGTACCGTCGCTCAGGCTGGCCGCTTGCTGCGATAGAGAATGAGACATTCTCGCCCTTTATCGTCTTCAAATCTCGTCTTATTGTCCGAATTGTCATTTGGGTTTCGCTTCCCCGCAGCCCTAGCTGGGCCGCGGCGGAGGCGAGCAGCAGGGTCTTCTCTGACCCGTCATCGAGGACGGCGTAAGTGTCCAGGACTTTATTCTGGTAGCTTAGTGTCACACGCACTACTTTTAGGAGTACTCGGGCTCCACTGCTGCTGGCGGGATCGATGTACATGACGCTCGCTTTGCGGCTGGATGGTGCAGGTGAAGGGCGCCGTCTGTTACTGTCGTGAAGTATGTCCAGATGGGCTCCATCGCACTTGGTGCACCTTTTCTTTAAGCGGCATTCGGCTGCCATGTGTGAGCGCGCACAGCGAAAACAGCGCTTGTTGGACTTTATCCATTGACCTGCTTCCTCCGCGTTCAGCTTGGGGAAGGAGTCACATTGCGCTAGCCAGTGTTCTTTCTCACAGTAGGGGCACACTATCTTCCACTTCTCCGTTCTGGAGGGGGTACTGTGGCTCCTGCTGCTCGGTACTGACTCCGATTGGTGCATCACAGTCACCGATCTTCTTCCATCATTTAGTCGTCTGGTTCCTTCTCTGGAGCCAGGGGTGCTCCGTCCGAATGTATCTAGCCGTAGGCTGCTGACTTCTCTCGCCAGGAAGTCTGCTAGATCGAGGAGGTTCGGTTCGGGGCCATTCGGGTCTCTGTGGTCCCTCTGCCGCCTAAAGCGCTCCTGACGAGCGGGCGGCAGCTTCTCCAGAATCCTTTCCACATTTGAGTTGGCGTAAAGTTCATGCCTCCCCTTCTCTCTTTGCGCTCCCAACATCCCTACCAGGGACTGCACTCTGATGGACAGGTCGTCCAGTGCTCGATTGTCTATTGCTGGGGGTAAGCGGTCGATGTGTCGGATCTCCTGGATCACGTAATCCCATATGCGCCCATACCTCTGGTCCAATGCTACCAGCGCTGCTGTGTATGGGGTGGTGGAAGTCGCGTAGGCGAGCGCTATATTATGTGCGCGGGGCACCTTTAAGTGCTTCAGTAGGATGGCGTATTTGTGGCGTTCATCCAATACATCCACCAACATGGTCTCCAGACACATGCGGAGTTCTGTATACTGGGCCCGGTTCTCTTGGGTGAAGTCGGGTACCATAGGCGTGCCAATGTATGACGCTGACTGTGGATACATCGGCGAGCGTTGGGGGAGAGGCCTCCTAGGCGAGTCTCCTCCCGCTCCTTGGTATGGGCTGGTACCGGCAGTGTACCATGGCCCGCTTGTCCAGGTGCTGTTCCTCGGTGCGGGTCGTGCGTCGTGCTCACCCGTGTATAGAGTCGGGGGTCTGTAGCGCAGCTCCGCGGGAGTATAGCCTGGGCTGTACCGGACCTCCTGGTCCGGTAGAGTACTGTGCTGTCTTCGGGCGTGGTTCTCCTCCTCTTCCTCTTCGTCTTCAGTTAGGTCATCCAGTGCTTGTAGTCTCTGGTTTAGCCTCTCCACAGGATATGCTGCTCCTTCCCGGTTGCTAGGTCTCGCTTGGACCGGTGGGGGGAGGTGGTCTGTGGGGGGTATAGACCTCGTCTGTTGGTCAAGTTCAGGGTTGTTTACTCGGCTAGGGGGTGCCGCCCTGGAGGTGTGTCTAGACGAGTTCCTGGAGCCTCTGGCGGAGGGAGAGGGTGTTGTCCGTCTGATCAGCTGTTCTATTAGTTGCGACTGCTGTCTGTCGCGCGCTGCGTCCCGTTGAGCACCGGCTCGTTCTCGGGCCACATTCTCTTCCATCTGAATGCGTCTTATTTCTAGACGTATCTGCTCGTGTTCGCTTCGCTGCTGGATCTGCAGTCGGTCGCGTTCAGCAGCGGCGTTCAGGCTGATGAGGAAGGCCTGCTGTAGGGTCCTCTCTGCCTCGCTGGGAGAAGGCGGTTGTATAGGGGAGCCTTCCCTCGGGGTACTCCTTGCGGAGCCTTGGAGCTCTATCTCCACGGTGCTCTCCCCGTCTTCTTCCGTGCCGAGTTCTCTCTCGGTAGCGTTGTATTCCTCCCGGGACTCATCGGGGACTACTTCTTCAGTACTGGCGGGGTGTGAAGTCATGTCTGGTTCCCACTGGTCCCCACCGTGAACTTGGTCAGTTACATTAGAGCCCGTAGGGGCCTCTATGGTCGGGGTAGTCTGGGCGTTGGGGTTAGACATACTTTTACTTTCTAGTTTTACCGCGTTTACTGTTAGTAGAAGACTAGGTTGTTGACTGACAGCGTAGGCCTCTAAGTACTGAGGGAGCCGTCAATCGCGCTGCGGGCGTTGGTTAGGAGGATCGTTTCGTGGAGTGTTCATCATAGGCCATTTCAATATTAATAACACTATATTAATATTACACTGATTACCCTCCGGCTCGAAGGACCAATTGTAACTGAGGGGTACAATTCCCTGACTGTATTACTAGATATGATACTTACTACCACTACCTTTGTACTTAATATTCGGCCACCCAGTACACGGCATAAATATATTATCATAAACACTCTCACGTAGATGAAACGGATCCAACACAAATGTACGAAGTCGAAGTATGCGTTTATTACTACACAGCAATGGTGTGTAGAGCAAGCACTTAATCACTTAATTACATTTATGAATTGAAATAGTATGCACTTTTATGGCAAAGAGTATTCGTCGGTATATCAATAGAGAATGTCCAATCTCTGATGGCGCAGGTGGTAAATATACGACCTGGAATAGTTAAGGAATAACAGCAATGATACTTTAATGATTATATACTAGATACACTAAGGGGGGGTTAATCCGGTCGCTTGTAAGCCGACAGGAGTAGGAGGGGGGGGGGGGTAGAATCCGGCTGCCTCGTCCGGCCAAGGGTATCCCAGGTGAACCCACTGTAGTGCCGTTCAATGCGCCGGCGATCCTTGGACCACAGATGAAAGCAGGTGGACTCTTTGTGGGCCGGCTCTCTCCGGTCCACGGGGGAGAGACGTGAAGCGACCTCGTCTTGCAGAGCGTCTCCTCACCTTGCGTCCTCTCCAGGGGGGGGGGGGGTTCCAACACACGGCAGTGTCGGGGGTCTTTATCCATGGAATAATCAAAGTATACAAAGCATAATCCGTGCCTGGGAAGGCGGGCTGTCGTCGGTAGAATAATCCGGTATACAGGTCCACTCGCTCGTCGGCTCTGGGGCTCCTCGGGTGCAGCTTCACATGGGGTCAACCACCCTGGGTAAGCAGCCAGTTCTCTGCCCGAAACGATGGGGTACTGACTACGGTAGTATTCTCACCGCACGAAGCACTATATATTAACAGACTATTATTAGCTTAATAGACTACGTCCAACTCGACGATATAGTGCCAAATATGACTATTCAAATATTAATATACACGATGTCTCAATACCGATGGTAGGCGAACTTGGCCTTACTCCCACACGTGGCGTCGCGGGGAGGCTTTACGTCTGTGACTCTATTGGAGGGTAAGAAACTGGACTGAAAAGGAAGTCCTACTTTAGTAGCGCAGTATATATACGCACTATGAACAAATAGTCCCATTAGTGGTGCGGTAGTCAGATTCCTACGCGGAACTAGGACTTGTTCGTACATGTGGAGCGGTACGTTTGAACTGGGTCTGAGGGGTATGGCAGCCTGGCACCAAGGTCTCGACCAATAGTAGAATGGAGACTATTATGGGATGTTCAGTAGGCTAGAATGGATATTCAATGCATATTGTACAAGGAATATACAAGGGATATCAGGGAATATTAGAGAATATACAAATACAATTAAATATATATATATAAATAAATATATATATTCGGTTTAATCTGGCCCTTCACAACACTGGTGATAATTTCCAGTTGAGAATCAAAATTTCGTCTGTGTTTATTACCTGTGTATGAAGAAAATAATGATTTGTAAATTTAATTCTGTTCTGTTCTCTTTTGTTTATGTAAATATGCTACCTGAGGGTGCATTTCCACTGTTTTATATGCTTGATTGAATATGTTTGCATTGGTTCATAGTAAAAATAACACATTTTCTCAATCCGATTTTGTGTTTTGTGTTGTACATTATGCAGTATACAGTATATACAGTATTATACAATATGAAAACTAACTGTCAGGTCATATATGTGAGGATGTGCTGAAAAAAAGGATACCAAACATACCATGGTAAAACATTTTAAAATGGGAATTATACAATTTAAAATTAGCTAAAACATTGAAAATATCCCACAATTCCGAAGAGTTAGGGCTTTGTAGACCAATAGGATGACCTTGAAGTATATTCTATAGCGCACCGGGAGCCAGTGGAGGGAGGCAAGTACAGGGATGATGTGAGCTCTCTTCCGGGTACCTGTGAGCAGTCTAGCGGCAGCGTTTTGGGGCAGTTGTAGACGGGCTATGGTGGATTTATTAAGCTACAGGTACAGGGAGTTACAGTAGTCTAAGCGTGAAGATATGAAGGCGTGAATTACTCTTTCCAGGTCTGCGGGGGAGAGAATGGCCTTGATCCTGGCTATGGACCGGAGCTGGAAAAAACACCCCTTCATCACCACAGAGTTTACCTACCTATTGAGAAAAATCGGGGTCAAAGAGCATGCCCAGTTTTTTTTTTATTATTATTATTATTTATTTTTTTCCTTATTTTTCCCCCATCCCCAATTTTGCCTCACCAATTCTCC
The DNA here is from genome assembly GCF_963971535.1 of Notolepis coatsorum. Classification (NCBI taxonomy): domain Eukaryota; kingdom Metazoa; phylum Chordata; class Actinopteri; order Aulopiformes; family Paralepididae; genus Notolepis; species Notolepis coatsorum. The sequence continues at coordinate 114,676,657 of NC_140178.1, read as the reverse complement.
CCTCAATTCTCCCCTCCCCTGTCTCGAACGTTGCTAGACTATGCCTCCCACTGGTCGGCTGCAGTGAGGACCAAGCCTTCCATCACGTGTCCCCTCCGGTACACGAGGAGGCAGCTGTCGCATCTTTTCACCTGTACAGCGCAATCTCTCAGTGGCGAGGAGTAGCACGTGGGAGGCTCACGCTGCCCCCGTTACTTCCTGATTCTGCTGTACAGATCCCCACCCACCAGCTTTTCCCACCCCTAACACTGGCAATTGTGTTAGTATGAACGACCAGCCAAGCTGGTAGCAACGCCGAGAGCTGGGCTCGAACCCAGCATATCCTGCGTTAGTGGCGAGCGCCTTGCCCACTGCACCACTTAGCCGCCCCACGCCCAGGTTTTCTTATCCACTTTTTCTCCTTCTTTTTAAATTTTTTTCCCATCCCAATTTAGCCGTGCCAATTCTCCCCTCCCCTGTCCTGAACGTTGCTCGCATGTGCCCCCCACTGGCCGGTTGTAGGGAGGATAGAAGCCTGTCACATGTAGGGATGGGTACCGTTCACATTTGAACCGATACCCGGTACCTGTGAATCGATACCGGTACCCAACGGTACCTTTTTTCGGTACTTTAGTCTCTAAAAATGTAATCTACCTACCTCAGTTGTAAAAAAAGAAATCCAAACTTCAAATAACCACACCTTTGACCGTTTTCGGCTTGCCATTGCCCCGACTGCTTTGTTGTTGAATCAAATCCTAGGTAAGCGTATATTGTGCGACTCTCATTTCCAGGTCTCTCATTTGGCGAGGAGTAACGTGTAGGAGGCTCACACAGCCCCCGCCATTTTCCTGTCTCTGCTGTGCAGGCGCCCCAACCGACCTGTAGGAGTCGCTGTTTACAACGTCCAGATTACCACCCTTCGACTTCCCACCCGCTAACTCTGCCAATTGAGTTAGTATGACGGCCGGCCCAAGCCGGAGGCAACGCCGACAGCCGGATTCGAACCCGGTGTCTCTTGCGTTGGTGACGAGCGCAATGTCCGCTGCGCCACCCAGCATGCCCAGGTTTTTAACGAAGGGCTTCACTAGGGGAGACAGGTTACCCAGGCTGCTGGCAATGACACTGGTTTGGTTTGGGGGGCCGAAAAGGAGGATTTCACACTTTGATTGATTGAGCTGTAGGAAATTGTGTGCCATACAGCATTTGATGTTGTCTAGGCAGGAACGAAGACTGTCGAGATTGTTTATATTGTTCGGTTTCATGGGGAGATAGACCTGAGTGTCATTGGCATAAAAATGGAAAGAGATGTTGTGTTTTTTAATGATCAGACCAAGGGGCAGCATATATAGGGAGAATAGGATAGGGCCAAGGATGGAGCCTTGTGGAACCCCGCAAGAGAGAGAGGCGGAGGGGGAGGAGAAGTTTCCGATATTAACGGAGAAGCTTGTATCACTGAAGTAGGAGGTGAACCATGATATGGCTGTGCCACTGACATCAACTGCCTGGTGGAGACGGTCAATGAGGATAACATGGTCTATAGTGTCGAAAGCTGCACGGAGGTCTAAAAGCATAAGAACAGCAGTTGCGGTTGTCGGTAGTGAGGAGCAGGTCATTGGTGACCTTAAGCAGGGCAGATTCTGTGCTGTGGTTGGCTCTAAAACCTGACTGAAATGTGTCCAGGGTGTTGTTCAAGTGCAGGTAGGGAGACAGCTGGGAGAGAATAGCCTTTTCAAGGACCTTTGATAGGAATGGGAGCTTGGAGATTGGCTTGTAGTTATTGAGCTGGGTGGAGTCTAGGTTGGGGCTGGACCACTGCATGTTTGAAGCAGGTTGGAATGGTACCAGCAGGGATACGTTCTTCATGGGACGGGGTTGCACTCCGTGCACCCAAAGATTTGAGCAGAAGCGCGTGCACACAGGAATGCGCTGCACTCGCCAACTCGCTATAAGTACCCACCTGGGCTACTTTGCATATCAATAGCGCCGGTTGTCAGGTGTGTTAAATACGTTCTCAGATACATTCACAACTAACTTGTGAATGAAATGTGTTACATTCCATTCGTAGAGGCAATTAGGCACCGTCTTTAGTCTGTGCTTAAGCGAGGGAACATTTATGCACATATGCGGGAGCGCGCGCACGCGCCGAGAGCGTGCGTGCACGTGGCGTCATTAGCGTGTGTGCAATCAGAGTTGATATGAGGAACGCACCTCTGGGTACCAGTGACTAGGGACGTGTTAATGATAGGATGCTGGGGCCAGTTGTGTGAAATAGGTACTTCTTTGAGAAGAACAGAGGGAACTATGTCAAGGGGGGAGGTGGTTGGTTTTATGGCTGAGACTACATCTGTGAGAGTAGAGAGGGTGATGGGTTGAAAACAGGCCAGGGTGGATGAACAGGGCGGTGAGACATCTAAGCTACGTGTAGGTGGTGTGATGTTATTTCTGATTACCTCAACTTTGTTTATGAAGAATTTTAAGAATTCCTCAAATTTTGTTGGAGACACATCCAGGCTAGTTCTAGGGGGGGGGGGGCTAAGAGGGTCCAGGGTTTTTGAGAGTTACGGATGAGGTCTGAGAAGTATGCGGCTCTCGCTGCTTTAACTGCTAACTGGTATCTGATGCGAGTGTCTCTAAGCAAGAGAGAGAGACATGGAGTCTATAATTTTTCCACTTACGCTCTGCTCTCCTGTACTCTCTCCTCTGGGCTCTAGTGGTGTCATTTAGCCACTTTAATACATGGAAGTGATGAGCACACATTCACAAATGATGATGTTACAGTTTTATCACTGTTCAAATGTTACACTTTCATAAATGACATGGCATGAGTCATGTGAGTCATGCGAGTCATGTGATGATAATAATAATAATAATAATAATAATAATAATAATAATAATAATAATAATAATAATAATAATAATAATAATAATAATAATAATAATAATAATAATAATAATAATACACTTTATTTGTATAGCACCTTTCATACAAGAATTGCAGCTCAAAGTGTTTCACAGCAGAAAAAGAAAGACAGGCATAAAATGAGCATAAAATAGGCAGATCAAGAGCAATGCATAAAGTGCAGACATAAAATAAGCATAAAATAGATAGCAGCAAAATAGACAAAGTAAGGCATAGAACATTAAATCACATCGTGATTAGGATCTCAGATCTTAACCCTTTCACTGCCACACGACAGAAGGTTAACCCTTTACTATCACACAACCGTTCGGTAGTGTGGCAGTGAAAGGGTTAATAGCCTCTTTGTGTCCTCCTCGTGCGGAACGAGAATCAACTCCGGTCATTTATCAATATTAGCAGAGGTTCCTGGAGACATGTCGCTGTTCACGTGGAACCAAACACGCTGCCAGAACAGTGCTTTAGGCGAGACAGTATACCCCCAAAAATCGCCGTTTTGCTTTTTTGGCAAAGAAATTACTAAAAGAAAACGAGTGGCAATAAAATATCGAAAACAGACTATTAGTTCTTTATTTTACTTAATGTTGTCTAATTACAATACAGAACTTTGAGGGCGTTTTCTCAAAAACTAGTTTTTATGCATTTTTGCTTACACACAAAGACATGGAACTCCATTTCCCTAGTACCTACACACACCAAACTTTCCACATTTCTACCCATCCATATCTAATTACAGAAGTTTTATTTTTTTTTATTATCTTTTTCCCCCTTCTTTTTCCATCTTTCTCCCATCCCAATGTTAGTCGTTATGCCAATTCCCAATCCCCTTCCTGGTCGTTGCGCACTCTACCCCCTACCGTCGGTCAGGGAGGGCGGAGACTATCACATGCTTCCTCCGACACATGTGTAGCCAGCCCACCGCTTCTTTTCACCTGGCAGCGCGGACTCTCACTGGGGGAGTGTAACGTGTGGAGGACACTACCTCTCCTAGATCCTTCCCTTGCTGTGCAGGCGCCCTGACCGAACTGTAGGAGTCACTGTTTACAACGACCAGGACCCACACTCACCGGGTTTCCCACCATGCTAACACTGCCAATTGTGTTAGTATGGACGGTCGGCCAACCCGGAAGCACCACAGCTGGATTCGATCCCACTGTCTCTGTGGTGGTAGACAGACGCTTAGTCCGCTGCGCTAGGTTTGTTGATATATCATTCATCCTTTCGGGAAAAGTTTCGTTTTGAATGTATCAACAAAATGAAACCAAGTTTTTGAATCTGGCATTATCCATGTTGGTGATTTGTGTCTTGTATTGGCGTTATATATGCAAATGTGCGCATATTTAATGAGGAAGTGCCTCATTTGCAGAAAAACATAAAATTCAGAAAACTTGCAATATTTTTTTCTTAGTTTATATGTACATAACAAATTGGGAAGGTTTCATAGTGATATCTATTCAAATATTTGTTTTGCCTATTAGGGGGTACTGTCTCGCCTTTAGTATCAGGACAATAACTTGACTGGAACCAGAGAGGAGCCTACAGATTGTATAATTGATGTATATACAATCAAAACTCTTCATATTTGTTCATTCTTCACTCAACTGTTCATACTTTTTGCACATTACTGCTCAATTGCACAGCCCTGCTAAATATTCCATCCCACTGTATTGTTATTTGTATTCTAATTAGTGTATATACTGTAATGGCAATTGGAGATCGTCTTAAACCTTGGTGATGTGCATGAAATAATATGGCTTTAGGATACAGCAGTCTTCACAGTCAAAAGTGATTTATTATTATATTCTGCAGAATACAAGGTGACAAGTCACGGACAAAGCACACAATATGCTTTGTCGGGAGTTGGACAATGAACGAACATTTTAATGCAGCTTATATAGGAGGAAAAGGGGCAAGAATGACATGACAGTGTTCTATCCAATCAGATACATGATAGTGTTATCATCCAATCTGATACATGCACGTTAAGGGAGTTCCATCTATTCTATTGTGCTTCTATTTTAATTTAGTTTATATTCCATTTTGTTTTATTCTACCTTTTTAATTTATTCTACCGTAATTGTCTGTATGTGTAAACTACTTGGTAATAGTAAATACCTTTCTGATTCTGATTCTACATGCATGCAGTGAAGCACAATCCCACTTGTGGCAAAGTGTCACTTTTTAATAATAAGGACAATTTTAACTTTTTGTAATGTTTCATTCATACACATTTGGTAGTAAAAGGTAAAAAATCTGAATCCAGAAAAAAACTAAAACAACAATGAAGATTTGATTGGGCCCCTACCCCAATAATAATAATAATACATTCACAGCGATGATAGAAAAGTTAGGAATAAAAGTATTGTACACACATTAAGACTATTTTGTTTTTTCCGCCTTAATATGTATTTTTATTGTATCTATCTATCTATCTATCTATCTCTCTAGACTGTCCCTCTATCTATCTATCTATCTATCTATCTATCTATCTATCTATCTATCTATCTATCTATCTCTATTATAAAGGACATTATATACTTGTAAAGAAAACAATGATGTATAGAACCTGCGCAGTATATGCTCCAAAAAAACCTTTTATGAATTGGTTGGCATCAGTCCCCGTCACCATGGCCGACTACTCATGGGTACTAGTGCTAGTGCGCCCTCTAGTGGGCGGAGAATGTTATGCATCTCATGTCCTTACAGGTACATGACCTAATGCTAATATATTAACATAAGAAATAGCATTCATCAAATGTCTAATGTATATGGGGTTCCTCGAGTTTGCGCTGAACCAGGGAACATTTTAATTTTCCTTTGATGCTTCTGACACCTGGAATGTCCTCTGAAGCTGAAGGTGTTGTTGACTTGTATACAGTGATGCGTTGCTCATGGGACGAGGTTGTGTGAGCAGAAGCACGTGCACGCAGGCAGCACGTGCGTGCACACAGGAATGCGCTGCACTCGACTGATGCGCCAACTCGCAGTACCCACCTGGCTACTTTACATATCAATAGCGCCGGTCGTCAGGTGTTACATTCCATTCATAGAGGCAATTAGGCACTGTCTTTAGTCTGTCCTTATGCGAGGGAACATTTACAGTATGCGCAGTATTCAAAGCCTAACCGGTTCATGCTTCCGCGTTCGCGTTTTGCAAATCTGATTGGCCACTGCCGTTTCTGGTGCTATCTGATTGGCCACTGACGTTTCTGGTCATGTGACATGTGCACCCAATCGCGTGACGCGCCCACTTCCGCCTCGACCAGCAGCAAACTACCTAACGCCTATAGTTTATCACTGGTTAAGCTTAGGCGACTCTTTCGAAGTTGGTTAAGGTTAGAGTTTGGAATCAGGGCTGGTGTTCTATCGCCCTGCTCTAAGACAAACTCTAACCTTAACCAACTTCGAAAGAGTGCCTAAGCTTAACCGGCTAAAGAACTTGCCGTCACACGATTGGTGCGACCAGAAACATCAGTGGCCAATCAGAGCGCAAAACGCGAACACGGAAGCATGAACCGGTTAGGCTTCGAATAGACGCGACCGGGAGCGTGCGTGCACGTGGCGTCATTAGCGTGCGTGCAACCAGTGTTGATATGAGGAACTATACAACACTGCTTGTATAGTCCATGGGCCAGACCAGATATCGGTACCTTACATATCATCTTTTTAAAGATCTATGTCTGTAGATGATATTTTGGTATGATAGCCCTTCCTGAGTGGTAGCTGTATCACAGTTATCAAGTCATGAAGTATAACTTGGAGGGTCCTTTTTAGCTAAGACAGTTACTATATTGGTCAAGTATCATTATGAGATGCATAAACGCTTGTACATTTCCGTGGCTCAAATTGAACACGAACATAATCAGTGATGATTATAAACAAATAAACAAAATGCACCCGTTTGTATTAGTGCATCATCCAGTCCTTAATGTAGTTGACCTGTTTTTCATTCATAGGAATACACATTTTGCCCTTGTGCCTTCAAAACAAAACCGCCCCTTGTAAATGGGAACATTTTTATTTTTGTATATTTGCCTTTAATAATCCTGCTCAGAAAATGCTTCTGTTCTGTTCTATGCAAACATATAGGGACTTTCCTGTTATATGATGCAAGAGGGTGACCAGGTGTCCCCCTTTTGGTTGTACTGTCCCACCATTTGACCAAATGTCCCGCGTCCCTCATATTGAGAGGATGTCCCTCTTTTCGAAGCCAAAAAAAACATGCGTCTAAAAGCCCCTCCCTACAGACAGTAAACGTAGCAACCCGCCTCTTGTCCACACACATTGCTCTGATTGGTTATAGTACTTTAGCGCGCTGCTTGCCTGCTTGTGACGTGACTGAGACTGAGTCGTGACGCTACCTCATATCGCAAATCTGATTGGTCAAAAAAAACACAACAACATTACAAGCAAACTAGTTCAAGATGGAAAGCAGTAAAAATAAACGGACCTGCAGTTACAACCAAGACTGGCAAACGACACATGACTGGGTGAGGCAGATGGCAGGCAATCCGCAGCAGGCTTTCTGTGTTTTGTGTCATAGTTCATTTTCAATTGCGCATGGAGGAGAATACGACTTGAAGCGCCACAGTGGACGTGAGTCTCACTTGAAAGTGGCTCACCAAAAAGAAACATACGTTTCTTTTTAAACCAAACAATGATAGCCAGACGGACAAGGTCACTGCAGCTGAGATAACAAGTGTCTATCACACAGTACAACACTCCCATTCATACAGGTCAGCCGACTGTGGTAACCTTTAACCTTTGATTTAAATCTATTCGGTGAAGACCATGGCAGTTATTCTAATATAGAAACACAATTTATTTGTATTATTATTTTTGTATTATACTACACTGTTTTCCCTAGTTCTGTGTTAACAGGGAATATCAAACACAAGACATTCCTGTCAAGTGATGACGTTTGAATATTTAAAACAGATGTTAGGTGGTATTTAATTTGTATTTATTTTGATTTAACCTTTAACCTTTGATTTAAATCTATTCAGTGAAGACCATGGCAGTTATTCTAATACAAAAATGTACATTATCTATCTGTCCCACTTTGTCCCACCAAAATCTTACTGTTGTCCCACTTTGTCCCACCAAAATCTTACTGTTGTCCCACTTTTGGACTTTTTGCATCTGGTCACCCTATGCAAGACGTATTGTATTGCATAGCTTCTTAGAAAATGTTTCACTATGGGTCGTGCCCCCCCCCCCCCTCCCCCCGCCATCCTTTGTCTTGTTGCACAAAAACTGGCCCCATTTTTACAATCGATTTGTGTCGGCTGAACTGTGACTGTGGCTGTGCACAGAAAATAAATCGTCTCTTTTCAGCTTCTATCCTTGATTCAAGTAATAATCATTCTTTCATAGTTCCAAACGGGTCATTTGTTAGATACATCTCCACCACACCAGTGAACTTATTATATATATATACGAGCAGCAACTGAACCAACTGCTGTGTTGTATTTTAGTTTTTTTTTACATACAAAAATGATGGACATATAAGACCATTATGGTACCAACTCAAACAAACAGAAATTAAAAAGGAGATTAGGCCTTATATATATATATATGGGGAATGTTCATGTGCAACTGTGCAAGTACTCATTAAGCTCCAGCCCGCATGTGATGGGGGCGGATAACGGGACCAGTTGACCGACGTCTTGTACAATGATTGCGTCGCTAACACGTTTTTTTTTTATATATATTAATAATAAAATGTGTTTTTTTAAGCATAGTGTGCGGGTTCTATGCCATTTTATAATGTTCACATTTCAAGTCAACGCAGCAGCACACAACATAACTACTGTCGCTTATCTTATCAGTTATTTGTTTTATTTGTATCGTCTCTGTCTTGTTTGTTCGTGCGATATACCTTTAATTATATACCCGTATTTATCTCACAACAAAATCCGTTTTTTTGTTGCGTTTTAATTTAGTTATTATTGTTCCATATTGTGCTAATAAAATAAATAAAAACGACATTACCATTCGGGGCTGAGATTTAGGTAGCATTAAAAATACACTTACCACTCCTCCTCCTCCTCCTCCTCCTCTGTTGTGTGAGCGAAGAAGAGTATTATTCCACAACAAGGCAAGACACCGAAAGTAGTTGGAGGTGGGTGTCGCTCCAGCCTCCCTCCGGGTCTATTTGACTTTATGATTATTGCTTGCGCTCTTGCGCTCAAAAGAAACTATGCGCACTCTTTCCGTAAACTGTCAACTCGTGAAAAGGTTGAATGAAATTCCATAAGAAGTAAGAACACTCCCGTTACCGCCACACCCCGTGAGCACGCCCACCACCTAAAGTGACAGTACAACTAATAATAATACACAAATAGACAATACTGAGACCCCCATTACGGCGCCTACAGTCAGTGATATTGTTCGTCAAACAGTGTCGAACTTGAGTTACACCTTTGAGTGCACAGTATAGTATATATACACATTTAGCATATAGTAGGTAGCAATATAGGCATAGCAGAGATTACTCAGTAGCAAGTACACAATAAAAGACAGCAAGAAGGTTCAATAGTACCCAGCTGCAGCCGTTCAGACCAGCGCTTACAAGCCCCGCACATACAAGCCCGCACATAGCAACCCCTCGCTTCCATTGGCTGATTTTGGTCACGTGATTTTGGGTCACGTTGCACGTTGCACTGCGGGATTGATTGATTGATTGATTGAAAACTTTATTAACAGATTGCCGTATGATTTGGGTCACGTTGCACTGCGGGATTGATTGATTGATTGATTGATTGATTGATTGATTGATTCATTGATTGATTGAAAACTTTATTAACAGATTGATTGATTGATTGAAAACTTTATTAACAGATTGCCGAATGGGTACACGTGACCACAGGCCCTGATTGATTGATTGAAAACTTTATTAACAGATTGTAGAATGGGTACACGTGACCTGACCGATTGATTGATTGATTGATTGATTGATTGATTGATTGAAAACTTTATTAACAGATTGCAGAATGGGTACAGTGACCGATTGATTGATTGATTGATTTATTGATTGATTGATTGATTGAAAACTTTATTAACAGATTGCAGAATGCAGTACAGCTCAATACACACAATTGTTAAGGGGATGCAGACCATGCAGTACTGTTACATTTGTGACATACAGTAAATATATACAAGGGGGAGGGAACTGTACATTTATGATGAATTGAAAATGGGGGACCCTGATGTAAACAAGACGGAAGTCTTTCTCTGGTCTGCATCCCCTTAACAATTGTGTGTATTGAGCTGTACTGCAGATATATTTCAATTGCCTTACTTATTTACATAAGTATTATAGGCCTACAGCAGTATTGTACAGACAGTCTGTGTGAAGTCTGTGTGGTTATCCAGCTGCACAAAGGCAGAGCAAGAGGCTCTACAGAGGGTGGTGATGATAAAGCCATGATAAAGACCTTCAATCAGCTGAAGGGGAATCCCTCCAAGCTGCTGTCAGCGCTACACACCTTCGGCCGCTCTGGTATCAGCCATGCATCAAAACGTGCACACGCACTCAGGCGAGTCGCTAACCGTGCTGGGCCAAGTATAGCGGCTCAACCCACCTCTGTTGCCCGTCGTAAAATGAAGCTCGGGGGTCGACGACGGCTCGCTGCGGGGAGGCCGAAGAAAAGTGTGGTGAGCACAGACCATCGCTATAGTTTCCCAACAGGAGTAAAGTCTGGAACGCACCACAGCCTGTCACAAGCAGTAGAGATGTGTCGTAGCAATCCGAAGTGACATTGACCACCAATATAGCATGTACATAAAGACCCAGTGCCTCATCCGTAGCTAATATTGCACTACCACAGGACCTAGCATGTCCTACCATGCTCTGTAAATAACTTATGTACATATACCGATATGCCCTACTCTGTTTACTTGTTTTATTGCACAATGTCGTTCTATTGGATTCTATTATATGTTATTACTATTGTATTATGCACATCTTTGCGGGCACGACCACCCGCATTTCATTTTTTTTTTTTTTTTGATATTTTTTGCACAAATCTCTCCAATATTCAAAACATCTCTTTCCACATCACCATATGCAACTTCCAAGATTTGCCTTTTTCTTTTTTGTAAGAACATACAAAACATGTAAAGGACTCATACAAATACATTAACAACTGACATGGAAAATAAAAAAGACTTACGAAAAAAAGAAAAATACTATACTATACATTGTGCGTATACATCCCTGATATATATACTTTGCATGTAGACCGATCTACCTGCGAGCAGGTATGTGCTGCATCCTGGGCCTGGTCTACAAGATACACTACGCGACCAAGGTACCCATGTACATGTCAAAATACTTCCCAAAGGTCAGTGAATACCACGATCACAACACCAGAGGGAGCTCCACAAATCATGTAAAACCCAGATTCGGATCAAACAAGGGACTAAACACGTTTCGCAATTATGCCACATCAATGTGGAACGCCCTGCCGAAAGCTGTAAAGGAATGTGAATCACTACCCACCTTCAAAAACACTCTCAAAAAACACCTACGTGAGACTGCAATTCGAAACTGGCCCCTACAAATGTCCTAACCTAGTTGTACAGTAAATGACCAAGTAAGGCTTTGTCAATATTCAAATGTACAGTGTAAAATGTGTGTGTGTCCCCTTCCCAACCCCCCCCCCCCCCCCCCCCCCCCCCCCACCTCCAATGTACAGCCCGCTCCCAACCCACCCAACCCCACCCCACCCAACCAACCTCCTCCAATGTACAGTTTCTATGCCAAATGTATATACACTCCTTTTCTGGACACTTTTGTATCACAAACAGTACTGTATTTGCAAATCTGATATGTCATAAATGTATAGATGTAGCAGTACTGTCTATCTGTATGTCATGTATGTCATATATGTTATGATGAATTGAAAATGGGGGACCCTGATGTAAACAAGTCGAAAGTCTTTCTCTGGTCTGCATCCCCTTAACAATTGTATGTATTGAGCTGTACTGTACTGTACCCATTCTGCAATCTGTTAATAAACTTTTCAATCAATCAATCAAACTCTATCGGGATGCCACCCTTCTCCATATTGCATGTGAGAGAAAGCGTCCCAGACACATGTAGGTGTGCATGATAGCATGCATGCATGTGTGTCTCCAACATATGTATGTGGGTACGTGTATCACGTAAGCATGTGTACATGCCTCACATGTGTGTGTGTGTGCATCTTCCAGGTATGCGACTGTACTCCTATCTCTTGTGTGTGTCTCGTATCCATGTGTGCCTCCGCCCCCTATGTGAGTGTATATCTCAGGTGTGCATATATATGTGCGTCTCAGCTACGTATGTGTGTGTCTCCTATGTACATGTATATCCCCCATATGTGTCAGTGAGAGCCTATACCTCAACTATGTGTATATGTAGGTGTGTGTATGCCTATTTCCTATAAGTGAGTATGTGCATGTATGTGTGCCCCTGACATGTATAACTTAGCCTTGTGCATATGAGTGTGTGTAAACCTATTATGTACACATACGAATATGTGTATCCTAGATACTTGTATGCGGCTAAACATGCGCATATGAGAGTGTGATAGAGACAGTGACCATTCCATAGATATACCATCCGGACATAAAATCCATGTACATACATATATAACACATTATAAAGTACAAGTACCATCAGATCAGATCCCCTTTTTCATATTCATCCTTGATATCATTGTAACCCCACCTTAATCATTTGTCCCCAGACCGTTCAGTCAGGTGTAGAAAACTGTCCCATAAACGTGTATGCAAATAAACAACTTGTGACAAATAAAACTCTTGACTTGACCACCAGCCTCTCTATCTAAATGTTATATTGTTAACTGTCTAGTTAGGCATTAACTGTGTTAATCTAAATGTTATATTGTTAACTGTCTAGTTAAGGCATTAACTGGGTTAATTAATCTAAATGTTATATTGTTAACTGTCTAGTTAAGGCATTAACTGGGTTAAGTGGGGAGTGCGTCATGGTACAGTTTCAGTAAGTGGGGAGTGTAAACAAGTTGAACGCGTCACGTGAAATAACGTTACGTGAATAAACATATAACGTTACAATGTACAGTTTCTGACAGCTGGCTGTGTTGTGAAATGTGCATAACGTTATGAATAAACCGCGAAGTCACGCGAAATAACGTTATAAACGCGAATCTGGTAGTATATTTATTTGTATCTTCTTGAGATGATAACATTACATCCGCATTTTACCGCATGGCGAGCTAAACCAATCAGAGAGGGGCTTCGCTCAACCAATCAAAGAGGGGGCTGCAGAAATGGAGCCCAACCAATCAGAGAGGCGTCTGCAGAACCTCAGCCATTGGGTGGGACCCAAATCACGTCACCAAAATCAGCCAATGGAAGCGAGGGGTTGCTATGTGCGGGGCTTGTATGTGCGGGGCTTGTAAGCGCTGGTCTGAACGGCTGCAGCTGGAAGCATCTCAGAAGGTTAGTAGTTATTTCCCGTATACATAGCCAACAGCTCTCTCTCTGTATTTCATTGAAATAACCATAGCTTGTGTAATATCTTAGATATTAACGGACAACGGAACAGTTGGTTGGTAAACAAGACGCTTTATTACTCCCTCAGGTGGTTCCTCAATCCCAACAATCCCTGCCTCTCGCGCCACTCCCACTTACTGTAACTGTCGTAAACATGTCGTAACGTATACTCCTCTTGTAGTCAGTTAACAATACTATGACATCTCCCTTTTTCCTTTTAACAATATCAACACATATCAATAACTTTGATATCTTCTCTTTAACAGTATCAACACATATCAATAACCATGACATCTCCCCCTTTTTTTTTTTTTTTTTTTTTATATCAACACCCTTCAAATTTTTTTTATTATTGAACTCTCCCCTCACAGGTCAAGTCTCTGGACAGGTTTAACAGGTCTACCAGACCTGGTTTGGATCAGTCCATCAGTGTTCCTTGTTGGACCAGGCGAGCCATGGTTTGGGCTCATCTGAATGTCAGGTGTGTCATTCCCGGGATTTGTGTCATCATTCGCTGGAGGCCCTGCTACGGGCACCGCTTGGAGATGTCGACGGTTACGCCTGTACAGAGCACCCTGCTCTGTCTCGATGAGATAAGACCTCTGTGTAACGCTCTCACCTGCCACTACTGCAGGTGTGGACCAGGTCTTTTGATTGTCCAGTCTGGTGAGAACATGGTCTCCTCGCTGAAGTGGTGTGAGCTCTCTCACGCCATGGCGTTTGTTATAGTAGAAGGCCTGTTTGCTCTTCTCCGCAGCATCTCGAGCTCTGATGTGATGTTTGTTCGGCCACCTTGGTTGCAGGTTCTTGGCCAGAGTGGGCAGTGTCGTCCTGATTTTCCTGCCCATTAGGAGCTCTGCCGGACTGACACCCGTACTGCTGTGTGGAGAAGAACGGTAAACCATTAAAGCAAGTAGGGGGTCCTTTTGTCTCAGAATCCCCTTGGCCGTTTGGACTGCACGTTCAGCATAACCGTTTCCTTGTGGGTTGTGGGGACTAGAGGTTGTGTGCTTAAAGTCCATGTCACAGGCAAAGCCTCTGAAGACATCACTGCTGAACTGCGGTCCGTTGTCACTGACAACCTCCTCCTGTATTCCGTGCCGGGCAAACGTGGCTCTCAGCTTCAAGATCACATGTGCACTAGTCGTGGTAGGCATGTGGAGTATCTCCAGGTATCTAGAGTAGTAGTCAGCTATGACTAGGTAACTCTCTCTCTCATGTTCACATAAATCTATGCCAATTCTCTTCCACGGCCTGTCTGGGAGAGGTGTTGACAGGAGAGGCTCCCTGTTCTGTGCTCTCCTCTGCTCACGACAGTACATGCAGTTCTCAACTTTGTGTGTGATCTGTGTGGCTATGCCAGGCCACCACACCGAAGTGTTGGCCCTGTCTCTGCACTTGTTAAGACCTTGATGGCCCTCATGTATGCATTCTAGTATATCCGACCTCAATCTCCCTGGTATCACTATTCTACTCCCTCTGGTCACTACCCCATCGTGCATAGACAGTTCGTTCCTAACGGGAAAGTACTCCCTAACACAGGTGTTTATATGTGCTAGGTGTTCAGGCCACCCCTCTTGTATGTACCTGATCACTTCTTGGAGCTGCTCGTCCGCCGCCGTCTCCGCGCGGATGCTGTCTATCTTTTTCGGCGATGCTGGAATGTTGCTCATCACAGCTGCTACGTAACACTCCACGTCCGTGTCCCTACTGAGCCCCTTGTCTGCCTGTGGGCTCCTGGACAGTGTGTCTGCCACCACCAGCGTTTTCCCCGGTGCATACTCAGCCTCCGGGTTGAACCTCATCAACCGCATGAGGAGTCGCTGGCAGCGGAGTGGCACATTGTCGAGATCCCTGGAGTTCATCAGTGGGATGAGGGGTTTGTGATCCGTAATCAGTTTGAATGCTGGCAGGCCATAGAGATACATCTGAAACCTCTCACACGCCCACACACTCGCCAGGCACTCTTTCTCTATCTGAGCGTACCTGGTTTCAGCGTCGCTCAGTCGCCTTGAGCAGTATGCTACTGGTCTCCAGTCCTCGCCATGGAGCTGCAGCAGGACACCGCCTATCCCATAACTGCTTGCGTCTGCTGAGACCACTGTGCTCCTGTTAACATCATAGTACACCAGGGTAGGTGACATTGTGAGGAGCTCTTTAACTCGCTCAAAGGCTGCTTGTTGCACCGGACCCCACATCCACACTGAGTCTGCTTTTAACAGTGCATATAGTGGCTGGCCCACTGTGGCGAGGTCTGGAATATATTTCCCCAGGTAATTGATCATGCCGAGTGCTCTCTTTAGTTCCTGCACATTTTCTGGTGGTTCCAGTTTGCTGACTGCAGACACTTTGGCTGGGTCGGGTCGTACACCATCTTTGTTGATCACCTGACCCAGGAAGTGCAGCTCCTCCTTTCTCAGCACACACTTCTCATCGTTCAGCTTCAGGCCTGCAGACTCTAGCCGATCCAGTACCTTCTGCAGCCGCTCATCATGTTCGCTGGTGTTGCTGCCATGGATGATGATGTCGTCCATGTAGACGGCAACGCCGTCCAGCCCTTCCAGCGTCTCCACCATCTTCCTCTGAAATATCTCAGGTGCACTGCTTATCCCAAAGGGAAGACAATTTGAAACAGTACCTTCCGTACGGTGTGATGAAGGTGGTTAACCTCTGGCTGTCTTTGTCCAGTGGGATCTGCCAGAACCCTGACGCTGCGTCAAGTGATGAGAAGACTGTGGAGCCGCTGAGCTGAGCTACCATCCCCTCTGATGTCGGCAAGATGAATCTCTCCCTTTTGACAGCCTTATTAAGCTTCTTTAAGTCCACACAGATGCGTGCTCTTCCAGACTTTTTCGGGACTGGCACCATGGGTGCGCACCACTCTGTTGGGTCAGTCACGGCTTCAATGATGTCGTTGGCTTCCATCCTCTCCAACTCCTCTTTCACTGCACTCAGGAGCGGTATGGGGACCCGGCGTGCTGTGCATACTGCATAGGGCTGGGCATTGTCCTTTAGAGCTATCTTCACAGGCTGTGTTTTCAGTAGGCCAAACTCCTGTTCACTGGTGTTGACCTCGCCCACTCGCTTTACTAACCCCATAGCTACAGCTACTGGCCTGCTGAGTAGGTTATTCACACTCTGCCCTCTAATGACATAGAGCCTGCATGTGTATGTTTTCCCCTTGTAGCTGGTCTGAGTCATAAACTGCCCTAAACAGTTCAATCCACCCCCTGGACCACTCAGCACCTTCTTTGGCCTCTGTAGGACCCGTTTTGGCTCCAGTGTTTTGTACACAGTTTCACTCATGATACAACAATCGGCTCCAGTATCTATTTTAAATTCTACAGGTGAGCTGCCAATCTCTAATGTGACTGTCCATTCATTATCATTTTGAGGTATGCTATTAACTGAGCCCAGATAATAATACTGTCCATCTTCTGATCCCTCACCCTCAGTCACTTCCCTCACCTGCTTGCTTTTGCACACTTTTCCCCAGTGTCCACTCTTCCCACAATTATTGCAGTTAGACCTCCTTGCTGGGCAGTCATCCTGCTGACTGTGTGGCATTTTGCCGCACCGCCAGCACTTCCTGTGGTCATTCTCACTCTCTCTCTCCTGGCGCCTCTCTCTCTGTGGGTGTCGCCACTTCTGTGTTGCACCTCTGTTATGCCGTTGTGCTACTTCTTGCACAGTGTAAGCCTGCTCCCCCTGCTGGTTAACTTGACCTTTTACCTCCTCTGATTGACGCGTCTCTTGTACAGTCATCTCCAGAGTGAGGTTAGGGATCAGCTGTAGCCTCTGAGACAGACCCTTATCTAGAATCCCCACCACGATTCTGTCTCTTATGTTTTCCTCACGAGCCGTTCCGAAGTTGCAATGTTCCGACAGCTCATATAGTGCGCGGATGAATGTCTCTGCGCGCTCTCCCGCACGCTGCACTCTCTGGTTGAAACACGCCCGTTCATGTATAACGTTGCGTCTCGGGATGAAATATGCATCAAATTTCGCCAGTATAACATCATACTGCGAGTCATCTTCCTCTTCCCCGTAGGTAAAAGAGCTGAGAATGTTCTCTGCTTCCTTCCCGAGCGCATACACCAGCGTGCTTACTTGAACTGGACCTTCTTCTTTGTCCAACTTAGTAGCTGTCCTGTACCGTGTAAACCGTTTCTTCCAGTCTGACCATTCGGCGGGTTTCTCGAAACAAAAACTCTCTGGTGGTTGAAACTTTGCCATCCTCGACCACTTCTGACACCATGTAATATCTTAGATATTAACGGACAACGGAACAGTTGGTTGGTAAACAAGACGCTTTATTACTCCCTCAGGTGGTTCCTCAATCCCAACAATCCCTGCCTCTCGCGCCACTCCCACTTACTGTAACTGTCGTAAACATGTCGTAACGTATACTCCTCTTGTAGTCAGTTAACAATACTATGACAGCTTGCAAAATGTTCAACCGTTTGGTTTGTTAAAAACGTCAGAGATGTAGTTATATATCTCATACTGGCCAATCGCGTCTCGCTCTGCCATACTGAGATATCATCAGTGGTGCAGTCGTAATATGGGCCAAGGCCAAACGCCACGTGCACGCGCGCTCCCGCGCACGCGCATACATGTATCTCTCCTCTTTCATGAGGCGGAGCTGGGGACGAGACAGGCGGTCTTTTGTCACATAACACACGCCCAACACTCCACACACACACACACACACACACACACACACACACACACACACACACACACACACACACACACACACACACACACACACACACACACACACACACACACACACACACACACACACACACACACACACACACAGTCTAGGTGATAAGTGCCAGCCGATACGGCGCGACGAGTCATTTTTGTGTCGTCGTGCCGTATATCCGTGGCAGTGTGGCCAATCAGAGAAACGCTGAACGAAAGGCTGAACACAAGTTGGTTGCCTTTAATATTCATGCATCCCGGCCGGCACTTATCACCTAGACTTTGCATAATAATAGGATGCGCATACTTCTGCCTCAGTGACGAAGCCCAAACGTCGTTTGACCGCGTATGCCCAGCACTGCACCCCTGGATATCATTATCTCCAGCACCTATTGTGCCCATGGAAACAAAACACATGCACCCACTTGCACGTGACCACGCCACTCCCCTGCGTGCCTCTACAATAGGCAGGAAGTGGTCACGCTTTCACCCTTCCTCATTCTTTTCCAAACGCGGAAGCAGCTCATATGCACTTTCAAACAGATGGAACTTTGTTATGAAGCGTGGGGAGAAATTACGCAATGTTGGGCTTTCGCCAGAAGTACGCCAGCCCCCGGAACCTTCTCGGCACGTCCAGACAGCACGGCGGTCCTATCCTGTGTTTTCCTCGTCGCTTGACAGCGGACGATGGGCTACGAGCGGCGCTTGGCAGTCGAGCCACGTCGCGCTCAGGTAGGACCTGCGCTGACAGGCGTTGGTACTGGCATGTTTGATACTGTAACGTTCGGGAGACTATCCTCCTTAGACAGATTGCCGTCACTCATTGACAGCGTGGAATGTTGAGTATGTGACCTATTTAACATTTGCTCTATTCCTTGTCCTTTGCTATGAAAACCAGAGACAAAAAATGCTCTGAGTTTCGTAAAAGTCAGTCAAAGCTTACCAAAAGCAAGAGCAGTGAACTCCAAGCCCACGTGACTGAACTCAAACTGGAAAGAAACAAGGCCACTGGCCATGACAACATCCCTGCCAAATTCCTCAGAGACTCAGCAGCCGCCATCACCCCAGTCATCACACACATAATAAACCTCTCCATAAAACAGGGACATGTCCCCAAGGACTTCAAAATTGCTAGAGTAACACCCCTGCACAAAAAGGGCAGTAAATTAGACCCAGGCAACTACCGCCCTGTTTCTATCCTTACCTCCATCTCGAAAGTCATGGAAATTATTTTATACGAACAGGTCGAAAAGTGTCTCGCGAAAAAAAATCTAATCTACAAATTCCAATCTGGCTTCAGAACATCCCACTCCACTGACACATGCCTTCTCTATTTAAACAACCACATCAAACAAGAGGTGGACGTGAGCAAATACTGCGGCATGGTCATGCTGGACCTACAAAAGGCCTTCGACACTGTCAATCACACCATTCTGATTGACAAGCTAAACGCAATTGGTTTTGATAGCCTATCAGTGAGCTGGATGCAATCCTACCTTGAGGGGAGAGAACAGATGGTGGAGGTAAACGGTACCCTATCCCCCCCCCTCACAGTGAGCTGTGGTGTTCCACAAGGAAGCATACTAGGTCCGCTACTGTTCCTAATTTATGCAAATGACATGTCGTCAGCTTGTGACTGCAACTTGTTCCTGTTTGCGGACGACTCAGCCCTGCTGGTCTCTGACAAGAACAAGTTACAGGTTGAAAAAACCCTCAGCTTGGAACTAGGCAAAATCTGCATATGGCTCGCTGATAACAAACTATCATTACACATGGGCAAAACAGAGTCCATTCTCTTCGGTTCAAATAACAAACTCAGCAAGATCGACGGCTTCTCAGTTACAGTGGGTGACAATATTGTCACAAGGAAAGAAGAAATTACCTACCTGGGCTCCATCCTAGAGGCAAATCTTTCCTGTGACAAAATGGCATCCAATGTAATAAAAAAAGTCAACCAACAAACTCGATTCTTGTACTGGATCTCCTCACTGGTAAACAAGAATACCCTGAAGACTCTGGCAGGAGCACTCATTCAAGGGTACTACGACTATGCTTGCACCTCATGGTACCAAAGCACCTCAAAGGTGCTAAAAACAAAATTACAAACATCTCAAAACAACTACGTGCGTGGTGGTTGTGGTTGGGCGGACAAAATGTTTGATAAAAACGCTAAAACTGGGTCAATTTTCCCCCCTCTTCATGAAAGTCACTGTTGGCCTAGTCACATTGTTTATTGAACAAAAATACAACATGCAAGTGGGCCTTTAAAGGGTATACAACAGTATGCAAAGATAGATGCAGTGGAAATGGGGGAGGGTGTGCAATGTTTATTAAAGAGGGCATAAACTATAGAAGGTTAGGAACAATACAAGAACTGGAAGTAATAGTTATTGAAGTATGGAGTAAGAAAGAGAGTTGGAAGATAATACATTTGTATAACCCATGCAAAAGGTTAGAGAAAATAAAACTAGAAATAATATTAGAAAAATGGAGAGGTAATGTTGTTTGGTGTGGAGACTTCAATGCACACAGCACAATATGGGGTGAACAAGAAGATGCAAATGGGGAAGTATTAGAAGAGTTAATGGATGAAAAGGAATTGGTGTGTTTAAATGATGGGTCGGGGACAAGAGTGAATCTGATAAAGGGTACAGAGTCAGTATTAGATCTCACTTTGGTAACGCAAGGTATGGCTGGAAGTACTAATTGGGAAGTACATAAAGAGAGTACTATAGGTAGTGATCATTACCCAATATTCATTAGTATAGGAAGGGCAGAAAGGGAAATAGAACAGGATGAGAGAGAGGGGAGGTGGAAGTTTGAAGGGGCAGATTGGGACAAATACAGAATGTTAACTGATGAGAAATTGAGGGAAATAAATGTAGACCAGGATATTAATTTAATGGCCTCAACACAGAAATAAGTAAGTTAAGTAAATAACCGAAAGTTAAAAATAGTAACAGGAAAAAGATAGTTCCATGGTGGACGAAAGAATGCAATGAGGCAATTAAAAATAGGAATAAGGCTTTTAAAATATTAAGGAAAACACATACGGCAATAGTTAGGAATGTAGTAAAGAAAGCGAAGAAAGAATGCTGGAGGAGGTTCTGTGAGTCAATAGGCAGGACTACGCCGCTAGGCCGAGTGTGGGGCATGATTAAGAAGATGTCTGGTAATAGGAAGGAGTATGGATATCCAATAATGAAAGATGGAGAAAATGTAGTAGTTGAAAGTAAGGATAAAGCAGAGTTATTAGCAAATAATTTTGTTAAGGTACATTGTTACAAAGGATCAGATTAAACCGAATATATATATTTATTGATTGATATATATTGCATAATATTTGTATATCGTTTGATATCCCTTGTATATTCTTTGTACATATACACGGAATATCCCTTTAGCCTAGTACAGACCATAATATTTCATTCTCCTATTGGACAGGCGCCAAGGCCATGCCTCCAGAGTCAGGTTCAAAGCCACCGTCAAGACATGTCTGTACATGCCCGGCCTTGCCCAAGAATACGAGACAGAAATGAGGTTGGCACTAGATTGTTCGCCGTGCATATAAATATGGCGCAGGTGAATACAGAAGTATGTTACCCAATAAGTTGAAGCCTCACCCACGATACTCCGTGCGGTGAAGTATGGCCTGTTTGGCCCCAAATAAGAGCATTGAGACCGCGTGCGAATTAATAACTGAATTGTCAGAGTTTGGCGCTATACCGTCGAGTGCGACATATTTCTATTAAGTCAGTAATAGTCTATTTGTGTATAGTGTATCGTGCGGCTAAAGTTCTACAGTGACCAGCATCACCAACGCTTCCTCGTATCAGCTAGAGAGCTTATCCAGGCTGGGCTGCTTTCATGGCGCTTTCACCCGAGGAGCCCTAGACGAGAACCGTGTGGACATGTACACTGGATTAATCTACCCGACGACTACATAGCCCTTTGCGGCTGGATTATATTTGCTTTTGGTCCTGTGATTAATGGAGCGGAGAATCGCCGACGCCTACACGTGTGTGGGATTTACCCTGTGAGGAGCCACGTCGAGTCTGCGCCTCAGAGAGCCTGAGGCAGGCTAGCTTTCTTCCCTGTGGATCTACAGGCTACGGAGAACAGCTGTATTCGTCTGTGGATCAAGATCTTATTGCACCGTCTCCCGTACTCGGAGTCTCCTTATCATCGTTGACCCAGGCTCTACTACCGACAGATCCTCTACCCCTGCTGGCTTACAACCGGGGGGACCCTTCCAGTATCTCCCGCTATATATTACTAGTGTACCATAGATATAATTCCCTAAGATTCAGGTTGTATAATTACCTCCTGCGTAACCAGAGAATGGACATTCATTATTGATTTGCCTACGCACATTCCTTTGCCTTATAAGCGCATCCAAAGTAAAATAGAGAAGTATATTATGTACCTTTTGCTGCAATAAATACTTAATTACAACTTTGTGTGGAACCGATTCATTGTGGGAAGTGTTCATCATATTTATATATCATGTACTGTATGGCCAGTAATTAAAGTACATAAGACGGTAGTGGTTTAATGATACCATACTTATCAATACAGTCAGGGAATTGTACCCCTCAGTTACAATTGGTCCTTCGAGCCGGAGGGTAACTAGCGTAATATTAATATAGTGGTATTAATATTGACATGGCCAATGATGAACACTCCACAAAACGGTTCTCCTAAAGTAGATCGCCTGCAGCGTAGACGGCAGACACCTCAGTACTTAGAGGATTACGTTGCCAATATACTACCTAGCTTTCTACAGACGGTAAACGCGGAAAAAGTAGATAGTAAAATTATGTCCGACCCTATCGACCAGGATACCCCGCCAATAGAGGCCCTAGTGGGTTCTAACGTAACTGACCAAGCTCACGGTAGGGACCAGGAGGGACCCGACATGACTTTACCCCCCGCCAAGACCGAAGAAGTAGTCCCCGGAGAGCTCCAGGATAAAGACAGCCCTCCAGGGATGGAACTCGACCCGCTACAAGAAGAGGCGAGCACCCCGGAGATGGATCTCCAGGACTCGCCACAGGAGAACAGATCTCCAACGAGTACTGCCAGGAGCGGATCACCTCAACCAGCGTCTTCCCCCAGCGAGGCGGACAAGATGCTGGCACAGGCATTCCTCGCCAGCCTGGCAGCCTCAACAGAGCGCGATCGACTCCAAGCACAGACGCTTAGTGAGCGCGAACATTCTTCCATGGAAAGAGAACGCCTTCAAGCGCAGCAACGGAGCAACGAAGATTGTATACGTCTAGAGATTAGACGCCTTCAGACGGAAGAGAATATGGTAAGGGACCGGGCCGAAGCCCAGCGCGCCGCCGCCGAAGCCCAGCGCGCCGCTGCCGTTGCCCAAAGAGAAGCAGAGCGCGACCTCGCTCTCACCAAGTGCGAAGCCGAGCGCGACCGATTACAAGCGCAGATAATGGAGCAGCTGATCACCAGGGCAACACCCCCTCCCTCCGCACGGGGTTCCAGGGCCTCGTCAAGACAAGGGTCAAGGGCACCCTCCCCTACCCGATCAAGCGACCCTGAGCCCGACCACCAGAGAGAGCCTATACCCCCCTCCGAACCCCTTCCCCGACCGGTCCAAGTGAGACCCAGCTACAAGGAAGAAACGGTCTACACCGCGGAGAGGCTAAATAGACGACTACAGGATCTAGAGGACCTGCCAGAGGAAGAAGAAGAGGGAGAGGAGGAGAGTCAAGCCCGACAGCAGCACAGTACTCCACAGGACCAGGAGGTCCAGTACAGCCCAGGCTCTACCCCCGCGGCTCTGCGCTACAGACCCCCGACTCAATTCACGGGTGAGCTTGACGCACGACCAGCCCCGAGGAACAGCACCTGGATACGCGGGCCATGGTACCCAGCAGGTACCAGCCCACCAAGAGGCGTAAGAGGAGACTCGCCTAGGAGGCCTCTCTTCCAACGCTCACCGATGTGCCAGCCATCCATGGCATCATACATTGGCACACCGACGTTTCCGGACTTCACCCACGAGAACAGAGCACAGTACACGGAGCTACGAATGTGCTTAGAGACAATGATGTCCGATGTAGCTGATGAACCGTACAAGTATGCTATCCTACTGAAGCACCTCAAGGTGCCCCGAGCGCACAATATAGCGCTGGCCTATGCCACCTCTACTACCCCATACACAGCGGCTCTAGCAGCACTCGACCAAAGATATGGACGCATATGGGACTACGTAATACAAGAGATAAGGCATATTGACCGCCTACCCCCAGCCACAGACAATCGCTCACTAGATGACCTGTCTATCAAGGTACAATCCCTGGTAGGGATGCTGGGGGCGCAAAGAGAAAAGGGTATGCACGAACTGTACGCAAACTCTAATGTCGAGAGGATTTTAGAGAAGCTTCCGCCCGCCCGACAAGAGCGCTTCAGGCGGCAAAGAGACCACCGTGATCCTAACGGTCCCGAGCCATCCCTCCTAGACCTAGCCGACTTCCTGGCGAGAGAAGTCAACAGCCTACGGTTGGATACGTTCATGCGGAGCACACCAAGCTCCAGAGAGGGACCTAGGAGAGCAAACGATGGCCACAGATTGGTGACCGTCATGCACCAATCAGAATCAGTACCGAGCAGCAAGAACCACAGTACCCCCTCGATGAAAGAGAAGTGGAAGATGGTGTGCCCGTACTGCGAAAAGGAACACTGGTTGTCACAATGTGACACGTTCAAGAAGATGACCGCCGACGAGGTGAGTCAATGGATAAAGTCCAACCGACGCTGTTACCGATGTGCGCGCAGTCACATGGCAGCCGATTGCCGCTTAAAGAAGAGGTGTAGTCGGTGTGACGGAGCCCACCTAGATGTCCTACACGACAGTAACAGAAGAAAGCCTGCACCCTCAAGCAGCACAAAGGCAAGTGTTATGTACATTGACCCCGCCAGCAGCGGGGGCGCCCGGGTGCTCTTAAAGGTGGTCCGCGTAACATTGAGTTACCAAGATAAGGTCATGGACACTTACGCCGTCCTTGACGACGGGTCAGAGAAGACCCTTCTCCTCGCGTCCGCTGCGGCCCAGCTGGGGCTGCGGGGGAGCGAAAACCAGATGACGATTCGGACAATAAGAAGAGATCTAAAGACGATAAAGGGCGAGAATGTCTCCTTCACTATCGCAGCAAGCGGGCAGCCAGAGAGACGGTATAGGATTACTAACGCTTTCACCAGCCAAGAAATAGGCCTGTCGCAGTACACCTACCCCATCGCCAAGCTGATGGATAAATATGTGCACCTGCGTCAACTACCTATACCGCTCATAGACGGTGCCACCCCGACCCTGCTGATAGGCTCCGACCATGCAGACCTCATCGTCCCGATAGACCGGGTCCACACAGGGCCCAGAGGCTGTCCTGCAGCAGTCGAGACCCGCCTAGGATGGACATTACAAGGCCCCCTCGCTAAGTCTCTTAACCGAACAGCAGCCACTAACTGCCTCAACTCCAGAGTGACAGAAGAAGACACCACCCTCCTACAGCATGTCGAGAGGCTATGGACACTAGAGACAATGCCCTTTAAGAACGAAAAGAAAGACATTCGTTCCAAGGAAGACATTTACGCTATAGCCCTCCTCGAGCAGGGGACAAAGAGAGTCAAAGTCAACGGAGTGATGAGATACGCAACTCCACTCCTGAGGCGAGAGGGTATGCCTACCTTCCACGCCCCAAAAGAAGCGACGGAGCGGTATCTATTGAACACAGAGCGGCGCCTAGCCAGAGACCCCGCTCAAGAGACTGTGTACCGCGCTGAGATTAACAAGCTAATCACAGCGGGACACATAAAGAAAATTGACATTAAAGAGGCCGATCAGACGACCGAATCATGGTACGTGCCGCACCACAAAGTCCACCACAACGGCAAGGATCGTATTGTGTTCAACTGCAGCTACCAGATCGGATCACAAAATCTGAATAAAGAGCTCTTGCCCGGCCCAACACTCGGCCCCTCTCTACTAGGCGTGTTACTACGTTTCCGCCAAGACAAGGTGGCCATCAGCGGCGACATCAAAGGGATGTTCCTGCAGGTGAGACTAGTGGAGGAGGACAAGCCCCTGCTGCGGTTCCTATGGAGAGAGAGGATCGGGGATGAGCAACCAGCCATCTATCAATGGGAAGTCCTCCCTTTCGGAACCACATGCAGCCCATGCTGTGCTACGTTTGCACTGCAAAAGCACGTCGCAGAGGATCCAGCAGCTGATGAAGAGGTCCGACAAAGTGTAGGAAATAGTTTCTACGTGGACAACTGTCTGCAAAGCGTCTCGACGCCAGAAGAAGCCGAGGCCCTTCTACTCAAGCTCCGCGCCTCCCTGATCAAAGGCGGCTTTGATCTCAGGCAGTGGGCCAGCAGCGACCCGCAAGTATTGCGCAGCCTCTCCCCCGAGGACAAGGCAGCAAGCAGCGAGACCTGGATGGCGACCATCCCAGGAGAAGCCCAAGAAATGACATTAGGACTAGTCTGGCGCTTCAAAACAGACTCGCTCCATTATAAACACACACCCCTGACCAAGGAGCAGGGAAGGTCGACTGCACTACCGACCACCAGACGGAGTGTATACAGAACACTCGCCAGACAATATGACCCGTTGGGATGTATTCTACCTTACACCACCAGGGCAAAGATGATTGTAAGAGCGTTATGGGACAAGGACCAGGGCTGGGACGACCCCATACCCGAGCACCTTGCGTCCACATGGAGAGAGTGGGAGACGGAACTCAGCTCACTCCCAGGTGTCAACATACGCAGCAGCTACTTCCCACCCACAGTGAGGCCGGAGACGTGCCAGATGGACCTGCACGTCTTCAGCGACGCCTCCGAAGTAGCCTACGGTTCAGTGGCCTACTTGCGTGCCCGAGAGGAGGGAGGAGAAATACATACTGCTTTCATCCTGGCTCGCTCAAGAATAGCCCCACGCAAGCAACAGTCTATCCCGCGTCTAGAGCTCTGCGCAGCCCTAGCAGGAGCGCAACTCGCCACGTTAATCCAACGTGAACTCACCATTCCAGTGCAAAGAACAATCTTGTGGTCAGACTCCACGACAGTACTCACATGGATCCGGTCTGATTCGTGCAGATACAAGGTCTTCGTGGGAGTCAGAGTCACAGAGATTCAAGATTTAACAGAAGTAGCAAGCGGGAGGTATGTGGACACAAAACACAACCCAGCTGACGTCATCACCCGGGGAATGTCCCTGGATGACCTCACCCGTCACAATCTATACAGTGACGGGCCAGAGTTCCTCAAGCTCCCGGAAGAAGAGTGGCCTACACCCACCCCACGGGAAGCGAGTAAAGAGGAGGCCGAAAACAAGAAATCTATGTTCTGTGGATTGAACACACTCGTCTCCACAGACCCCGACATAGACGATTGCCTCACCCTAGAGAGTGCGCAGCTAAAGACATTCCTGTGGCACCACCCAGAGGTTCAGCTCACTACTGACATTACAGCAGCTGACTACGAAGAAGCAGAACTTCTTCTACTACAACGAGCCCAGAGAGACTCGTTTCCCGATGAGCTAGACTGTCTACAGGGAGCAAAGCCCGTCCCATCAGACAGCAGACTGCTCCACCTAGCCCCCGAGAGCGACGCCCATGGTCTCATCAGAGTGGGTGGTCGTCTGCGGAGAGCTCCAGACTTACCGGATGACGTCAAGTACCCGATAGTCTTAAACAGCCGACACAAGGTCACAGAGCTGATCATAAAGAAATACGACAAGGATGTGCATCACGCCGGGGCAGAGAGAGTCTTCGCGGAGATCAGACGTCGTTATTGGATACTGCAAGGGAGAGAAGCAGTGCGGCGCTTCCAGCGAACCTGTCTAGACTGTCGTAAATGGCGAGCGCAGCCCAGTATACCCCGGATGGCTGACCTACCTCCCTGTCGCCTCCGACTCGGCGACAAGCCTTTTCACTCCACCGGTATGGACTGTTTCGGCCCGCTGTATATAAAGAAAGGAAGAGGAACCGAGAAGCGGTGGGGTATTGTATTCAAATGCATGACCACCCAAGCGATGCATATAGAACTCCTTCCAACCATGAGCACAGACTCATTCCTTATGGCCTTCCGAAGATTCACATCGCGGAAAGGCAAACCGTCTATACTATTGTCTGATCACGGGACAAACTTCAAAGGCGGAGAAAGAGAGCTGAGAGAGAGCTTCCAAGCTATGGGCCCAGAACTTAAGACCCACCTCGCTCCATCCCAGATTGACTTCCAGTTTAATCCCCCGAACGCACCTCACTTCGGTGGAACTTGGGAACGAGAAGTACGTTCAATAAAGACAGCCCTGTACGCCGTGCTTGGGGCCCAGACCGTGGCGGAAGAAGTCCTAATGACAGTCCTCACGGAGATCGAGGGAGTATTGAACTCAAAGCCCCTCGGTTACGTCTCAAGTGATGTAGCAGATGTCGACCCAGTCACCCCCAACACACTCTTGATGGGGCGGCTGGACCCCGCGCTACCACAGACAATGTACAGGCCTGAAGAAGCGAACGGCCGAAGAATGTGGAGGTACAGTCAAGTATTGGCTGACAAGTTTTGGAACAGCTTCCTACTCCACTATCTACCGTCTCTACAGACCCGCCAGAAATGGGTGAAAGAGAGAGACAATTTGACAGAAGGGACAGTCGTCATGATTATCGACCAGTCACTACCCCGAGCTATGTGGCCGGCTGGCCGCGTAAGCAAAGTGATCACCGGTGCCGACGGAAAGGTCCGAGCAGCCGAAGTGCTCGTCCAAGGACGGATCTACACCCGACCCGTGGCGAGGCTAATAGAACTGCCAAGGCTCCCCGATACTATCGATGACGACCATGACCCCATGACTTTGTGAACTGCCCGACCCCTCACAACGGACATTGAGTAGTGGACAGTGCGGTTAATCTGTCTCTGCTTAGCTAATTAGGTGGGACTAATTAGGAGGCGGCTGTTACAAAGGATCAGATTAAACCGAATATATATATTTATTGATTGATATATATTGCATAATATTTGTATATCGTTTGATATCCCTTGTATATTCTTTGTACATATACACGGAATATCCCTTTAGCCTAGTACAGACCATAATATTTCATTCTCCTATTGGACAGCGGTCCACAGGCGCCAAGGCCATGCCTCCAGAGTCAGGTTCAAAGCCACCGTCAAGACATGTCTGTACATGCCCGGCCTTGCCCAAGAATACGAGACAGAAATGAGGTTGGCACTAGATGCATATAAATATGGTGCAGGTGAATACAGAAGTATGTTACCCAATAAGTTGAAGCCTCACCCACGATACTCCGTGCGGTGAAGTATGGCCTGTTTGGCCCCAAATAAGAGCATTGAGACCGCGTGCGAATTAATAACTGAATTGTCAGAGTTTGGCGCTATACCGTCGAGTGCGACATATTTCTATTAAGTCAGTAATAGTCTATTTGTGTATAGTGTATCGTGCGGCTAAAGTTCTACAGTGACCAGCATCACCAACGCTTCCTCGTATCAGCTAGAGAGCTTATCCAGGCTGGGCTGCTTTCATGGCGCTTTCACCCGAGGAGCCCTAGACGAGAACCGTGTGGACATGTACACTGGATTAATCTACCCGATGACTACATAGCCCTTTGCGGCTGGATTATATTTGCTTTTGGTCCTGTGATTAATGGAGCGGAGAATCGCCGACGCCTACACGTGTGTGGGATTTACCCTGTGAGGAGCCACGTCGAGTCTGCGCCTCAGAGAGCCTGAGGCAGGCTAGCTTTCTTCCCTGTGGATCTACAGGCTACGGAGAACAGCTGTATTCGTCTGTGGATCAAGATCTTATTGCACCGTCTCCCGTACTCGGAGTCTCCTTATCATCGTTGACCCAGGCTCTACTACCGACAGATCCTCTACCCCTGCTGGCTTACAACCGGGGGGACCCTTCCAGTATCTCCCGCTATATATTACTAGTGTACCATAGATATAATTCCCTAAGATTCAGGTTGTATAATTACCTCCTGCGTAACCAGAGAATGGACATTCATTATTGATTTGCCTACGCACATTCCTTTGCCTTATAAGCGCATCCAAAGTAAAATAGAGAAGTATATTATGTACCTTTTGCTGCAATAAATACTTAATTACAACTTTGTGTGGAACCGATTCATTGTGGGAAGTGTTCATCATATTTATATATCATGTACTGTATGGCCAGTAATTAAAGTACATAAGACGGTAGTGGTTTAATGATACCATACTTATCAATACAGTCAGGGAATTGTACCCCTCAGTTACATACATAGTAATGCCAATTTGAGTGATGAGGAAAAGAAACAGAGAGAGAGTACAATTGGGAAAAATAAAGAGGCAATGCAGGATGAGAATGAGTATGGAAGTGTAATAAATGTGATGTTTACAATAACGGAACTAAATAGGGCATTAAGGAAAGCAGGGAAAACAACACCAGGGAAAGATCAAATAAGCTATTGTATGTTAGATAACTTAAGTGATATGAGCAAAGCAGTATTATTAAAGTTGTATAATAAGATATGGGATAAGGGGTATTTGCCTACTCAGTGGAAAGAATCAATTATTGTTCCTATATGTAAACCAGGAAAGGATCCAAGTTTAGCTGGAAGCTACAGACCGATAGCATTAACTTCACATGTAGGGAAAACTATGGAAAGAATGATGAATGAAAGATTGCAGTATCATATAGAAAAAAATGAATTAATAGAGAGCTATCAGAGTGGATTCAGAAAAGGGAGAAACACGATAGATCGAGCTATATGTTTAGAAAATGAAATTAGGAAGGCGCAAGCTAATAAAGAAAGTGTAGTAGCTATATTTTTTGATGTGGAAAAGGCGTATGACATGATGTGGAAAGCAGGACTATTGATCAAGTTAAACCATATGGGAATAAGATGGAGAATGTATAAGTGGGTGGAACACTTTCTAACAGATAGGTCAATATCAGTACGGGTAGGGAAAGAGTATAGTGGAAAGTATGTAGTGGAGAATGGGACGCCTCAAGGAAGCGTAATAAGTCCAGTTTTATTTTCTATTATGATAAATGAAGTGTTTATGAACATAGAGAGCAGTATTGGAGATTGAATTTTCAGATGATGGGATTATGTGGAAAATGGGAAAGAATATGGAGTATATAGTTAAGAAACTACAAGAAGCAGTAAAGAAAGTAGAGAAATGGACACAGGAGTGGGGTTTTAGATTTTCAGTAGCAAAGACAAAGGTGACGTTTTTTACCAGAAGGAAAGTTCCAGATCAGGTTAGTCTTAAATTATATGGGGAAAGTTTAGAGAGAGTAAAGTGCTTTAAATATCTAGGGATTTGGTTCGATAAAAGAATTACTTGGGCAACCCATATTGGGAAAGTTGTAGCTAAATGTAAAAAAATATTAAATATTGTAAGATGCCTGAGGGGTAGGGAGTGGGGAGCAGGTAGGAATTCTTTGAAAACTGTGTATATAGGATTAATTAGGTCTGATATAGACTATGGCTGCATCGTATATCAGTCTGCATCAAAAACATTAAAGAAACTAGATATAGTTCAGTATCAGGCGATCAGAACAACCCCAGTATCTGCATTGCAAGTGGAAATAAATGAAGCACCTTTGGAGTTCAGAAGGAATCAAATAGCATTAACATATTGGGTAAACTTAAAGGGCCACAAGGAGAGTCACCCCACTCAAAAGTTATTACTAGCATGTCAAGAAAAAGAAAAGAAAGAGTTCAAGAGTTTTGGGTGGACAATAGGGAATGCAAGTAGTGAGATAGGGATAGGGGAGATGGTGATAAGCCCGACGGTACCATTGTCTGCTGTTCCACCATGGTTGTTTGAGGAGGTGGATTTACATTTATTGGAAAGAAGGAGGGAGAGAGGTGAGGAAGTGTTAGATAAATATGAAGTCAATAGTTATATAGAAAGGAAGTATGGAGAACAGCTTAAAGTGTACACAGACGCCTCAAAGACAACCAGTAACAAGGTGGGGGTTGCATTTACATTTAGGCATTTAGCTGACGCTTTTATCCAAAGCGACTTACAAGTTCTGTACGACAAGCCATCAGGAAGGGCACAACTCTATCAGCTGAGTAACAATGTTCATCAAAGTGTTGAGTGCTACAGTGTAGGTTAGTTTATTAGGACAAGTGCATGACGGTTAGTTAGGGTTAGATTTTTTTTTTTTTTTTTAATTCAGATAATGGTTGAAGAAGTGCGTCTTTAGTCGACGGCGAAAGATTGGACGTGTTTCGGCTGTCCTAACTGGGGTGGGTAGTTCATTCCACCATTGTGGGGCAAGGACTGAGAATAGGCGACTTCTCTTTGATGACCCTCCCGGAGCTCGGATAGGAGTAGGTCTGAGGCGACCAGAAGATGCAGAGCGTAGGGGTCTTGAGGGTGTGTAGTTAGAGACCATTGACCGGAGGTAGGCGGGAGCAGTTCCCTTTGCCGCACGGTATGCTAGGTCGAAATAAGCCCAGAAATAAGCCCAGAAATAAATATCATGGTAAAGGAGAGGGTGAGTAATAAATTGTCTGTATACACGGGTGAGTTGATGGCTATTTTGTTAGCTATCAATTGGGTGGAAACAATCAAGCCAAACAAGGTGTTAATAGCGTCAGATTCAAGTAGTGCATTAATGAGTATAAAACATACACAGTCAGAAACAAGACAGGATATTATTTTGGAAATAGCACAGGCGATTTTTAGGGTGAGGAGAATAGGATCAGATGTGATATTAATTTGGGTGCCAGCACATATAGGGGTGGAGGGGAACGAACTGGCGGATAAGTTCGCAAAGGAAGCAGCTAATAAAATTGAAATAAATCTGGATGTGAGTTACAGCAAGGCAGAAGTCAAGAGCATAATTAAATGTGAAATGAAAAAGAAGTGGCAGGAGGAGTGGGATAAAGGAAATAAAGGTAGGCATTTTTATAATGTCCAGAGGGCAGTAGGGAAAATGAGAGATGTGGGCAGAGGTACAAGGGAAGACGTTATTGTTTCAAGAATGAGATTTGGACACACTGGGCTAAATAGTACACTTAGGATAATGGGCAAACATGACTGGTTTGATTTTATTTTATTGATGGATTAAAAACACACAAGGATCCAAAGGATAACATGAGAAAGAGTAAAACCCTTATTTCCATCATGGTCCCAGGGCTGTTAGGCCACAACAAAAACACGACAATAACACAAAACACATACATTTAAAACATTAGAAGACTAACCTATAGCTAAAAGTGTAATGGTAGGTAATTGTAGTAGGCAGGAAACAGTGGAGCATGTGTTAGTGGAGTGTAGCAAATACAAACAAGAGAGACAGATCCTCAAAGAAAGGTTGGAGAGAGACCACATCAAGCTGGAGGTGAGAGAAGTGTTGCGACTGAGTTCAGGGAATGTGGGGTACAGGGCCATTTTTAATTTTCTAAATAGTACAGGTTTGAGTGGTAGGATATAGAGTAGTCAATAGTAATTATCATGTGCATAATCCATCTAGATCCACACTCCATTTCAGTAGGTGGCGGTAATGCACCAAAACGTTAGTGCCAACCGCCAATACAATACAAATCAGAAGAAGAAGAAGAAGGGTGGACCAGTCGCAGCTGCTCTGTTTGCCCGCGTGATTTACTTTCGTAGCCGCAGTTTGCGGAGACGCTCTCTGATTGGCCACTGACGTTTCTGGTCGTGTGACATGTGCGCCCAATCGTGTGACGCCTGTTTCTATCACCGGTTAAGCTTAGGCACTCTTTCGAAGTTGGTTAAGGTTAGAGTTTGTCTTAGAGCAGGGCGATAGAACACCAGCCCTGATTCCAAACTCTAACCTTACCAACTTCGAAAGAGTCGCCTAAGCTTAACCAGTGATAAACTAGGCGTTAGGTAGTTTGCTGCTGTTCGACGCGGAAATGGGCAAAGACACAGCTCGTCACGCGATTGGGCGCACATGTCAGTGGCCAATCAGAGAGCGTCAGTCAGTGGCCAATCAGAGAGCGTCTCCGCAAAATGCGGCTACGGAAAAAAATAACACAGCGAGGACGCGTCTATTCGAAGCCCAAACAATTCGTGCTTCCGCGTTCGAGTTTTGCGCTCTGATTGGCCACTGACCTACGCTATTACCCCCCCCTTATCTACGCCAGTTAATAGACGTTACAGGGCAGCGTGGGGCTCAGAGTCACAGGGCAGGTAGTGGCAGGAAGCAGAGCCTTGCTACTACTAGCCGTGGAGCTAGTCTCTGTTTCACCTAACACTATTGCTCCGTGATCATAGCCATTCATCTCTAAAGCTAACCACTATTTGTAAAAGCCACAACCACGTTACCATATTTGTAATAATGTAAATCATTGTGTCGTTGTACATATTGTGTATATAACGTTAGTAGCTAAGTTAGCTAACGTAGCTTATCTTAGCTTGGTAGCCAGCATTCTCATTGTCGTGTCCATAAGTTCCCTGGCAGAATACTTGTGAGGACAAAGGTAAACAAAGAGGAGAGAACCATTTTAAATCGGTCATTCATGCCGGCTAGCAAGCTACACGTCACGGCATGTTGATAAGCATGAACCGGTTGGGATTCGATGTTGATAAGCATGAACCGGTTGGGATTCGAATAGACGCAGCCCCACTCGGTGCATCAGTCACGAAAACGGGCTACCACGATAGCTATGAGCTAACTAACGTTAGCGTTACAAGCTCAAACACCTTATAACTACTACTATTGTCGGGTCCATAAGTTCCCTGGCAGAATACTTGTGAGGACAAAAGTATACAAAGAGGAGAGAACCATTTTAAATCGGGCATTGTTAGGAGTTTCGAGAATGCTGGCTACCAAGCTAAGCTACGTTAGCTAACTTAGCTACTAACGTTATATACACAATATGTACAACGACACAATGATTTACATTATTACAAATATGGTAACGTGGTTGTGTATGTGTGTGTGCACGTGTGTCTAACTGTCCTGTGTGTGTGTGTGTGTGTGCGTGTGCACCTGTGTGTGTGTCTAACAGGGGGAGAAGTATGATGGCCGTAGAGCTGACGTCTGGAGTTGTGGCGTTATCCTCTTCACTCTTCTAGTGGTAAGGTCTCTTCTCCTCCTCTTCATCACTCCTCCTCCTCTTCATCACTCCTCCTGTCTGCCTCTTCTCCTCTTCCTCCTGTGTGCCTCTCCTCCTCCTCTTCCTCCTGTGTGCCTCTCCTTCTCCTCATCTTCATTCCACTGTTTTTTTTAACTGCTGTCTGTTGTTGTTTATTTCTGATTTTGTTTTTATATACTAAGCTGTAGTGTAAAGCATATAAATAAAAGTCATTCATACACATACACGCTTAATACACACAATTGTTAAGGGGATGCAGACCAGAGAAAGACGTTCGTCTTGTTTACATCAGGGTCCCCCGTTTTCAATTCATCATAACATATATGACATGCACTCAAACATTGAGGACCAGTGCAGTGGACAGAGAACAGACAAGCATTTATAGAGTGTGTGGTTTCCTACAGTGTGAGACAATATCCCCTTTCATTAATTATTTTTATTTATTCGTACATGGAATTGTTACAGTCCAACAGTGTCTTCAATCAGGGACGTGCACAGGACTTTAGAGGCGCAGGTGCTCAAAGGCTGAAAAGGGCACTACACTTGTGTGTATATATTAACAGAGCACGCGTAGCGCGATTTTTAAGGCCCCTTTTCGGGCGGGGGGCCCCCTTTTTATGTTTTTTGGGGGGTTTTGGTGATCAAATATTGAATTATAATAATCAGTGCAGGAGCGCACTTATCCTTGAAAGACACTTTTATCACTGACTTAAAAGGCCCATACATCTCCATAAATGTTCAGGGGGGAGGGAATAAGTGCTTACCCTACAGACCCCAAGAAGTGCTGTATATTCTGTATTGTTTAATATAATGCATTTTTTATTCCAATCCCGATTTGTATTTGAGATTCCCAAATCCCATCGGACTTGACTTCTTCGTGTCCCTCAATGAGTGTAATACCAGCATTCAACAGCGGTTTCTATCATCATCATCATCACCACCACCCACGCTATGCATAAAATATATAGGTCCGCGGAGAGGCACGCTGAGGAGGCCGTGCAAACTGCAATGGAATATGAGGCATCTCTCTCTTTACCTAATATTTTTATTCTATCCTGACATTTTTCAGTTGGAAGGGCAGTCTATATGCGTAACTGTTAAAAAAAATATATATATATATATATATTTTTTTTTCAAAAAGGGCACTTTTTTGATGAGGCTCAAAAAGGCAGGTGCTCAGGCACCCCTTGGCCTCTATGTGTGCACGTACCTGTCTTCAATACATATACACTTAATATATGATCCACTAAATTCCATGGCCGAAAGGAACAGGAAAAACCTAAATGTAACACTGAACGGCACAGGAAGTCCTTCATTCCGACAGCCATCAGACTATACAACGCATCACTGAGCACAGAGTGACAGTTACCATCTTCCTGGACTCTTACTTTTGAAACAACACTGTGCAATATTACACCTACTGTAGACTTCAGTATATTTTTACTGTATTTATTTACTGTATTTTTTATTTCTTTGCTTTGAAATATTATAGTGAAATATTTTGCACTGTTCTCGCATTTATCTTGTTGAAATCCTCCCACAGGTTCTTTTTACTACCACATATTTAATTGAGACCCTTTATTTGTTTATTATTTCAATTTAGCTGGAAATACATGGCTACATCATTCAGTAACATTTGCAGAGCCTTATAACAAAAACATTATTACGGTCACCATTGTGACCAGTGGGATTAATCAACACATTTTATTATTAATTTTTCTATTTCATTGAACATTGCACATGTTAAAAGCAATTTTTTTTACTCAAAATGTGAGTATTACCAAGTCAACTTGTGTTCTTAAAACAATGACAATAAACAGTTTTATTAGGTTGAAATAATGTGGTTGTGTACTTATTTTTCTGTTAACTTATTATGGATTGAAAACTGAAAACCTTAATGCACAGTAACTGAACTCAATATTTGTAAGTTCTGGTAACTTATTATTATTTATTTTTTTATAGTCTTGCGATCAATCAAAACTTATTTACACGATATACCTCACATTCACATCCTGGTGTTCTCCTGGTGTTCTCCATTAGGCCTGTAGGTGGAGCTATGACAGCACACGTACAGTACACACACCGATGGTGTGTGATGTGTCCAAAAATGAATGGGCAAATGCGAGTGAAATGGTCGCACTGTATGCAGCTGTTTGTCTGCATTGCATCCCCCCCTCCTCCCCCAACTCAGATTTAGGGTTGATACAACCATCATAATAATATTGTTAATAATAACAATAACAATAATGATGTAATAATGTAAAAATTATCATTAACACTTTAACTGCCACACATGAGATATCTCGGGTTTCCGATAGTTATGTTGAAAGCCACTCACGAGATTTCTCGGATTTTTAAATTTTTTTTAGTGATCTGAAATCATATTGCATCACGCGAGCCTACCCGAGTATACCCGAGCACCGCCGGCGATCATATGTGGAAAAAAGCGCCCCCTATCGTCTCCCAGATGACATAAGGGATTTTGGAATGGACTCAATGAAAATGGATGGGGAAAAAAATCCGGTACTCCACATTTTCCAGTCCACTGATCCAGCCGGGGTTACCACAGTTCATTCTGGAGCCTCTCAGCCCCGCGGAATCATGTGTACTACTGTATCACGTTGGATCCATACACTTATCGATTTTTTCGAATGGTGATCAGGAATTGGAATATACCAGTTGGATACCATCTGATGTCAGGTAAGGAATCTATGTTATCAGTGTTAGGATAATCAGACTAATTTTGATGAAGATATAGGATGTTTTGTGAAATGGGCTCTTTCAGTTTCACTGTAAAAGTCCAAGAGGAAATCAACACGGCGATTATCCGTGCGCGGCCCGAATGTGCTTGCGTGCACGTATAATATTGATCATCTAGCGTTTATTTGAAAACGATTCATAAATAGGCCGACGAATATCAACGTTGTGGAATATTCCAGTAAAAGACGATTTTCATAGAATGGTCCAGAATGAACTGTTTTTTTTTATCTCAAAACGGGTGCTTTTCTAAATGCTCTGAAACGGAAATTGGTGGCATTGGTGACGAGCGCAATCTCCGCTGCGCCACCCAGCCGCCCGTAGGAGGCACAATTCTATAGATTTAAAACACAGATTGAGTCGTCAACAATGTCTAATTGACCATATTCACACAGGGGCCATTTTGCTCTCATGTCATACTCAGGTAATTTAGAAAGGAATCCCAACCTGAGCATGCCATGAAAGCAAAATGGCCACCGTGTGAATAAGGTCAATGACTATTAGTCGACTAAGAATGTCTTTAGTGGAGGACAGCCCTACCGAATAGATATTGCTTTATCACGCAAAAGTATATCAGCGAGTAACAGACCAACAGTATTACATTCTTACTGGAACAGTTAGAAAACACAGTTATGTAGCCAGGGTGACAATTCTTTTTTGCATTGAATCAAACTTGCATTGAAGAAGTCGCACTTAGTGTACACTTAAATCAGATTCAGATTCCTTTATTTAGCCATTTTGTGTAAACACATAGGTAATTGTTGCGGCAGTCCTTCTGTAGTGTGGTAGTGAAAGGGTTAACCATATGTAGTGTGGTAGTGAAAGGGTTAACCCTTTCTAGTGTGGTAGTGAAAGGGTTAACTTGTTAGCAAGGAAGAATTGCACCACGATAGCTTAGCGAAGAGCTAATCAGACGATGTCGCTGTCAGTTAAGACGTAGCTTAGCTTAGCGAAGAGCTAATCAGACGATGTCGCTGTCAGTTAAGACGTAGCTTAGCTTAGCAAAGAGCTAATCAGACGATGTCGCTGTCAGTTAAGACGTAGCTTAGCTTAGCAAAGAGCTAATCAGACGTTGTCACTGTCAGTTAAGACGTTGCTTAGCTTAGCGAAGAGCTAATCAGACGACGTCCAGACATCCCCTTCATTCCAAAGCACGCCGTGCCACAGCTAACGCTAGCACTTCATTTGGCAAATGTCTGAATGTTACTATGGGCACTATGCCCTCTGTTTTCTTGTGTGAATGTGGTCCATGGCTTTCAGTGTTTGAACATAATTAACATGGTTTAGGTTAACCATAATTAACATGGTTTAGGTTAACCATAATTAACATGGTTTAGGTTGACCATAATTAACATGGTTTAGGTTGACCATAATTAACATGGTTTAGGTTGACCATAATTAACATGGTTTAGGTTGACCATAATTAACATGGTTTAGGTTGACCATAATTAACATTGTTTAGGTTAACGTTAGGTTATGACTATAACCAAGTTCTGTTAACACTAGTGAACGCTCAGCGTCTCATTGCATATATCTCGCTTCAGCGTATATACACTGAATACATTTCAAAATGTACCTTTACATGCCAGCATTCATCTGGCCACACCCCCATCCGCTTACCTATATAAGCGGGGATGGGACCACACACTCATCTCCTTCCCAACAAATTTCACCACAATGAAAAATCAAGGGCCGCAGCGGCGTCTAGATGCTGAGCGTCCACTAGTGTTAACAGAACTTGGTTATAGTCATAACCTAACGTTCTGTATCGCACTAGCTCCCGCTCAGCGTCTCATTGCATAATAGGAGCTGAGCGGGAGCTAGAAGCTCGACAAATGTACCCCGCTGAGGCCACAACCATCAGAACAGGGAGGGCCGAGCCCCCCCGACCCCCCCCTAATGGAGGGCACCCCCCCTGTTGGAGGTTTCCCGGGAGGGCGACGGACCCGACCGTGCGAAGAGGCACTCAAGCAACTCAACGCACAGGGTGAGCAGACCGTGGCCTGACCCCACGACTACACACACGCACAACCCGCATGCCACCCGGGAATGAACGGAGGGAACAACCTCGTTACTGCCCCCAGAATCACAGGGTCAAGGGCAAACCCAACCCCGTGGCAAGGCCGTAGCAGCGGAGCGCGAAGGAAGGCCCAGACCCACCAATGGGACTGGACCCCCTGGAACGGGGGCCCGGAGAAGTCCATGATGCCAGCATCAAGACCCCACCAGGTGGGCACTTAGTGACCCCGCCCCCCACATCGCCAGCGTATCCGGACAAAGGCCCCTCAGCCGAGCGGGCCCTGTCCCCCCAACAGTACACCGCCTGGCACACTGACCCTGCAGAACAGGCAGTCAGCATGGCCGTAAGCACACAAAAAAGGTCAACCAACAGAAGCAGGCAGCGCACCGGGGAAAAACCAGGCAACAGCCTGTTAACCCGAGCCTGGAGACTGCGGACGAGACAGGCGCCAAAGGAGTCAGCTGAAAACAACCGCCCCGGCGGAAGGGGCGTATGCTGGCGTTGTTGCATGACCAAGCCTCCATTTAAAAAAAAAACCCACCCAGAGGGGTTGAGGCAGAGAAGGCTGACACGATTGGCAGACGTCATGAACATGCAGGGGCACCCTCAACCGGTTAACCCGGGAGTTGACACTGCTCCAACACACCAGGGAATCAACCACCTTGGTGTTACCCAATGCGTGGTTGTTCCTATAACCCCTCAAGAAAAAACTCCAAAACACACCTGCGGGTATACCAGGCCTACGGGTCGACGAAACATTACTTCGGACCGGGCCCGGCGATACGGGAAGCACAGGGTCACCAGAGGAGGTCAAAAACCACCCCAACAGGCCCCTCTTCGCCATGCGTGAGAGAGGAGCGAAAAGAATGGAGAACCAGCCCCAAGCACACCGTACTTGGTATTCCCAGGCGGTCTCCCAACCAAGTACTAACCAGGACCAACCTGTGTAGCGGCCGAGATCTGACGAGATCGAGCGTGAACAGGTTGGCATGGCCGTAAGCCATTACGACAGTGCAGAGTAAAAAACGTACCCAACTAGGGTCTCCATAGCGCTTAACCCTGTGACACCCGGACCGACCTGGCATTTTTCCCCCTGAAAAAAGCCCAAGTCCCTCAGGGTACCAGAACAGCAGATCTGCATCCCCGGCGGACAACGGGTTTAACTGATCCGGACCAGCGTGACCAGAACCAGTCCCGTGCCCTAACCACACCGACATGCCTACTCCAGGAGAAAGGGCAGATATGCGTGTTGATCTTAAACATGAAAAGAAGGCACCACCCAGACGTTCGGGGCGAACCGCGCCCGGTGGCCCACCCCCAGGGCGTGAGACCCCTCTACATATGTTTAGATCCATTCCGTCATCATCCCCCAGATATGAACGAGAATCCGTCGATAACCAAACCAGGTCGTCGGATTTGGTCGTCGGAAGAGGAAAAACCTCCATCCCAGTTGCTTTATAAAAACGCCGTTTTAACCTCAAGCAACCAAGGCGTGCCAGTCAGTCGCCTGTTTACAGAACACCCCGAGCTAGCACTATACGTGCGTCAGGACACACCCACATCAATGAACAGGCTATTTAGACCTGTCATTGAATCCCCAAGGCGCCCAGGGGAACGACAAGAGGGATGTGATACTTCCTAACTCCAACTCTTTTTAATAGAAAAGAAGGAAGCACCAACAGTATGTATCCCAGTCTACACAGCCGGGGGTAAAATGTTTTCACATTTTTACATCCCACCACCCTCCCATAGGAAGGAGATGGAAATCCCCAGAGACTTCCCACACGAGCTGTACAGATTGAAAAGAATATATTGCACCTTGAGCTATGTAAAAGTTTGGTTTTAGGGCTCTCCGGGGAGGAGGCACTGAACCCATACACACTCAATAATCGAATTGAAT
This sequence comes from Notolepis coatsorum, assembly GCF_963971535.1. Taxonomy (NCBI): domain Eukaryota; kingdom Metazoa; phylum Chordata; class Actinopteri; order Aulopiformes; family Paralepididae; genus Notolepis; species Notolepis coatsorum. The sequence goes on along the minus strand of NC_140178.1, from coordinate 114,634,733 downwards.
CGAATACATACACAATAGAGTAGGGCTCCTTCTTGAGGGTCCACTCACCTTGACAATCTGAGGAGGAGGCTCTGTACTCTGAAGGAGGCTCCCTCACATGGAAGGAGAGTCCCAACTCACAGAAGGCCCGAATAGGAGCTTGGTGAGGAGGAGCCCTGACCACCCCCTGAAACAGATCCATCACATGGACCTGAACAGCACACGGAAGTCTTACCAACAGAGACGCGCACAGTGACGTACTCTATGGCGGGGGAATTTCTGCGGTGCACACGCCCAATATTCCAGGGCGTGGGACCAGGAAACTCCCCCCCCCCCCCCCCCCCTCACCCTGTAACGTGCCGAACCGCAACGTGACAGGAACCTTGAAGGACAGGTGGGTTTACCCCTGACCAACAGAAAAAAGGGGGAGGAAAGGTTACCAGTTCACCCCTTTACGACCCCACACCCATGATACGATGTAATGACAAAAAGAGAGTATGACACAGTCATAGTCAGCTCCATGAAGCGTCTGACAGCTTCACACAGCGCATGAGCTAACCTGCTATCTGATTTTTACTAAGGAAAAAACACAGAATAGAGAGGGCTCTCCAAGAGCCCCGGTACCAAACTTACAAATGTGCTTCTGTGGCCAGTCCAACCCAGTTGTAGGTCACATGACACACACAACCCATCATCACCTACAAAAAATGGCAAAAACACTCTACAGAGGAACGCCGTTTTTCATAATGAGAGAATACATAATTCACGATTAGTATCGGCCACAGGCCTTGCTAAGCACACACGAAAGCGACCAAACAATCTTTTCTTTTAGGAAAATAAAGTTTCTCCAGCCGTTTTAGCACAACCTCAGCAATCAAGCTAAGGGTTACATCGTATCCCTACCACACAGTGACACAATGTAGTGCAACAACATGTCTGAGAGGAGGATGAAGAAGTCCCCAGGAAACCGGGGGGAAACACAATCCTCCTACTTTACCCTTAATACGGCCAGTTAAAACAGGAAAACCTGTTAATATGTGAACACACTGTTCATTGTCATTACAGGCTGAGAAAAGAATCATTCTTTACTCATTTGTCACTAAGCATAGCTTTATAGGTTAGTTAACCCCCTTAGTTGTGAGTACACGGTACATATAAACACACATGATGTTTCTCAACACAACAAACCAGATTATTTTCACATCTGTAACAACAACCCGATTTGCATGGAGAAGCTAAATACCAGTGACAAGACAATTCACACATAACTCGCGTCGTATCCTAAATGTAGTGCAGCAACACTCGTTTTGGAAAACATCGTTATTTACAAAACATTTAGAAGGGAAAGCCAGAAGAAGTGTACAAGGTCTGGTCAGGCCTTGCCTACCTTGAGCGCAGATCAAGCGAAACTGTAGTCTCTTAACAAGGCACCGTAGTAAACACAGCCGTACTGTGTTGTCGACCTGGGCAGCGTCGCCGCTCGATCCCGCCGCTACGGTCCCCCTTGTTGACGCAGTCCTTGCCGGCCTGGCTCAGGGCAGGTTCGACGAACATCCTCTGTCAAAGATGACGTCGTAGTCAAGCGTGTTAAAAACATGTTACCGTCACAGTACGTTCAACAGTGTAGCATTAAGCTAACGGCCGCTCTCGGCCGAAAGCAGCAAGCTAACGTTTACCCAGCCTAGTGACACAACAGGCCTGGTAAACACAGCGAGCTAGCGCCGCAGCTAACAGCTGCGCAAGCTAAGCAGCCACCACCTGAACTCGTACACAACGATACAACAAGTTACACTTAGACAGGCCGCCGTTCTGAAACCCTCCTCACTTTTTAAGAGAAAAGAGAAACAAGATGTTAACACAGTTTTACAACGGTGATTTTACCAACACCCAACGGAGCCAGCACAATTCCCATCATTCTGGTCTGTAGCTGGCTTGAACACAGATCTTCCGCTAACGAACATCTATGCCCATATTTCCTCGTGAGGAATACTCTCATTTGGATATGAAAGATGGGGCCTACACGGTGACAGAGAAAAATCCACTCGTCCAGAAAACACAGGGATCACCAGTGTTAATGGTCGTGGCCCACTAGTTAAACTATAATGGGCTTCAGATCAAGGTCTTCCGCTGTTGCCTAAGAGGCTGAACAAAAGACCCTAGTCTGGGGCCGGTGTTCGTAAACATAGTCAGCTAGCCCCCGTAGCACTAACAGACAAGTGAAGCTTGCAAGCAAAACAGTACTCGCCAACCTGGAAAACACCGCTTCTCACAACAGCGGCGCGTCCTACAGTTCAGCTGTGCTGAAGGTTTTACCGCAACCAGACACAGCAAAGAACTGTAGTTGAGAGGCATGTAGCGGCGTGCTCCCCATACGAACCCGGTGGAGGTTTTAGAACGATCACCATCTTCCAGACACTCCAGTGACGCAGACAATATCGTCGTATTTTCTCGAAAATAGTGAGAGAGAAAATAGAGATATGATGTCAACGTATCTCCTTGTTCCTCCTTTCCTCAGAGTAAATATTTTTCTTCACGTCAAGTGGGCATGTGAGCAGCACGTAGCTTGTGATGAAATTTGAGAAGGAGATGAGTGTGTGGTCCCATCCCCGCTTATATAGGTAAGCGGATGGGGGTGTGGCCAGATGAATGCTGGCATGTAAAGGTACATTTTGAAATGTATTCAGTGTATATACGCTGAAGCGAGATATATGCAATGAGACGCTGAGCGGGAGCTAGTGCGATACAGAACCATAATTAACATTGTTTAGGTTGACCATAATTAACATGGTTTAGGTTGACCATAATTAACATGGTTTAGGTTAACCATAATTAACATGGTTTAGGTTGACCATAAGTAACATGGTTTAGGTTAACCATAATTAACATTGTTTAGGTTAACCATAATTAACATGGTTTAGGTTGACCATAATTAACATGGTTTAGGTTGACCATAATTAACATGGTTTAGGTTGACCATAATTAACATGGTTTAGGTTGACCATAATTAACATGGTTTAGGTTGACCATAAGTAACATGGTTTAGGTTAACCATAATTAACATTGTTTAGGTTAACCATAATTAACATGGTTTAGGTTGACCATAAGTAACATGGTTTAGGTTAACCATAATTAACATTGTTTAGGTTAACCATAATTAACATGGTTTAGGTTGACCATAAGTAACATGGTTTAGGTTAACCATAATTAACATGGTTTAGGTTAACCATAATTAACATGGTTTAGGTTGACCATAATTAACATTGTTTAGGTTAACCATAATTAGCATGGTTTAGGTTGACCATAAGTAACATGGTTTAGGTTGACCATAATTACCATGGTTTAGGTTGACCATAATTAAAGGTCTAGGTTAACCATAATTAATATGGTTTAGGTTGACCATAAGTAACATGGTTTAGGTTGACCATAAGTAACATGGTTTAGGTTAACCATAATTAACATTGTTTAGGTTAACCATAATTAACATGGTTTAGGTTGACCATAAGTAACATGGTTTAGGTTAACCATAATTAACATTGTTTAGGTTAACCATAATTAACATGGTTTAGGTTGACCATAAGTAACATGGTTTAGGTTAACCATAATTAACATGGTTTAGGTTAACCATAATTAACATGGTTTAGGTTGACCATAATTAACATTGTTTAGGTTAACCATAATTAGCATGGTTTAGGTTGACCATAAGTAACATGGTTTAGGTTGACCATAATTACCATGGTTTAGGTTGACCATAATTAAAGGTCTAGGTTAACCATAATTAATATGGTTTAGGTTAACCATAAGTAACATGGTTTAGGTTGACCATAATTAACATGGTTTAGGTTGACCATAATTAACATGGTTTAGGTTGACCATAATTAACATGGTTTAGATTGACCATAAGTAACATGGTTTAGGTTGACCATAATAAACATGGTTTAGTTTAACCATAATTAACATGGTTTAGATTGACCATAAGTAACATGGTTTAGGTTGACCATAATAAACATGGTTTAGGTTGACCATAATAAACATGTCTGAATGGCAAACATGTCACTTGCAGCCATAAGACGAATATTATCGCGTTGGTTAACCTTCTCCTTTTTAACAGCCAGTGTACAAGCAGATGTCAGACAAGTCACACTGAAGCATTCGGAGAGGGAGTTTTATACAGTATGAACATGTCTTTAACAATGAATATATCTTAACAGTCTTTTGATAATAAGAAAGGAAACAGGGTTAGACAGTTTTTCATCCAAGCACTTCACGTGTGTAACGAGTTGTTCACAATCTCTTTAGACACTCATTTCATTTTAATTGCGCTATTTCACTAGTATTTAATATTTAATTAAAAAAATACATATTTTTTTTTGCTGCGAGGCGGAAACGGGTGGTAAATGCCGCTTGCTCTTGCTGAAAACACACGCAAGAGCTACGCTGAAATTACCTTTTCTAAGCCGCTTCATGTCACTTATAGTAATCATAAAATACCACATATATAAGCCTCGTCTTCTAATTTGGTAAATGGCCGAACCCACCATTTTGATTTCTGAACCCCCTCCATGGAGGTCAGTGTTTCCACTACCATAGGTATTAGTGACCCCACCCCCCTTTAGCACTACCATAGGTATTAGTGACCCCACCCCCCTTTAGCACTACCATAGTAAACCAAGCAATGTTGCCCATGAACTTCAAGGACTGGTTCTGGCCGAACCATTCATTATACAAGTATCACCGAGAAATTTCAAAGGTACTAACAGTTGCAATACGGGATGGTTTAAAAGCTCGGCGTTGCTAATAAACATCCGGTGATGTTTACATGTTTATAAAAATTACTTAAAGGGCGGCTGATTGGCGCAGTGGACAAGACGCTCGCCTCTAACGCAGGAGATGCTGGGTTCGAGCCCAGCTCTCGGCGTTGCTACCGGCTGGCCGGTCATTCATACTAACACAATTGGCAAATGTTAGAGGGTGGGAAAGCCGGTGGGTGGGGATTTGACGTTGTGGACAGCGACTCCTACAGGTCGGTTTGGTGACGCCGGTGCGTCAGAAGCAGGAAGTGACGGGGGCAGCGTGAGCCTCCCACGCGTTACTCCTCGCCGCTGAGAGTTCGAGCTGCTGCGGTGAAAAGATGAGACAGGCTGCCTCCTCGTGTACCGGAGGGGACACGTGATGCAAGGCTTCTGTCCTCACTACAGCCGACCAGTGGGAGGCATAGTCTAGCAACGTTCAAGACCGGGGAGGGAAGAATTGGATATACGAAATTGGGATGGGAGAAAAATAGAAAAATAGAGAGAAAAAGTGGATACAAAAAAGAAAGATTTAAAATGTTTATTAGCAACGCCAAGCTTTCAAACCATCCCGTACTTTTGTCCGAAACCCTCGTGCAACTGGGAGTACCTTTGACATTTCTCTGTGATACTTGTATAATGAATGGTTCGGCCAGAACCAGTCCTTCATGGGCAACATTGCTTGGTTTACTATTGAGGAGCAAATGACTGTGGATTCACACGGCCAAACCTTGTTGGCGTGCATCACAGTCACGAAAGGGGCTAGCCCCATGTCTGTCTGGAAATGGGAGCATCTATGAATCAGAG